>NC_080741.1:96903364-97251588 GCF_020826845.1 Diceros bicornis minor
GACTTGATCAATGTCATAGAGAATTCTTTTAACAGTTGTTCATGCCTTGTGTTTTACATCATTGATTAGGGGAGTATTTTCGTCTTTTCCTTTCCTAGTGTCTCCATCTTTCTCAACTTTTCCAGGAGACATATTTACATTATCCTCTAAAATGTTAGGGAAATTTTAAAAAAGTTATGACACATTGGAAGTTGTTGATTTTGTATATGGGAGGAGCACTAGATTGCAAGTGAATTAGTGATCATTAGAGTTTTAGTTTGGTAAAAGACGGTAGTTGGAGTTGATACCAGGATGTTTGTAACCCAGTTTTTACTTCATTATTTGGTGTAGTTTTCCAAATGCCAGAGCCGGTCATTTTTAATGTAATAACTTGTCTCATTTTAGAATATGTGTTCTTGGAGAGGGTGATGCAGGTAAGTAGAAAATAATTTAATGTAGTGACTTGTTTTTCTCCAATGGATCTCTTATAAACCCAACAGCCATATAGCATTCTTTTGTCCAAATGACCTGATGGCACTTTCTTAACTTTTCTTGCTGTGACTCTAGCAATCTAGGGTCACACCACCTTCTCTCTCCTAGTCATGCTTTCAGTTGTAAGAGTGATATTGTCAATAGTACAGTGAGCAATTGGCACACACTCTACTCTTTTCTTACATGTATATATATGTATATGTGTGTGTGTCTATATTTCTCAACTGCGAACTTTGGTAACATAATTGTTAAGGTGTGAACTATTTGCAGTGCACTTAACAACTGATGGCTACACATGATTGTGTAGTGACATCACGGTTAAAACCCTTCTTTGCAACATGTGGCCCCTTTCAGTTTTATTTTCAAGGAAAGGGTTCAATGACTTTTTTCTTTTGGAAGAAGAAAGACTTGCATTTCCATCTTAGAAAATCGAGAACTGGTTTCTTGCCTTTTTTCTTTTTTTGTCTTCAGCTCCTCGTCCTACTGGTTACTAATTCACATGTCCAGTCACTTCAGATTCATGGTGCTAACCCTTTGCCTTGTTCAAGGCTCTGACTTTAATTATTCCATAATCCCTTCTGTGAAGGAGGTTTCTCTCCACGCTCATCTAGCGAGGAAGGAACCGACCCTCCTTTATGTGAACTTGGAGACAGAGGCCAAGGTGAAGCCTCGGTGCCCCTCCACACCAGTGAGCTGCAGAAGGGCTGCAGAGTCCTGTGAATCTTTGGCTCCCCTCCTGGCTCCCTCCGGAGTTGGCATTGCCTGCACGGAGGAGCCCAGCTCCTTACAATCGAATTGGTGAAGTCTCCTGAAGCCGGCTGAAGGATAAGACTGGCCGGAAAGGACATCAGCAAGCAGTGTGCTCCAAAAGTGGGTGGCAGAAACACTCAGAAGAAGAAAACCTTTCCGTTTCTCTTGTTTTCTCTTTATCTTCTCTCCCTTCCTTTTCCTTTCCTTAGATGGTACAGAGCCTGTCCACCCCCCATGGTGGCTGTTTTTCTCCTCAGAGCCCCAGGACAGAGCTGTATCTCTTAGTTGTAGGTCAACCCATGGGGGTTCTTTGCCTGGAGTCCCACGGCAGTTTATTCACATCTCTTTCATTCAAATGATTTCAGTAGTGTAATTTATCTGTTTAGGCATATCTGTCTTCCTTGCAGACCCCCAACATTTCAAGACCTTTGGGCACATAGTAGATGCTTAAGTACTTGAGTGAATCCGTGAAGATCTTTTGTTGAATACGATCTAAATAAATACAATACCTACTCAGCACACGAATGCAGGCACTTGAGAGAGAGTTTGGTGTCTGCTGAAGCAGGCTGTGGACCAGCTTAGGGGCTCAGTGCCAAAGTGACCCAATAGATTTAGACAAAATGAACGAGATAATTAACTTCAATTTTGCAATTCATGGAGAACAGGAGCAGGATATCTAGGTGTGAATCGGGACTTGATCATTCTTGTTGCATCTTTGGAAAATCCAGTCCTTTTTCTTTCTATGGAAACGTGACTGGCCAAGAGAGTGAACGGAGGACTGGCTTTTAGAAAGGCAATTTTGTCACAGGAAGTCCTGGAGGAAAATATATGGAAGGAGAGCTGCTAGAAACATGGCAGAGACGTTTTGTGTAGAAACCCTAAAATGTGGGTTTACATGCTGTCTGAAAGAGTTGTAACCCAACTTTTCTCCACTACAGATTTGAGCAGCTTTTAAATATCTAGGTATACAAAAGGATTAGAAAGGAAAATAGATCCAACTGAAAGGAATTTCGGATGGAACAATGAAATGATGCTGAAGTGAGCCAGCGCACTGAAAAGAGTTTCAGAAAGACCTGCAGTCTCTAAAGGCAGTGGGCAATGTATCCATCAGGTTTCAAGTAGAAAGGGAAATGGGAACAATTGTCTGTCATCTCATGTCCAGGAGATGACAAGCAACAGTCTCTCAGAGAAGAAAAAGATTTCTTTCCAACCGGTCGAACCAGCCACCTGGGCCAGGCCCCTTTCAAGTGGACGAGTTCCAGAGGAGAGAGCCCCGGGGCCTGCCGCCAAGTTTCCTGGGGCGTGTGCTGGGCCCCCTCAGAGGACCAGGCAGCCTGGCAGCCTGTGTGCCAGAGCTGAGATCTGGCGGCCTCCCACACCCGGTTCCCTGTCCTGCCCCGTCCTCCCGAGGGAGGCCGATGGTCCTGGCAGTGGCGAGTGGGGTGGGGCTGGCTGTGAAGCTTTCCTGGGATGCCCCGGGAGAGGGCGCCGGGGGATGGGCTGCCCCTGGCCAGGTCTGAGGCACTGACCCAGCTCAGGGCTGTCGGGGGCGGAGAGAGAAGCCCCTCCGCCTCTTCCCTGAAGCTTCTTATGGCTGGCCAAATCCTTCACAAGACAGGTTCGCTGGAGAAAATAATACCCAGCTTCAGAACACGTGTAGAGGGGAGAAACCCGCGAAACTGAGTCTCTCAACACAATGGCAGAGATTCTCCTCCTATCTCCAGCTGCAGACAAAGGAGGATGTTGGGGGTGCGGTTTGGGCATGTGAGACTGGAGAAGACAATTGTCATGGAGAGGGACATGTAGACGATTGGATTGTCTGAACCGGTTCCCCTGCAGTGGGGTCAGGCCCGGAAGGGACAGCACGGAGGTGACCATGAAGGGGCCTCTCCGTGGTGTGGCCGGCCCCGGGGGGCCGCGCCTGGGGATGGGGATGGAGGGGGGGAAGTGGGATGGCCTGTGAGTTGGCAGCAGTGGTGGATGCAGATACTCAGAGGTCAGGGATCTCTCACTCTTTCCCTGCCTGTCTGTCTGTCTGTCTCTCACTCTCTCTCTCTCTCTCTCTCTTTCTCTCTCGGGGACCTGAGGAGAAGAGGTGGGCGAGCCCTGCCCGCCTCGCCTACCTGCCTTCCTCTCCCCTGGCCCCTTCTTTCTCCGGCTGCTTTGAGTGCCCTGTGGGCTTGGGTTCAACCCCTGAGGCCAAGGGCGCATGCGCCACCCGCCACCGCCAGGGCCTAGGGCGGGCCTCGGGGGTCCTCAGTGAAGGCCCCGCCCGCCCGCCAGGCCAGGCCAGTCCCAGCTGAAGAAGGAACGCCAACGCCCTGCTGGACTTGGCTTCAGCTGTTGTCTCCCTCCCATCCCCCACTTGCAATCAGCTGGCCGGCCGCTTCCCTTCTTTGGAAGCGGTGGTCTGGACCTGGTGGCCAAAGGCCGACTGGGGTGCCAGGTCAAGGCTCTGCCTCGGCCAGCTGCTTTTGCCCGGGCCTCATTTCTTCCTGGAAAGGCAAAACCACGGCCTCACCCCACGCCCGCACTTGTCGACTCCAGCCAGGTGGAGGAAAGGCTCTGTGGAATCCGAAGGGCCGAGACAGGCTTATGGCCAAGCAGTGAGTGAGGCCCCAGCAGGCCGCCGGCTTGGGGAGCCGCTGCCACACGGGCAGGCCCTTCCGGCGACGGGTCCCAGCATCATCTCTGGAGTCGGGAGGGCCTGGCCTTCCTAGTGCCCAGGCCACGGCTCTGAGGAGAAATCCGCGTTGGAGGGCACGCGTGAGGCCCTCGGCCTGAGGGCGCTGGTGCCACGCCGGGGGCGACTGGAAGGCTGGCTGGGCTCGCCTGCTTTGTCCAAAGGAGGCTGGCCAACCAGCCCAACCGGCCACCTGGGCCAGGCCCCTTTCAAGTGGACAAGATCCGGGGGAAAGGGCCCTGGGGCCTGCCGCCAAGTCCCCTGGGGCGTGTGCTGGGCCCCCTCAGAGGAGGGAGCCACCTGGCAACCTGTGTGCCAGACCTTAGATCTGGCGGCCTGCCACACCCGGCTCCCTGCCCTGCCCACGCCTGCCTCCATCCACTCCACGGAGGACGATGGTGTTGGCAGTGCGAGCGGAGATAGTCGTTAGAGACTTCACTTGGAGTTGTAGTCCAAGAGCATCACAGAAGAGCACTGAGCTTGGGCTCGGCCATTTATCCGCTTTGTAACCTGGCTGAGTTTTCTAGCCACTGTACCCAGTCTCTTCATCTAGCAAATGGTGCAAAGAACAACATTGACTACGTCGGGATGCTTTCAGGGTCATGTGAGTTAAGATATGTTCCAGCACAGAGTTTACATTCAGGGTGCAGTCCTTGGCTCAGTAGAAGTGTTCGCTGCTGTTCTTATGATTTTCATTATTTCACGTCCTTATCTTCCTCGTGAGTTCCCTGTCAAACCAACCACGATCCACGGTGTCAGCAGTTTGATTCCAGGTCCCTGCTTCAAGGCCTGCAGAGGGAACCTCGTGCTCATAACCTCCTGTTTTTCTCCCAGTCTCTGGAGGGATGCATTGACCTCTAGCTTGTCTGCACTGAGGCACGGAATGGGGTCCCACACCCAACCCCGCGTCTCCTCCTTTTCATATCTGATGCTTTGGGAAGACTGCTTACTGTTCACTCGGTGGACTATACTCCCTGACATGAGCAACGCACGGGAGAGAGGCGGTAGGAAACACTGATCCATGTAGGGCTCTGAGTTGACCATAACACAGAGTACAGTTGATCAAGGGCCGAGGTAGGGTTCCTTAAGGCAAAGATCTGCCGAGATGAGGGTGTTCTGATGTGACGCCGCCTGAAAATAAAGCAAACACATAAAAGCATATGTAGTGGTCAAAGGGAAAGCACGCCACTAAAAGAATTGATCCCATGAAATACACTATTCTATTTGTTTATGTATCAAATGACTGATAGGAAAGAGCCAGGCGTAGAGATAGTAGACTTGATCAATGTCATAGAGAATTCTTTTAACAGTTGTTCATGCCTTGTGTTTTACATCATTGATTAGGGGAGTATTTTCGTCTTTTCCTTTCCTAGTGTCTCCATCTTTCTCAACTTTTCCAGGAGACATATTTACATTATCCTCTAAAATGTTAGGGAAATTTTAAAAAAGTTATGACACATTGGAAGTTGTTGATTTTGTATATGGGAGGAGCACTAGATTGCAAGTGAATTAGTGATCATTAGAGTTTTAGTTTGGTAAAAGACGGTAGTTGGAGTTGATACCAGGATGTTTGTAACCCAGTTTTTACTTCATTATTTGGTGTAGTTTTCCAAATGCCAGAGCCGGTCATTTTTAATGTAATAACTTGTCTCATTTTAGAATATGTGTTCTTGGAGAGGGTGATGCAGGTAAGTAGAAAATAATTTAATGTAGTGACTTGTTTTTCTCCAATGGATCTCTTATAAACCCAACAGCCATATAGCATTCTTTTGTCCAAATGACCTGATGGCACTTTCTTAACTTTTCTTGCTGTGACTCTAGCAATCTAGGGTCACACCACCTTCTCTCTCCTAGTCATGCTTTCAGTTGTAAGAGTGATATTGTCAATAGTACAGTGAGCAATTGGCACACACTCTACTCTTTTCTTACATGTATATATATGTATATGTGTGTGTGTCTATATTTCTCAACTGCGAACTTTGGTAACATAATTGTTAAGGTGTGAACTATTTGCAGTGCACTTAACAACTGATGGCTACACATGATTGTGTAGTGACATCACGGTTAAAACCCTTCTTTGCAACATGTGGCCCCTTTCAGTTTTATTTTCAAGGAAAGGGTTCAATGACTTTTTTCTTTTGGAAGAAGAAAGACTTGCATTTCCATCTTAGAAAATCGAGAACTGGTTTCTTGCCTTTTTTCTTTTTTTGTCTTCAGCTCCTCGTCCTACTGGTTACTAATTCACATGTCCAGTCACTTCAGATTCATGGTGCTAACCCTTTGCCTTGTTCAAGGCTCTGACTTTAATTATTCCATAATCCCTTCTGTGAAGGAGGTTTCTCTCCACGCTCATCTAGCGAGGAAGGAACCGACCCTCCTTTATGTGAACTTGGAGACAGAGGCCAAGGTGAAGCCTCGGTGCCCCTCCACACCAGTGAGCTGCAGAAGGGCTGCAGAGTCCTGTGAATCTTTGGCTCCCCTCCTGGCTCCCTCCGGAGTTGGCATTGCCTGCACGGAGGAGCCCAGCTCCTTACAATCGAATTGGTGAAGTCTCCTGAAGCCGGCTGAAGGATAAGACTGGCCGGAAAGGACATCAGCAAGCAGTGTGCTCCAAAAGTGGGTGGCAGAAACACTCAGAAGAAGAAAACCTTTCCGTTTCTCTTGTTTTCTCTTTATCTTCTCTCCCTTCCTTTTCCTTTCCTTAGATGGTACAGAGCCTGTCCACCCCCCATGGTGGCTGTTTTTCTCCTCAGAGCCCCAGGACAGAGCTGTATCTCTTAGTTGTAGGTCAACCCATGGGGGTTCTTTGCCTGGAGTCCCACGGCAGTTTATTCACATCTCTTTCATTCAAATGATTTCAGTAGTGTAATTTATCTGTTTAGGCATATCTGTCTTCCTTGCAGACCCCCAACATTTCAAGACCTTTGGGCACATAGTAGATGCTTAAGTACTTGAGTGAATCCGTGAAGATCTTTTGTTGAATACGATCTAAATAAATACAATACCTACTCAGCACACGAATGCAGGCACTTGAGAGAGAGTTTGGTGTCTGCTGAAGCAGGCTGTGGACCAGCTTAGGGGCTCAGTGCCAAAGTGACCCAATAGATTTAGACAAAATGAACGAGATAATTAACTTCAATTTTGCAATTCATGGAGAACAGGAGCAGGATATCTAGGTGTGAATCGGGACTTGATCATTCTTGTTGCATCTTTGGAAAATCCAGTCCTTTTTCTTTCTATGGAAACGTGACTGGCCAAGAGAGTGAACGGAGGACTGGCTTTTAGAAAGGCAATTTTGTCACAGGAAGTCCTGGAGGAAAATATATGGAAGGAGAGCTGCTAGAAACATGGCAGAGACGTTTTGTGTAGAAACCCTAAAATGTGGGTTTACATGCTGTCTGAAAGAGTTGTAACCCAACTTTTCTCCACTACAGATTTGAGCAGCTTTTAAATATCTAGGTATACAAAAGGATTAGAAAGGAAAATAGATCCAACTGAAAGGAATTTCGGATGGAACAATGAAATGATGCTGAAGTGAGCCAGCGCACTGAAAAGAGTTTCAGAAAGACCTGCAGTCTCTAAAGGCAGTGGGCAATGTATCCATCAGGTTTCAAGTAGAAAGGGAAATGGGAACAATTGTCTGTCATCTCATGTCCAGGAGATGACAAGCAACAGTCTCTCAGAGAAGAAAAAGATTTCTTTCCAACCGGTCGAACCAGCCACCTGGGCCAGGCCCCTTTCAAGTGGACGAGTTCCAGATGAGAGAGCCCCGGGGCCTGCCGCCAAGTTTCCTGGGGCGTGTGCTGGGCCCCCTCAGAGGACCAGGCAGCCTGGCAGCCTGTGTGCCAGAGCTGAGATCTGGCGGCCTCCCACACCCGGTTCCCTGTCCTGCCCCGTCCTCCCGAGGGAGGCCGATGGTCCTGGCAGTGGCGAGTGGGGTGGGGCTGGCTGTGAAGCTTTCCTGGGATGCCCCGGGAGAGGGCGCCGGGGGATGGGCTGCCCCTGGCCAGGTCTGAGGCACTGACCCAGCTCAGGGCTGTCGGGGGCGGAGAGAGAAGCCCCTCCGCCTCTTCCCTGAAGCTTCTTATGGCTGGCCAAATCCTTCACAAGACAGGTTCGCTGGAGAAAATAATACCCAGCTTCAGAACACGTGTAGAGGGGAGAAACCCGCGAAACTGAGTCTCTCAACACAATGGCAGAGATTCTCCTCCTATCTCCAGCTGCAGACAAAGGAGGATGTTGGGGGTGCGGTTTGGGCATGTGAGACTGGAGAAGACAATTGTCATGGAGAGGGACATGTAGACGATTGGATTGTCTGAACCGGTTCCCCTGCAGTGGGGTCAGGCCCGGAAGGGACAGCACGGAGGTGACCATGAAGGGGCCTCTCCGTGGTGTGGCCGGCCCCGGGGGGCCGCGCCTGGGGATGGGGATGGAGGGGGGGAAGTGGGATGGCCTGTGAGTTGGCAGCAGTGGTGGATGCAGATACTCAGAGGTCAGGGATCTCTCACTCTTTCCCTGCCTGTCTGTCTGTCTGTCTCTCACTCTCTCTCTCTCTCTCTCTCTCTTTCTCTCTCGGGGACCTGAGGAGAAGAGGTGGGCGAGCCCTGCCCGCCTCGCCTACCTGCCTTCCTCTCCCCTGGCCCCTTCTTTCTCCAGCTGCTTTGAGTGCCCTGTGGGCTTGGGTTCAACCCCTGAGGCCAAGGGCGCATGCGCCACCCGCCACTGCCAGGGCCTAGGGCGGGCCTCGGGGGTCCTCAGTGAAGGCCCCGCCCGCCCGCCAGGCCAGGCCAGTCCCAGCTGAAGAAGGAACGCCAACGCCCTGCTGGACTTGGCTTCAGCTGTTGTCTCCCTCCCATCCCCCACTTGCAATCAGCTGGCCGGCCGCTTCCCTTCTTTGGAAGCGGTGGTCTGGACCTGGTGGCCAAAGGCCGACTGGGGTGCCAGGTCAAGGCTCTGCCTCGGCCAGCTGCTTTTGCCCGGGCCTCATTTCTTCCTGGAAAGGCAAAACCACGGCCTCACCCCACGCCCGCACTTGTCGACTCCAGCCAGGTGGAGGAAAGGCTCTGTGGAATCCGAAGGGCCGAGACAGGCTTATGGCCAAGCAGTGAGTGAGGCCCCAGCAGGCCGCCGGCTTGGGGAGCCGCTGCCACACGGGCAGGCCCTTCCGGCGACGGGTCCCAGCATCATCTCTGGAGTCGGGAGGGCCTGGCCTTCCTAGTGCCCAGGCCACGGCTCTGAGGAGAAATCCGCGTTGGAGGGCACGCGTGAGGCCCTCGGCCTGAGGGCGCTGGTGCCACGCCGGGGGCGACTGGAAGGCTGGCTGGGCTCGCCTGCTTTGTCCAAAGGAGGCTGGCCAACCAGCCCAACCGGCCACCTGGGCCAGGCCCCTTTCAAGTGGACAAGATCCGGGGGAAAGGGCCCTGGGGCCTGCCGCCAAGTCCCCTGGGGCGTGTGCTGGGCCCCCTCAGAGGAGGGAGCCACCTGGCAACCTGTGTGCCAGACCTTAGATCTGGCGGCCTGCCACACCCGGCTCCCTGCCCTGCCCACGCCTGCCTCCATCCACTCCACGGAGGACGATGGTGTTGGCAGTGCGAGCGGAGATAGTCGTTAGAGACTTCACTTGGAGTTGTAGTCCAAGAGCATCACAGAAGAGCACTGAGCTTGGGCTCGGCCATTTATCCGCTTTGTAACCTGGCTGAGTTTTCTAGCCACTGTACCCAGTCTCTTCATCTAGCAAATGGTGCAAAGAACAACATTGACTACGTCGGGATGCTTTCAGGGTCATGTGAGTTAAGATATGTTCCAGCACAGAGTTTACATTCAGGGTGCAGTCCTTGGCTCAGTAGAAGTGTTCGCTGCTGTTCTTATGATTTTCATTATTTCACGTCCTTATCTTCCTCGTGAGTTCCCTGTCAAACCAACCACGATCCACGGTGTCAGCAGTTTGATTCCAGGTCCCTGCTTCAAGGCCTGCAGAGGGAACCTCGTGCTCATAACCTCCTGTTTTTCTCCCAGTCTCTGGAGGGATGCATTGACCTCTAGCTTGTCTGCACTGAGGCACGGAATGGGGTCCCACACCCAACCCCGCGTCTCCTCCTTTTCATATCTGATGCTTTGGGAAGACTGCTTACTGTTCACTCGGTGGACTATACTCCCTGACATGAGCAACGCACGGGAGAGAGGCGGTAGGAAACACTGATCCATGTAGGGCTCTGAGTTGACCATAACACAGAGTACAGTTGATCAAGGGCCGAGGTAGGGTTCCTTAAGGCAAAGATCTGCCGAGATGAGGGTGTTCTGATGTGACGCCGCCTGAAAATAAAGCAAACACATAAAAGCATATGTAGTGGTCAAAGGGAAAGCACGCCACTAAAAGAATTGATCCCATGAAATACACTATTCTATTTGTTTATGTATCAAATGACTGATAGGAAAGAGCCAGGCGTAGAGATAGTAGACTTGATCAATGTCATAGAGAATTCTTTTAACAGTTGTTCATGCCTTGTGTTTTACATCATTGATTAGGGGAGTATTTTCGTCTTTTCCTTTCCTAGTGTCTCCATCTTTCTCAACTTTTCCAGGAGACATATTTACATTATCCTCTAAAATGTTAGGGAAATTTTAAAAAAGTTATGACACATTGGAAGTTGTTGATTTTGTATATGGGAGGAGCACTAGATTGCAAGTGAATTAGTGATCATTAGAGTTTTAGTTTGGTGAAAGACGGTAGTTGGAGTTGATACCAGGATGTTTGTAACCCAGTTTTTACTTCATTATTTGGTGTAGTTTTCCAAATGCCAGAGCCGGTCATTTTTAATGTAATAACTTGTCTCATTTTAGAATATGTGTTCTTGGAGAGGGTGATGCAGGTAAGTAGAAAATAATTTAATGTAGTGACTTGTTTTTCTCCAATGGATCTCTTATAAACCCAACAGCCATATAGCATTCTTTTGTCCAAATGACCTGATGGCACTTTCTTAACTTTTCTTGCTGTGACTCTAGCAATCTAGGGTCACACCACCTTCTCTCTCCTAGTCATGCTTTCAGTTGTAAGAGTGATATTGTCAATAGTACAGTGAGCAATTGGCACACACTCTACTCTTTTCTTACATGTATATATATGTATATGTGTGTGTGTCTATATTTCTCAACTGCGAACTTTGGTAACATAATTGTTAAGGTGTGAACTATTTGCAGTGCACTTAACAACTGATGGCTACACATGATTGTGTAGTGACATCACGGTTAAAACCCTTCTTTGCAACATGTGGCCCCTTTCAGTTTTATTTTCAAGGAAAGGGTTCAATGACTTTTTTCTTTTGGAAGAAGAAAGACTTGCATTTCCATCTTAGAAAATCGAGAACTGGTTTCTTGCCTTTTTTCTTTTTTTGTCTTCAGCTCCTCGTCCTACTGGTTACTAATTCACATGTCCAGTCACTTCAGATTCATGGTGCTAACCCTTTGCCTTGTTCAAGGCTCTGACTTTAATTATTCCATAATCCCTTCTGTGAAGGAGGTTTCTCTCCACGCTCATCTAGCGAGGAAGGAACCGACCCTCCTTTATGTGAACTTGGAGACAGAGGCCAAGGTGAAGCCTCGGTGCCCCTCCACACCAGTGAGCTGCAGAAGGGCTGCAGAGTCCTGTGAATCTTTGGCTCCCCTCCTGGCTCCCTCCGGAGTTGGCATTGCCTGCACGGAGGAGCCCAGCTCCTTACAATCGAATTGGTGAAGTCTCCTGAAGCCGGCTGAAGGATAAGACTGGCCGGAAAGGACATCAGCAAGCAGTGTGCTCCAAAAGTGGGTGGCAGAAACACTCAGAAGAAGAAAACCTTTCCGTTTCTCTTGTTTTCTCTTTATCTTCTCTCCCTTCCTTTTCCTTTCCTTAGATGGTACAGAGCCTGTCCACCCCCCATGGTGGCTGTTTTTCTCCTCAGAGCCCCAGGACAGAGCTGTATCTCTTAGTTGTAGGTCAACCCATGGGGGTTCTTTGCCTGGAGTCCCACGGCAGTTTATTCACATCTCTTTCATTCAAATGATTTCAGTAGTGTAATTTATCTGTTTAGGCATATCTGTCTTCCTTGCAGACCCCCAACATTTCAAGACCTTTGGGCACATAGTAGATGCTTAAGTACTTGAGTGAATCCGTGAAGATCTTTTGTTGAATACGATCTAAATAAATACAATACCTACTCAGCACACGAATGCAGGCACTTGAGAGAGAGTTTGGTGTCTGCTGAAGCAGGCTGTGGACCAGCTTAGGGGCTCAGTGCCAAAGTGACCCAATAGATTTAGACAAAATGAACGAGATAATTAACTTCAATTTTGCAATTCATGGAGAACAGGAGCAGGATATCTAGGTGTGAATCGGGACTTGATCATTCTTGTTGCATCTTTGGAAAATCCAGTCCTTTTTCTTTCTATGGAAACGTGACTGGCCAAGAGAGTGAACGGAGGACTGGCTTTTAGAAAGGCAATTTTGTCACAGGAAGTCCTGGAGGAAAATATATGGAAGGAGAGCTGCTAGAAACATGGCAGAGACGTTTTGTGTAGAAACCCTAAAATGTGGGTTTACATGCTGTCTGAAAGAGTTGTAACCCAACTTTTCTCCACTACAGATTTGAGCAGCTTTTAAATATCTAGGTATACAAAAGGATTAGAAAGGAAAATAGATCCAACTGAAAGGAATTTCGGATGGAACAATGAAATGATGCTGAAGTGAGCCAGCGCACTGAAAAGAGTTTCAGAAAGACCTGCAGTCTCTAAAGGCAGTGGGCAATGTATCCATCAGGTTTCAAGTAGAAAGGGAAATGGGAACAATTGTCTGTCATCTCATGTCCAGGAGATGACAAGCAACAGTCTCTCAGAGAAGAAAAAGATTTCTTTCCAACCGGTCGAACCAGCCACCTGGGCCAGGCCCCTTTCAAGTGGACGAGTTCCAGAGGAGAGAGCCCCGGGGCCTGCCGCCAAGTTTCCTGGGGCGTGTGCTGGGCCCCCTCAGAGGACCAGGCAGCCTGGCAGCCTGTGTGCCAGAGCTGAGATCTGGCGGCCTCCCACACCCGGTTCCCTGTCCTGCCCCGTCCTCCCGAGGGAGGCCGATGGTCCTGGCAGTGGCGAGTGGGGTGGGGCTGGCTGTGAAGCTTTCCTGGGATGCCCCGGGAGAGGGCGCCGGGGGATGGGCTGCCCCTGGCCAGGTCTGAGGCACTGACCCAGCTCAGGGCTGTCGGGGGCGGAGAGAGAAGCCCCTCCGCCTCTTCCCTGAAGCTTCTTATGGCTGGCCAAATCCTTCACAAGACAGGTTCGCTGGAGAAAATAATACCCAGCTTCAGAACACGTGTAGAGGGGAGAAACCCGCGAAACTGAGTCTCTCAACACAATGGCAGAGATTCTCCTCCTATCTCCAGCTGCAGACAAAGGAGGATGTTGGGGGTGCGGTTTGGGCATGTGAGACTGGAGAAGACAATTGTCATGGAGAGGGACATGTAGACGATTGGATTGTCTGAACCGGTTCCCCTGCAGTGGGGTCAGGCCCGGAAGGGACAGCACGGAGGTGACCATGAAGGGGCCTCTCCGTGGTGTGGCCGGCCCCGGGGGGCCGCGCCTGGGGATGGGGATGGAGGGGGGGAAGTGGGATGGCCTGTGAGTTGGCAGCAGTGGTGGATGCAGATACTCAGAGGTCAGGGATCTCTCACTCTTTCCCTGCCTGTCTGTCTGTCTGTCTCTCACTCTCTCTCTCTCTCTCTCTCTCTTTCTCTCTCGGGGACCTGAGGAGAAGAGGTGGGCGAGCCCTGCCCGCCTCGCCTACCTGCCTTCCTCTCCCCTGGCCCCTTCTTTCTCCGGCTGCTTTGAGTGCCCTGTGGGCTTGGGTTCAACCCCTGAGGCCAAGGGCGCATGCGCCACCCGCCACCGCCGGGGCCTAGGGCGGGCCTCGGGGGTCCTCAGTGAAGGCCCCGCCCGCCCGCCAGGCCAGGCCAGTCCCAGCTGAAGAAGGAACGCCAACGCCCTGCTGGACTTGGCTTCAGCTGTTGTCTCCCTCCCATCCCCCACTTGCAATCAGCTGGCCGGCCGCTTCCCTTCTTTGGAAGCGGTGGTCTGGACCTGGTGGCCAAAGGCCGACTGGGGTGCCAGGTCAAGGCTCTGCCTCGGCCAGCTGCTTTTGCCCGGGCCTCATTTCTTCCTGGAAAGGCAAAACCACGGCCTCACCCCACGCCCGCACTTGTCGACTCCAGCCAGGTGGAGGAAAGGCTCTGTGGAATCCGAAGGGCCGAGACAGGCTTATGGCCAAGCAGTGAGTGAGGCCCCAGCAGGCCGCCGGCTTGGGGAGCCGCTGCCACACGGGCAGGCCCTTCCGGCGACGGGTCCCAGCATCATCTCTGGAGTCGGGAGGGCCTGGCCTTCCTAGTGCCCAGGCCACGGCTCTGAGGAGAAATCCGCGTTGGAGGGCACGCGTGAGGCCCTCGGCCTGAGGGCGCTGGTGCCACGCCGGGGGCGACTGGAAGGCTGGCTGGGCTCGCCTGCTTTGTCCAAAGGAGGCTGGCCAACCAGCCCAACCGGCCACCTGGGCCAGGCCCCTTTCAAGTGGACAAGATCCGGGGGAAAGGGCCCTGGGGCCTGCCGCCAAGTCCCCTGGGGCGTGTGCTGGGCCCCCTCAGAGGAGGGAGCCACCTGGCAACCTGTGTGCCAGACCTTAGATCTGGCGGCCTGCCACACCCGGCTCCCTGCCCTGCCCACGCCTGCCTCCATCCACTCCACGGAGGACGATGGTGTTGGCAGTGCGAGCGGAGATAGTCGTTAGAGACTTCACTTGGAGTTGTAGTCCAAGAGCATCACAGAAGAGCACTGAGCTTGGGCTCGGCCATTTATCCGCTTTGTAACCTGGCTGAGTTTTCTAGCCACTGTACCCAGTCTCTTCATCTAGCAAATGGTGCAAAGAACAACATTGACTACGTCGGGATGCTTTCAGGGTCATGTGAGTTAAGATATGTTCCAGCACAGAGTTTACATTCAGGGTGCAGTCCTTGGCTCAGTAGAAGTGTTCGCTGCTGTTCTTATGATTTTCATTATTTCACGTCCTTATCTTCCTCGTGAGTTCCCTGTCAAACCAACCACGATCCACGGTGTCAGCAGTTTGATTCCAGGTCCCTGCTTCAAGGCCTGCAGAGGGAACCTCGTGCTCATAACCTCCTGTTTTTCTCCCAGTCTCTGGAGGGATGCATTGACCTCTAGCTTGTCTGCACTGAGGCACGGAATGGGGTCCCACACCCAACCCCGCGTCTCCTCCTTTTCATATCTGATGCTTTGGGAAGACTGCTTACTGTTCACTCGGTGGACTATACTCCCTGACATGAGCAACGCACGGGAGAGAGGCGGTAGGAAACACTGATCCATGTAGGGCTCTGAGTTGACCATAACACAGAGTACAGTTGATCAAGGGCCGAGGTAGGGTTCCTTAAGGCAAAGATCTGCCGAGATGAGGGTGTTCTGATGTGACGCCGCCTGAAAATAAAGCAAACACATAAAAGCATATGTAGTGGTCAAAGGGAAAGCACGCCACTAAAAGAATTGATCCCATGAAATACACTATTCTATTTGTTTATGTATCAAATGACTGATAGGAAAGAGCCAGGCGTAGAGATAGTAGACTTGATCAATGTCATAGAGAATTCTTTTAACAGTTGTTCATGCCTTGTGTTTTACATCATTGATTAGGGGAGTATTTTCGTCTTTTCCTTTCCTAGTGTCTCCATCTTTCTCAACTTTTCCAGGAGACATATTTACATTATCCTCTAAAATGTTAGGGAAATTTTAAAAAAGTTATGACACATTAGAAGTTGTTGATTTTGTATATGGGAGGAGCACTAGATTGCAAGTGAATTAGTGATCATTAGAGTTTTAGTTTGGTAAAAGAGGGTAGTTGGAGTTGATACCAGGATGTTTGTAACCCAGTTTTTACTTCATTATTTGGTGTAGTTTTCCAAATGCCAGAGCCGGTCATTTTTAATGTAATAACTTGTCTCATTTTAGAATATGTGTTCTTGGAGAGGGTGATGCAGGTAAGTAGAAAATAATTTAATGTAGTGACTTGTTTTTCTCCAATGGATCTCTTATAAACCCAACAGCCATATAGCATTCTTTTGTCCAAATGACCTGATGGCACTTTCTTAACTTTTCTTGCTGTGACTCTAGCAATCTAGGGTCACACCACCTTCTCTCTCCTAGTCATGCTTTCAGTTGTAAGAGTGATATTGTCAATAGTACAGTGAGCAATTGGCACACACTCTACTCTTTTCTTACATGTATATATATGTATATGTGTGTGTGTCTATATTTCTCAACTGCGAACTTTGGTAACATAATTGTTAAGGTGTGAACTATTTGCAGTGCACTTAACAACTGATGGCTACACATGATTGTGTAGTGACATCACGGTTAAAACCCTTCTTTGCAACATGTGGCCCCTTTCAGTTTTATTTTCAAGGAAAGGGTTCAATGACTTTTTTCTTTTGGAAGAAGAAAGACTTGCATTTCCATCTTAGAAAATCGAGAACTGGTTTCTTGCCTTTTTTCTTTTTTTGTCTTCAGCTCCTCGTCCTACTGGTTACTAATTCACATGTCCAGTCACTTCAGATTCATGGTGCTAACCCTTTGCCTTGTTCAAGGCTCTGACTTTAATTATTCCATAATCCCTTCTGTGAAGGAGGTTTCTCTCCACGCTCATCTAGCGAGGAAGGAACCGACCCTCCTTTATGTGAACTTGGAGACAGAGGCCAAGGTGAAGCCTCGGTGCCCCTCCACACCAGTGAGCTGCAGAAGGGCTGCAGAGTCCTGTGAATCTTTGGCTCCCCTCCTGGCTCCCTCCGGAGTTGGCATTGCCTGCACGGAGGAGCCCAGCTCCTTACAATCGAATTGGTGAAGTCTCCTGAAGCCGGCTGAAGGATAAGACTGGCCGGAAAGGACATCAGCAAGCAGTGTGCTCCAAAAGTGGGTGGCAGAAACACTCAGAAGAAGAAAACCTTTCCGTTTCTCTTGTTTTCTCTTTATCTTCTCTCCCTTCCTTTTCCTTTCCTTAGATGGTACAGAGCCTGTCCACCCCCCATGGTGGCTGTTTTTCTCCTCAGAGCCCCAGGACAGAGCTGTATCTCTTAGTTGTAGGTCAACCCATGGGGGTTCTTTGCCTGGAGTCCCACGGCAGTTTATTCACATCTCTTTCATTCAAATGATTTCAGTAGTGTAATTTATCTGTTTAGGCATATCTGTCTTCCTTGCAGACCCCCAACATTTCAAGACCTTTGGGCACATAGTAGATGCTTAAGTACTTGAGTGAATCCGTGAAGATCTTTTGTTGAATACGATCTAAATAAATACAATACCTACTCAGCACACGAATGCAGGCACTTGAGAGAGAGTTTGGTGTCTGCTGAAGCAGGCTGTGGACCAGCTTAGGGGCTCAGTGCCAAAGTGACCCAATAGATTTAGACAAAATGAACGAGATAATTAACTTCAATTTTGCAATTCATGGAGAACAGGAGCAGGATATCTAGGTGTGAATCGGGACTTGATCATTCTTGTTGCATCTTTGGAAAATCCAGTCCTTTTTCTTTCTATGGAAACGTGACTGGCCAAGAGAGTGAACGGAGGACTGGCTTTTAGAAAGGCAATTTTGTCACAGGAAGTCCTGGAGGAAAATATATGGAAGGAGAGCTGCTAGAAACATGGCAGAGACGTTTTGTGTAGAAACCCTAAAATGTGGGTTTACATGCTGTCTGAAAGAGTTGTAACCCAACTTTTCTCCACTACAGATTTGAGCAGCTTTTAAATATCTAGGTATACAAAAGGATTAGAAAGGAAAATAGATCCAACTGAAAGGAATTTCGGATGGAACAATGAAATGATGCTGAAGTGAGCCAGCGCACTGAAAAGAGTTTCAGAAAGACCTGCAGTCTCTAAAGGCAGTGGGCAATGTATCCATCAGGTTTCAAGTAGAAAGGGAAATGGGAACAATTGTCTGTCATCTCATGTCCAGGAGATGACAAGCAACAGTCTCTCAGAGAAGAAAAAGATTTCTTTCCAACCGGTCGAACCAGCCACCTGGGCCAGGCCCCTTTCAAGTGGACGAGTTCCAGAGGAGAGAGCCCCGGGGCCTGCCGCCAAGTTTCCTGGGGCGTGTGCTGGGCCCCCTCAGAGGACCAGGCAGCCTGGCAGCCTGTGTGCCAGAGCTGAGATCTGGCGGCCTCCCACACCCGGTTCCCTGTCCTGCCCCGTCCTCCCGAGGGAGGCCGATGGTCCTGGCAGTGGCGAGTGGGGTGGGGCTGGCTGTGAAGCTTTCCTGGGATGCCCCGGGAGAGGGCGCCGGGGGATGGGCTGCCCCTGGCCAGGTCTGAGGCACTGACCCAGCTCAGGGCTGTCGGGGGCGGAGAGAGAAGCCCCTCCGCCTCTTCCCTGAAGCTTCTTATGGCTGGCCAAATCCTTCACAAGACAGGTTCGCTGGAGAAAATAATACCCAGCTTCAGAACACGTGTAGAGGGGAGAAACCCGCGAAACTGAGTCTCTCAACACAATGGCAGAGATTCTCCTCCTATCTCCAGCTGCAGACAAAGGAGGATGTTGGGGGTGCGGTTTGGGCATGTGAGACTGGAGAAGACAATTGTCATGGAGAGGGACATGTAGACGATTGGATTGTCTGAACCGGTTCCCCTGCAGTGGGGTCAGGCCCGGAAGGGACAGCACGGAGGTGACCATGAAGGGGCCTCTCCGTGGTGTGGCCGGCCCCGGGGGGCCGCGCCTGGGGATGGGGATGGAGGGGGGGAAGTGGGATGGCCTGTGAGTTGGCAGCAGTGGTGGATGCAGATACTCAGAGGTCAGGGATCTCTCACTCTTTCCCTGCCTGTCTGTCTGTCTGTCTCTCACTCTCTCTCTCTCTCTCTCTCTCTTTCTCTCTCGGGGACCTGAGGAGAAGAGGTGGGCGAGCCCTGCCCGCCTCGCCTACCTGCCTTCCTCTCCCCTGGCCCCTTCTTTCTCCGGCTGCTTTGAGTGCCCTGTGGGCTTGGGTTCAACCCCTGAGGCCAAGGGCGCATGCGCCACCCGCCACCGCCAGGGCCTAGGGCGGGCCTCGGGGGTCCTCAGTGAAGGCCCCGCCCGCCCGCCAGGCCAGGCCAGTCCCAGCTGAAGAAGGAACGCCAACGCCCTGCTGGACTTGGCTTCAGCTGTTGTCTCCCTCCCATCCCCCACTTGCAATCAGCTGGCCGGCCGCTTCCCTTCTTTGGAAGCGGTGGTCTGGACCTGGTGGCCAAAGGCCGACTGGGGTGCCAGGTCAAGGCTCTGCCTCGGCCAGCTGCTTTTGCCCGGGCCTCATTTCTTCCTGGAAAGGCAAAACCACGGCCTCACCCCACGCCCGCACTTGTCGACTCCAGCCAGGTGGAGGAAAGGCTCTGTGGAATCCGAAGGGCCGAGACAGGCTTATGGCCAAGCAGTGAGTGAGGCCCCAGCAGGCCGCCGGCTTGGGGAGCCGCTGCCACACGGGCAGGCCCTTCCGGCGACGGGTCCCAGCATCATCTCTGGAGTCGGGAGGGCCTGGCCTTCCTAGTGCCCAGGCCACGGCTCTGAGGAGAAATCCGCGTTGGAGGGCACGCGTGAGGCCCTCGGCCTGAGGGCGCTGGTGCCACGCCGGGGGCGACTGGAAGGCTGGCTGGGCTCGCCTGCTTTGTCCAAAGGAGGCTGGCCAACCAGCCCAACCGGCCACCTGGGCCAGGCCCCTTTCAAGTGGACAAGATCCGGGGGAAAGGGCCCTGGGGCCTGCCGCCAAGTCCCCTGGGGCGTGTGCTGGGCCCCCTCAGAGGAGGGAGCCACCTGGCAACCTGTGTGCCAGACCTTAGATCTGGCGGCCTGCCACACCCGGTTCCCTGCCCTGCCCACGCCTTCCTCCATCCACTCCACGGAGGACGATGGTGTTGGCAGTGCGAGCAGAGATAGTCGTTAGAGACTTCACTTGGAGTTGTAGTCCAAGAGCATCACAGAAGAGCACTGAGCTTGGGCTCGGCCATTTATCCGCTTTGTAACCTGGCTGAGTTTTCTAGCCACTGTACCCAGTCTCTTCATCTAGCAAATGGTGCAAAGAACAACATTGACTACGTCGGGATGCTTTCAGGGTCATGTGAGTTAAGATATGTTCCAGCACAGAGTTTACATTCAGGGTGCAGTCCTTGGCTCAGTAGAAGTGTTCGCTGCTGTTCTTATGATTTTCATTATTTCACGTCCTTATCTTCCTCGTGAGTTCCCTGTCAAACCAACCACGATCCACGGTGTCAGCAGTTTGATTCCAGGTCCCTGCTTCAAGGCCTGCAGAGGGAACCTCGTGCTCATAACCTCCTGTTTTTCTCCCAGTCTCTGGAGGGATGCATTGACCTCTAGCTTGTCTGCACTGAGGCACGGAATGGGGTCCCACACCCAACCCCGCGTCTCCTCCTTTTCATATCTGATGCTTTGGGAAGACTGCTTACTGTTCACTCGGTGGACTATACTCCCTGACATGAGCAACGCACGGGAGAGAGGCGGTAGGAAACACTGATCCATGTAGGGCTCTGAGTTGACCATAACACAGAGTACAGTTGATCAAGGGCCGAGGTAGGGTTCCTTAAGGCAAAGATCTGCCGAGATGAGGGTGTTCTGATGTGACGCCGCCTGAAAATAAAGCAAACACATAAAAGCATATGTAGTGGTCAAAGGGAAAGCACGCCACTAAAAGAATTGATCCCATGAAATACACTATTCTATTTGTTTATGTATCAAATGACTGATAGGAAAGAGCCAGGCGTAGAGATAGTAGACTTGATCAATGTCATAGAGAATTCTTTTAACAGTTGTTCATGCCTTGTGTTTTACATCATTGATTAGGGGAGTATTTTCGTCTTTTCCTTTCCTAGTGTCTCCATCTTTCTCAACTTTTCCAGGAGACATATTTACATTATCCTCTAAAATGTTAGGGAAATTTTAAAAAAGTTATGACACATTGGAAGTTGTTGATTTTGTATATGGGAGGAGCACTAGATTGCAAGTGAATTAGTGATCATTAGAGTTTTAGTTTGGTAAAAGACGGTAGTTGGAGTTGATACCAGGATGTTTGTAACCCAGTTTTTACTTCATTATTTGGTGTAGTTTTCCAAATGCCAGAGCCGGTCATTTTTAATGTAATAACTTGTCTCATTTTAGAATATGTGTTCTTGGAGAGGGTGATGCAGGTAAGTAGAAAATAATTTAATGTAGTGACTTGTTTTTCTCCAATGGATCTCTTATAAACCCAACAGCCATATAGCATTCTTTTGTCCAAATGACCTGATGGCACTTTCTTAACTTTTCTTGCTGTGACTCTAGCAATCTAGGGTCACACCACCTTCTCTCTCCTAGTCATGCTTTCAGTTGTAAGAGTGATATTGTCAATAGTACAGTGAGCAATTGGCACACACTCTACTCTTTTCTTACATGTATATATATGTATATGTGTGTGTGTCTATATTTCTCAACTGCGAACTTTGGTAACATAATTGTTAAGGTGTGAACTATTTGCAGTGCACTTAACAACTGATGGCTACACATGATTGTGTAGTGACATCACGGTTAAAACCCTTCTTTGCAACATGTGGCCCCTTTCAGTTTTATTTTCAAGGAAAGGGTTCAATGACTTTTTTCTTTTGGAAGAAGAAAGACTTGCATTTCCATCTTAGAAAATCGAGAACTGGTTTCTTGCCTTTTTTCTTTTTTTGTCTTCAGCTCCTCGTCCTACTGGTTACTAATTCACATGTCCAGTCACTTCAGATTCATGGTGCTAACCCTTTGCCTTGTTCAAGGCTCTGACTTTAATTATTCCATAATCCCTTCTGTGAAGGAGGTTTCTCTCCACGCTCATCTAGCGAGGAAGGAACCGACCCTCCTTTATGTGAACTTGGAGACAGAGGCCAAGGTGAAGCCTCGGTGCCCCTCCACACCAGTGAGCTGCAGAAGGGCTGCAGAGTCCTGTGAATCTTTGGCTCCCCTCCTGGCTCCCTCCGGAGTTGGCATTGCCTGCACGGAGGAGCCCAGCTCCTTACAATCGAATTGGTGAAGTCTCCTGAAGCCGGCTGAAGGATAAGACTGGCCGGAAAGGACATCAGCAAGCAGTGTGCTCCAAAAGTGGGTGGCAGAAACACTCAGAAGAAGAAAACCTTTCCGTTTCTCTTGTTTTCTCTTTATCTTCTCTCCCTTCCTTTTCCTTTCCTTAGATGGTACAGAGCCTGTCCACCCCCCATGGTGGCTGTTTTTCTCCTCAGAGCCCCAGGACAGAGCTGTATCTCTTAGTTGTAGGTCAACCCATGGGGGTTCTTTGCCTGGAGTCCCACGGCAGTTTATTCACATCTCTTTCATTCAAATGATTTCAGTAGTGTAATTTATCTGTTTAGGCATATCTGTCTTCCTTGCAGACCCCCAACATTTCAAGACCTTTGGGCACATAGTAGATGCTTAAGTACTTGAGTGAATCCGTGAAGATCTTTTGTTGAATACGATCTAAATAAATACAATACCTACTCAGCACACGAATGCAGGCACTTGAGAGAGAGTTTGGTGTCTGCTGAAGCAGGCTGTGGACCAGCTTAGGGGCTCAGTGCCAAAGTGACCCAATAGATTTAGACAAAATGAACGAGATAATTAACTTCAATTTTGCAATTCATGGAGAACAGGAGCAGGATATCTAGGTGTGAATCGGGACTTGATCATTCTTGTTGCATCTTTGGAAAACCCAGCCCTTTTTCTTTCTATGGATATTTGACTCATCCCAAGCAGCTGCCTTATTGGTATTTATGGGTAGATCAAATTGAAAAGAAAACCCAGAATAGTATTATGACTAGCCTTAGGGAATATCTTTATAATATAAAAGAACAAAAGTCGGAGTTAGAGCAAAGATTGAAAGTCAAATTTACTGAAAATTCCCTTTCTCCTCGCTCCTACACTCCCTTATATCCCCAACTCCCTGTCCCTGACTCCCAAGAATATCTTTTGGATTTCTGGGTCCCTGGCCCAAATCCTCCCCTTCAAGTCTTATCTCCTCAGTCACCTCCTCAGCCAGTTCCCTTAGGTCCCAGGACTCCAACTTCTCCGCAGTTCATCCAGCTGCCTGTTTTATCTTCTCTCACTGTTGAAGATTTACAGGGGGCGCTTAGGCCTGACCTCCAAGCAAGGGGCATACAGGTTACTTGTGTAAATGTTATAAACCAAGAAATAAATTTAGTAGAAACACCCAGGAAGGGCAAGAAGGTTCGTTTTGCTGTGTCTTACAACTCCTCCTACTTTCCAGGGCTCTGTAATCAGGGTCTGTCAGCTTCAGACATTCCTATGCAGTATCCACTGAGGATGTATCCTGGACCTCCGCTGCAGAGAATTCATGTCCCCTGGACAGCAGCTGATCTTTTAAATTATGAAACTCTCCTGCCTCCATTGCCAGAAGACCCTACTAAATTTAGAGAAGAATTAGAAAGATTAGTGGCTATTCATAGCCCCACCCACCGAGACCTTGACTGGCTGCTAAGGGGCGTTCTTCCATCCCATGACTACACTGTAGTTATCAGACAGGCCAGACGACCCCCTAGCAAAAACCCCCCTCATAGAGGAAATACATGGCCAGACCCTCTCCCAGACCCTCCTGCAGATGACCAGGAAGTGGCACAGCTACAGGCTGATATTCAAGGTTTAATAGGAGCGACTCTAGAGGCGTTTCCTCCTAAAGTTAATCGGTCAAAAATTGAATTATGCACTCAGAACTAGGGGGAACAACATAAAGCTTTTGTTGAACGGTTTACTCAGACTTTCCAAAGGCACACTGCATTGAATCTAGAAGCTCCAGAGCATAAGAATCTCCTAATTTCTGCTTTAGTTGGAAATTTTCTTCCTGATATAAAGAAACAAATTCAAAACAGTGTGGTTGTTTGGGCAGGGCAACCATTAAGTGTAATAATGGAGGCTGCTACACAATTCTTTGAAAATTGTCAGAAAGAAAGCAAAAAAAATAAAAATAATTAAAGACAACTCTTCTTGCTTTGCAAATTGAATCTTTTGAAAAGCAAAAATTCAACCCTGAAAGTAAACTAAAGCCCACTCAGAGGTCTCCCTATTTGCCTTCAGACAATTATAGGTATTGCAAGAAACCAAGGCATTGGAAAAGGGCGTGTGCCGCTCTTAAGAGAAGGGAAAGTTTTGTGGGAGATCGGGATTTGGCCACCCTGAAATCTATCTCTTTACCTTGGTTGTTTTTTCTAGGGACATTTGACTTCCCCCACTAACTGCCTAAAGAATTTGACATGGTGGCTCCTTCCTGGAACAGATCTATCATGATGGCTGTAAAGATAATGTAGGGTAAATGTTACAATAGGAAAGGCACCAACAAGCCCCTCTTATCAGAAGTTCTGTCTCTCTGGCCACATTCTCTGGATGACCCTGCGAAGAGTTGCCAGACAATCATTTACATTTACAAGGGAAATCTCCATTTGTAAAGGTATCTCCCTCTCTGTTTGGAGAAGAGAGGGGGATGAGCTCATTTCTAGTGACTTATCAATGTAGAAGGTGAGGCCTTGAGCTACATAATAAACCTTACTCTTGTTTACTGTGCTTTAGTGGTAATCTCCTGTAACTGACTCCCCCCACCCCCAAAATCCTCCTTTGTCATTGGCTGAAAATTATATTTAAGACGAGAATTTCTGCTATTGTGTTGAGAAACGCAGTGTCCCTGCTTTCTCCCATGTATACATGTTATTAAACTTGGTATTATTTTCTCCTGCTAACCTGTCTTGTTGATTATTTGGCCAGCCAGAAGAACCTTAAGGGAAAGGGCAGAGGGAGATTCTCTCTCTTCCCCTGACAGTTTAAAAAATGTTCCCGCTTGACCCCAGCACCACCAAAAGGCTCATTTTTCTCTACCTGAGGGGCATTTCTTCCTCAAATGATGGGGTCAGCCGATCCTTAGTCGCACTCCTGAGCCTACAGTTAAACTTAAAATAGAGGTTCGAAAACTGGATTTCTTAATTGACACTGGTGCGACATTCTCTACTATCCGTTCAAAGGATTTATCTCTACCTGTTACCTCTGATTCTATCAAGCTGTTTGAGTCTCTAGACAGCCTATTTCACTGCCCATATCTAAGCCCACTCCAATATATTTAGGCCCCCTTAACACTCATCATGCTTTTTTAGTTTCTGAATGTTCACCAGCAAACCTCTTTGGCTGAGATTTGTTATGTAAATTCAATGCCACTATAAATTGTAATGAAAAAGGTGTTTTTATCTCCTTGCCTTCTGACCAAGCCCCAAGTCTCCTACTTTCCATGATGGAAACTTGTCCTGATTTAAATCCTTCTGAGGAAGATGAGTCTTTAAAGAATGTCCCAACCAGTCTTTGGGCTACACATGCAAATGAGGTACGATTGTTGCTTAGTGCTGAGCCCGTGCACGTTACTTGGAAAAAAAATAAACCATTTCCATCAGTAGCCCAATACCCGCTCTCCAGAGATGCCGAGCGAGGAATTCAACCCATAATAGACTCCCTTTTGCAACAGGGTGTACTAGCTTTTACTTCCTTGCCCTGTAACACTCCAATCTTGCCAGTAAAAAAGGAAGGCAAATTTGACTCAGACGGGAACCAAATCTATAGATTTGTACAAGACCTCAGAGCCATAAACTCTTTTGTAATTCCTCGGCATCCTGTGGTCCCTAATCCAGCTGTCATCCTGACCTCAATACCTGCTGATGCAGCCTGCTTTACAGTAGTTGACATCTGCTCAGCTTTCTTTTCAATCCCATTACACCCTGACTCACAATTTCTTTTCACATTTACATTTAAAGGGAGACAATTTACATGGACTCGAATACCTCAGGGATATTGTGAGTCCCCCTCAATATTTTCCCAGGTCCTTAAAGCTGACTTGGATTCTGTAGTCTTTACTCAAAGATCCACTCTTGTTCAATATGTTGATGACCTTTTACTCTGTAATCCAACTAAGCAGGGGGCTCTTACAGATTCGCTCATTCTCCTGAAAGCCCTAGCTGAACGAGGCCATAAAGCCTCCAGGTTTAAACTTCAGTGGGTGCAAATGACTGTTACCTACTTAGGGCATGAGATATCTCAAGGCATTCAAAAGCTAACGCCCAAACGCCTTGAGTCAATTTTATCCATCCATCTCCCCAAAACAAAGAAACAGCTATGTAAATTTCTAGGAGCTGCTGGTTACTGCTGCCAATGGATTCCTAATTTTGCAGCCCTTGCTAAACCTCTGTATTCTCTTCTCCCAGATATCACCCCAGAGCCTATTTCCTGGCCCTCAGAGGCATTAAACTCCTTAGAGGCCTTAAAAATATCTTTGTCCATGCCTCCAGCTCTTGGCTTACCTAATTTTGACAAGCCTTTTCATCTATACTGTCATGAAAATAATGAAATTGCTACAGGCATTCTAGGGCAATCTTTTGCCTCTCAAATACGTCCTATAGCATATTTCTCATGCCAATTAGACCCTGTGGCATCAGGCATGCCCCCATGCTTACGTGCGGTGGCTGCAGCTGCCACCCTGATTGATAAGGCCAGTACTCTTACATTAGGCTCTCCCATTCACCTCTATGTCCCACATTCTGTGTCAGCTATTTTGCAAGTTCATAGGACACAACACGTCTCTACACGGCGACAGACCACCTATGAGCAGGCTCTTTTAACTAACCCTTCCATCATCTTACATCGTTGCAACACTTTAAATCCAGCTACTTTACTGCCCCTTCCTGATGATGGAGAGCCCCACTCCATTCCACATGATTGCCTTGCAACTATAGAAATGGTCTCAAAGCCATGAGAGGATCTCTCAGACATCCCTTTAGACAATCCAGACTTACTTCTGTTTTGTGACGGCTCCTGTAAACGAAATTCCCGGGGAACCATAATAACTGGTTATGCCATAGTTTCCCCACATGAAACTCTTGAAGCTTATTCTTGGCCCACCATAAGATCAGCCCAAGCTGCTGAACTCATAGCTCTTACTAGGGCCTGCACATTAACAAAAGAAAAAACTGCCACTATTTACACAGACTCCAAATAGGCTTTTGGAGTCTGCCATGTTGTTGGCACAATTTGGAAATCCCGTAGATTCTTAACCTCTGCAAGAACTCCTATTGCTAATGGACACTTAATTACAGCCTTATTACAAGCTATTCACTTTCCTTCAAAAATTGCCATTGTTCATTGTTCAGCCCATACTAAGGAGACCGATGTCATATCTTTAGGGAATGACAGGGCTGACAGAGCTGCTAAACATGCAGCTCACTATATACCCCCTTATCCGTTTTCCACCCAATTTTTAAACCTGCCTTTATCCCTGACTGATGTTATTAACTATCAGGCAAATGCCCCACAATCTGAAAAAGACAATTGGATACAAAAGGGTGCCACACAATTATCAGATGGATTATACATTGGACCAAATGGACTTCCAGTAGCTCCTTTTCTTTTGACTTTTTGGCTTGCACTTATCTCCCACCAAATGGGACATATGTGCAAACGGGGGATAGCTAAAGAACTAAAAGACAATTGGTTTTACCCTGGCATCCATAAAATTTCTGACCAAATCACCTCCCAGTGCACAACTTGCAAATCTTCCCAAGTTTCTGGGAGAAATCGGTGTGATCCAGGAAGTCCTCCCAGGCCCATGCTGCCTTTTGCGGCACTCCAAATGGATTTTATGGACTTGCCCTCAGCTTTAGGTTACTCTCACTGTTTGGTTATTGTCTGCATGTTTAGTAGATGGACTGAATGCTATCCGACCAGACATGCAGATGCCACAACAGTGGTAAAGAAATTAATAACTGAAGTTATTCCTCGCTTTGGCATTCCTTTATAGATTGAACCAGACCAAGGAACTTACAGCATAGATAAACCACTTGCTTGCAAAAACTCTGGGATATTCATTAAAATTTCATACCCCATATCACCCTCAGTCATCAGGGCAAGTGGAACATAAAAATCTAGATATAAAAAGAACTCTAGGAAAAGTCTGTCAAGAAACTGGACTTAAATGGCCAGAATCTCTGCCCTTGGCCCTTATGAAGATTCAAAATACTCCAAACAAAAAGCATGGACTGACTCATTTGAAATAGTTTTTGGATGTCTGATGCCTACTGGCGTCTCTAAACCTTCAATTCCTGGATTAAATGACTATTATGGGAACTTAAGTGAACAATTTGATGCTATGACTAGTTATATACAAAAATTAACTAGTATACTTGAAGCATATCGTCAACAGGTAAAAGAGGCGTGGCCCCCACCTTCTGACAAGCCTTGCCATCCCTTTCGACCAGGAGACCGGGTGTACATCAAGGTCTTTAGAAGAAAACACGCACTGTCACCTCGCTGGGAAGGACCTTATGAAGCCTTACTGACGACCTGCACTGCCATCAAAATAAAAAAAAAATCTTCCTGGATCCATGCAAGCCACACCAAAATCACCCAGAACATCACTCTCAAGACAACTGAGAGATAATCCCCACAAGTGACCTTAAACTAAGGATTTTGAAGGTCAAAACCCAGGCCCCAGAAGCAGCCGACATCACGAAGTAGACAGCTCTTCCCAAGATCACGGATCAAGAAAACCTACTTTGACCCATTTCCTCCCCCTTGCTTTAAAACTCAGGATATATATACACACTCACACACACAAACTATTAGTGGATATATATATATATATATTTTTTTTTTATTGATAATTTAATGGTTTCTAACATTGTGAAATTTTGGGTTGTACATTTTTGTTTGTCCATCACCCCATATATGACTCCCTTCACCCCTTGTGCCCACCCCCCACCCCCACTTCCCAGGTAACCACAGTCCAGTTTTCTCTGTCCATGTGTTGGTTTATATTCCACATATGAGTGAGATCATACAGTGTTTGTCTTTCTCTTTCTGGCTTATTTCACTTAACATAATACGCTCCAGGCCCATCCATGTTGTTGCAAATGGGACGATTTTGTCTTTTTTTATGGCTGAGTAGTATTCCATTGTATATATATACCACATTTTCTTAATCCAATCGTCAGTCGAGGGACACTTAGGTTGCTTCCACTTCTTGGCTATGGTGAATAATGCTGCAATGAACATAGGGGTGCATAAGCCTCTTTGGATTGTTGATTTCAGGTGCGTTGGATAGATTCCCAGTAGTGGGATGGCTGGATCATAGGGCATCTCTATTTTTAATTCTTTGAGGAATCTCCATACCGTTTTCCATAGAGGCTGTACCAATTTGCATTCCCACCAGCTGTGTATGAGGGTTCCTGTTTCTCCACATCCTCTCCAACATTTGTTGTTTTTTGTCTTGGTGATTATAGCCATTCTAACGGGCGTGAGGTGGTATCTTAGTGTTGTTTTGATTTGCATTTCCCTGATGATTAGTGATGTTGAGCATCTTTTCATGTGCCTATTGGCCATCTGTATATCTTCCTTGGAGAAGTGTCTGTTCATTTCCTCTGCCCATTTTTTGATCGGGTTGTTTGTTTTTTTTGTTGTTCAATTGTGTGAGTTCTTTATATATTATGGAGATCAACCCCTTGTCAGATGTATGTTTTGCAAATATTCTCTCCCAGCTGGTTGGTTGTTTGTTCATCTTGATTCTGGTTTCATTTGTCTTATAAAAGCTCTTTAGTCTGATAAAGTCCCACTTGTTTATTTTTTCTTTAGTTTCCCTAGTCTGGGTAGGCATGTCATCCGAAAAGATTCCTTTAAACCCAATGTCAAATAGCGTGTTGCCTATATTTTCTTCTATGAGTTTTATAGTTTCAGGTCTCATCTTCAGGTCTTTGATCCATTTTGAGTTAATTTTTGTGAATGGCGATAGCACATGGTCCACTTTCATTCTTTTGCATGTGGATGTCCAGTTTTCCCAACACCATTTATTGAAGAAACTTTCCTTTCTCCATTGCATGTCCTTAGCACCTTTGTCGAAAATTAGCTGTCCGTATATGTGTGGTTTTATTTCTGGGCTTTCAATTCTGTTCCATTGATCTGTGTGTCTGTTTTTGTACCAGTACCATGCTGTTTTGATTACTATTGCTTTGTAGTATGTTTTGAAGTCAGGAATTGTGATGCCTCCTGCTTTGTTCGTTTTCTTTAGGATTTCTTTAGCTATTCGGGGTCTTTTGTTGCCCCATATAAATTTCAGTATTCTTTTTTCTATTTCTGTGAAGAATGTCATTGGGATTCTGATTGGGATTGCATTGAATCTGTAGATTGCTTTAGGTAATATAGACATTTTAACTATGTTTATTCTTCCAATCCACGTGCATGGGATATCTTTCCATTTCTTTATGTCATCGTAGATTTCCCTCAATAATGTCTTGTAGTTCTCATTGTATAGGTCCTTCACCTCCTTGGTAAGATTTATTCCTAGGTATTTTATTCTTTTGGATGCAATTGTAAATGGTATTATCTTTTTGAGCTCTCTTTCTGTTAGTTCATTATTAGCATATAGAAATGCAACTGATTTTTGTAGATTGATTTTGTACCCTGCAACTTTGCTGTAGTTGTTGATTGTTTCTAACAGTTTTCCAACAGATTCTGTAGGGTTTTCTATATATACAATCATGTCATCTGCAAATAGTGAGAGTTTCACTTCTTCGTTACCTATTTGGATTCCTTTTATTCCTTTTTCTTGCCTAATTGCTCTGGCCAAAACCTCCAGTACTATGTTGAACAGGAGTGGTGAGAGTGGGCAGCCCTGCCTCGTTCCTGTTCTCAGAGGAATGGCTTTCAGTCTTTCCCCGTTGAGTATGATGTTAGCTGTGGGTTTGTCATATATGGCCTTTATTATGTTGAGGTACTTTCCTTCTATTCCCATTTTATTGAGAGTTTTTATCATAAATGGATGTTGTATCTTGTCAAATGCCTTCTCTGCGTCTATTGAGACGATCATGTGGTTTTTATTCTTTGTTTTGTTGATGTGATGTATCACTTTGATTGATTTGCGGATGTTGAACCATCCCTGCGTCTCTGGAATAAATCCCACTTGATCATGGTGTATGATCTTTTTAATATATTGTTGTATTCGGTTTGCCAATATTTTGTTGAGGATTTTTGCATCAATGTTCATCAGCGATATTGGCCTGTAATTTTCTTTCTTTGTATTGTCTTTGTCTGGTTTTGGTATCAGGGTGATGTTGGCCTCATAGAATGATTCAGGAAGTGTTCCATCTTCCTCTATTTTTTGGAATAGTTTGAGGAGGATGGGTATTAAATCTTCTTTGAATGTTTGGTAAAATTCACTGGAGAAGCCATCTGGTCCTGGACTTTTATTTTTTGGGAGGTTTTTGATTACTATTTCAATCTCTTTACTTGTGATTGGTCTATTCAGATTCTCCATTTCTTCTTGGTTCAATTTTGGGAGGTTGTATAAGTCTAGGAATTTATCCATTTCTTCTAGATTGTCCAATTTGTTGGCATATAATTTCTCATAGTATTCTCTTATAATCCTCTGTATTTCCATGGTATCCGTTGTAATTTCTCCTCTTTCATTTCTAATTTTATTTACTTGAGCCTTTTCTCTTTTTTTCTTAGTTAGCCTGGCTAAGGGTTTGTCTATTTTGTTTATCTTCTCGAAGAACCAACTCTTTGTTTCATTAATCCTTTCTACTGTTTTTTTGGTCTCAATATCATTTATTTCTGCTCTGATTTTTATTATTTCTCTCCTTCTGCTGGCTTTGGGCTTTGTTTGTTCTTCTTTTTCTAGTTCTGTTAGGTGTAATTTAAGGTTGCCTATTAGGGCTTTTTCTTGTTTGTTAAGGTGGGCTTGTATCGCTATGAGTTTCCCTCTCAGGACCGCTTTTGCTGCGTCCCATATGGTTTGATATGGCATGTTATCATTTTCGTTTGTTTCCAGATAGTTTTTGATTTCTCCTTTAATTTCATCAATGATCCATTGGTTGTTCAGTAGCATGTTGTTTAATCTCCACATTTTTGTCACTTTCCCAGTTTTTTTTTCCTGGTTCATTTCCAGTTTCATAGCCTTATGGTCTGAAAAGATGCTTGTTATGATTTCAATCTTCTTAAATTTATTGAGGCTTGCTTTGTTTCCCAACATATGGTCTATCCTAGAGAATGTTCCATGCATGCTTGAGAAGAATATGTAGTCAGCTGTTTTTGGGTGGAGTGCTCTGTATATGTCTACTAGGTCCATCTCGTCCAGTTTTTCATTTAAGTCTAATATTTCTTTATTAACTTTTTGTCTGGATGATCTATCCATTGCTGTAAGTGGGGTGTTAAGATCCCCTACTATTATTGTGTTGTTGTTGATTTCTCCTTTTAGGTTTGTTAATAGTTGTTTTATGTACATTGGTGCTCCTATGTTGGGTGCATATATATTTATAAGTGATATGTCTTCTTGATGGAGTGTCCCTTTTATCATTATATATTTCCCTTCTTTGTCTTTCTTAACCTGTTTTATCTTGAAGTCTACTTTGTCTGATATGAGTATGGCAACACCTGCTTTCTTTTGTTTGCCATTAGCTTGGAGTATTGTCTTCCATCCTTTCACTCTGAGCCGGTGCTTGTCTTTAGTGCTAAGATGTGTTTCCTGAAGGCAGCATATTGTTGGGTCTTGCTTTTTAATCCATCCTGCCACTCTGTATCTTTTGATTGGAGAGTTCAATCCATTTACATTTAGGGTAATTATTGAAATATGAGGGTTGAATGTTGCTGTTTTGTCACTTATTTTCTGGTTCTTTTACATTTCCTTTGTTTCTTGTCCCATTTGTTTTGGACTGCCAATTCAGTTTGGTTGTTCTGTCTTATTATTCTTCTAGTTTTCTCTTTGTTTATCATATGTGGTTTTAATTTGATTATTTGTTTAGTGGTTACCTTGAGGTTTGGGCGAAAAATCTTCTGTATGAGATAGTCCATTATCTGATAGCCTCCTATTTCCTTATACTAAGTCAATTCAGTCACTTTCCTCTTCCCCTTCTAAGTTGCTCTTGTTATACCTTATTCTATCTTGTGTTGTGGCTGTGTGTTTACAGTGATGAGGTTAAATTTATTTTTGGTGAATTTCTTCCTTTGATCTTTGAGTTTAGTATTTAAGTGGTTGCTAACCTATTCCGGTAAAGATCTACTATTTCTCTGATTTTGTCTACCTACTTTTCTCCTTACTCCAAGCTTTGTGTTCCCTTTCTCTTCTTGTTTTCAGGCCTGAGGGCCTTCTTGAGTATTTCTTGTAGTGGCGGTCTCGTGGCCATGAACTCCCTTAGCTTTTGTTTATCTGGGAGAGTTACTATTTCTCCATCATATTTGAAGGATATTTTTGCTGGATAGAGTATTCTTGGCTGAAAGTTTTTGTCTTTTAGTATTTTGAATATATCATTCCAGTCTCTTCTAGCCTGAAAAGTTTCTGTTGAGAAATCCGCTGAGAGCCTGATGGGAGTTCCTTTGTACGTTATTTTTTGTTTTTGTCTAGCTGCCCTTAATATTGTTTCTTTGTCGTTGACCCTGGCTAGCCTTACCACTAGGTGTCGTGGTGAAGGCCTTTGTCTGTTAATATATATAGGAGTCCTGTTGGCTTCACTTACTGGTATTTCCTGCTCCTTCCCCAGATTTGGGAAATTTTCAGCTATTATTTCCTTGAATAGGCTCTCTGTTCCTCTTTCCCTCTCCTCTCCCTCAGGAATACCTATAATTCTTATGTTACATTTTCTAATAGAGTCCGATATTTCTCGGAGTCTTTCTTCATTTCTTTTTAGTCTTAGTTCTCTCTCTTCTTCCATCTGGAGTATATCTGTATTCGTATCCTCTAAAGTACTAATTCTTTCCTCCATATTGTCAGCTCTGTTCTTTAAAGATTCCAGATTCTCCTTTATCTCCTCCATTGTGTTCTTCATCTCCATCAGCCCTGATAGGTTTTTCTTTATGATTTCAATCTCTTTTGTGAAGAAACTCCTAATCTCATTTAATTGTTTGTCTGTGTTGTCTCGTATTTCGTTGAGTGTTTTTATGATAGCTATTTTGAAATCTCTGTCATTTAGTTTATGGATTTCTGTGTCTTCGGGGTTGATTTCTGGGTGCTTGTCATTTTGTTTCTGGTCTGGTGATTTCATATATTTTTGCATTGTGGTTCCTGTGTTGGTTTTGATTTTCCTCATCCTGGAAGTCTCTGGTTGCAATTTCCACCTGCCGCCACTGTCTGGTGGTAAAGGGCTGTGTAGTCTAAGCCCCCTGCACTCTGCCCCAGTTTTTCTGCTGCGATCCGCAGTTTTGTTTTGTTTTGTTTTGTGTCTTTTCCCCACTGCGATCCACGGGTCCAGTCCAGTTTATTCAGGTCTGCCTCGGACCGCTAGATCTGGTCGAGCTGCAGACTCCGGGTTGCGGGGAGGGGGGAGCTCTCTCTTTTGCCCTCTGGGTCCCTGACGTGGGAGGCTTCTCGTTTGCCCCTCTTCATCCGCTCTCTGGGTTGCTCAGATGTTGATGGTAGCCCTGTGGCTCCTCTGAGCCCTCTGTACGGGAGTTTCCCACTGGCTGAGAGAGCCCGAAGAGCTACAGTTTCCCGCCGAGGGCCGCCCCTCCCCCCTCTCTGGGAGCCGCGCGGACCGGATCGCTGATCTGATGGGGAGGGAGCGGAGTTCTCCTTACCTCTCCCCACTTCCTCCGGGGGCCCAGCACGTTCCGCTCTCAGATGTGCGGCAGTGTGGATCTCTCCGCTCCAGCTTTTCACTGTCTGGGATTCCGTTGTTGGTCTGTGGCTGTTACTTTTGTTGTATTTTGTGGGGGAAGAATTCACGGGAAAGCTCACTCCGCCATGATGCTGACGTCACTCCCTATATATATATTTTTAATCATTTATTAGAAAGCTGACTGGAGAGTGCTGGTCTCTATCTGTCCCTCTTCCCCTCTCTAAGTCTCTGCTATGGGCTCTTTTCCAATCTGTGTCTTGCTTTTACTAACCCTCTCCTTTTCAACAGGTCGGGCACAGACCAAACACCCCCTTATGCCAGTTTACCAAGCCCTAGCCACACTAACTAATCAATCTGACTGTTGGTTATGTCAACAGCTAGATAGTGCAAAAGAACCTGAACTAGTCTTTGTTCCTGCTGATATGAACACCTGGTGGACTAAGTATGGAAAATGGATGAATAACAGAGTATGGTATCCGCAACAAGGGAAACTTCACTCTGCTTCGTCTCCTGGTGAGTCACTTGGGCCCCAGAAAGACTACTTAAAAAGTCAAAGACTGTCCCTTGCCCAAGTACAAGCAATAAGTGAAAGTTTTTCCCTCTGCATTGAAAGTAAACATGGCGCTGGACCTTTCCTGGGTGACATACCGAGACAATATTGCAGTCAAACTCTGTGGTTTGATTCCGCAGGTGGCATCTTCAGAACTCTCAAGGGAATTGTAAGTGACTCTATCACTACTCCCTCTGGCACAAACATTTGCCAAATCACCAAGTGCTCTGGATGGCTTATGAGCCACCCGTGTGCAACTTGGGGTATCGCAGCTATCCGCATGGTTAAGCTGCCCAATGCCACAGACTATATATGGGTGGATCAAAGATCTGGACTCACCTGGTCAGGTGACAAGACCAGGCTTTATAGCTGCCAAAATCAGACTGCAGGCCTCCTCTACCAGCTATTCTGCAATCTGTTCTGTTCTCGCAGACTGACAGGAGCTCATGGGAAATGGAGATGTTTAGGTAGTAACAGTGCAAGTGGCACAGATCATGAAATAGTCCAGATCCTGGGAACTACAGACTCAATTCTAACTTTGTCTTTAAACTACACTGGTCTTTTCATTTTATGCGGCAACAAAGTGTATAAAGGATTCCCATCTAATTGGTCAGGACGATGCGGACTTGGATACCTGGCTCCTTCTGTCACCAAACACTCCACCTTAAATGCGAGCCAAATTACAAACCTGGGTTCGTTTGTTCATAAGATTGTGCCACATAAACGTGCCAGTTGAGAAATCGTGGAAAATCCACTTGTATATCGCAACTCCAAGTTCTTTTCAGCCTTGAGAGTCCTATTCCCCAGCTTTGGAGACTGTGAGTTGGAAAAGGCAACCTTAAATCTCTCTATGGTAATGGAGCAAGAGTTCAACACCACCATGCAAACCTTGAACATACTCCAGTCAGGTATTAACAGCCTAGAATCTGTGGTGCCCCAAAATTGACGTGCTCTGGATGTACTCACTGCCCAGCAAGGAGGAGCATGTGCAATCATTGGAGAAAAATGTTGCTTTTATGTGAATCAAACAGGTCAAGTAATATCTAACTTAAATCTATTAAAAGAGAAGATTGACATTTTTCATCAGATAAACGAAGCTCACACATTTTATTGGACTGACTTATTTCCAGGATTGGGGGACTGGTTTAATGGGGTGTGGGGAAATGTGCTCCAATTTGTTCTTTTCTGCTTGTTCATCCTCATCCTAATCTGCGTTCTTTTTCTCTCTTTGCAGACTTCTTATCACTGAGATACTAAAACGATTTCTCTCTCCACAGTTACCAGCTCAGCTTTTAATATGTGAAACTTCTAGGGAAGTTTCAGAGGAGGGAACTGATGGTGCTCAGGGCAAGCTACCCCAGGAAGCACCACTCTGGTATACGGATTATTTCCAGCTGAAGACAATAAGGACTCAGAGAACTCAGGAACAATATTTGAGTTTCCCCTCCCAAACTGCCTAAAGAATTTAAAACAAAAGATCTGTTTCAGGAAGGAGTTATTATCATGACTGCTATAAAGATAATGTAGGATAGAGGTTACAATAGAAAAGGCACCAACAAGCCCATCTTATCGGAAGTTCTGTCTCTCTGGCCACAGGCTCTGGATGGCCCTGTGAGGAGTTACCAGACAATCATTTACAAGGGAAGTCTCCATTTGTAAAAGTATCTTCCTCTCTGTATTGGGAAGAGGGGGGACGACCTCATTTCTAGAGACTTATCAATGTAGAAGGTGAGGCCTTATAACGGCATAATAAATCTTACTCTTGTTTACAGTGCTTTAGTGATAATCTCCTGTAACTAACACTCCCACCCCCAACATCCTCCTTGTCTTTGGTTGGACATGGTATTTAAGACGAGAATCTGCTATTGTGTTGAGAAACGCAGTGTCCCTGCTTTCTCCCATGTATACATGTTATTAAACTTGGTATTATTTTCTCCTGCTACCCTGTCTTGTTAATTATTTAGCCAGTCATAAGAACCTTAAGGAAAAGGGCAGAAGGAGATTCCCCCTCTTCCCCTGAAAGTGGTGATGCAGGTGGGCTCTCAAGGTTATGCCTATATTGTGGAAGCAAGCAATCAAGCATTTAATGGAAGCATTTCTATGTAAACGAAAGAAAAAGAAGGTTAATGGTTGGAGCAATTTGTAAAGCAGTTTCTGAGTATAGGGGACAGCTAGTTAAGAAGATTTTTAGATGTCAGCATCAAAGCATCTTTTGCAGTTTAAAATGTCTCTGATGATGTCATCGGGTAACCTCTTAAGTTTATATCAAGTCCATCAGCTTCAGTTTGTAAGGCTTCAGGAAAAAGGGGAGGTTCAGTTTTCAGTGATTTCAAATGAAAATGATGGAAAAAATCAAAAACGTTAGTTTGGACATCTGTAGGCAGATATTTTAGACTAGAAGAAATCAGGATCCAGTCCAGTCAACAGATATAAAACAAAAACCTTAACAGACAATTAACAAAACTAGGATCTAATATCCGCAAATGTACACTATAGTTTTTACTGAAATATAATTTTTCTTTCTAAGATCACCCTCATTTTTATCAAAGATAGACAAATTAAAACTAACTAGTTTGCAAAATAAGTCTAGTTCCAATAGTGTTGGCCCAATTATTTACATAAGTACAGCTAGAATAGCAATTGATCACATAGGCTCTTTTAAATCTGCTTTGCTGGAAATTTTTATAAGGAATCTCAGATTGAACTTTAAAGGCCTCTCCAGGCCAGAAAAGTCAAGCCAAGGATTTTGTCATCAGACTTTGCCTGTAATACCTACAGATTTGGGTGAATTCCTCTGTTCCTAGGTTCCCCCAAAATATTTCGAGGTTCCTTGTGTTTGCCAGATAAGTGACATTCTTTACTTATCCTGGTAAGTGCTGCTTGGAACATAAGGTACCAGGCCAATATTTCCATGTGGCTTTATTCCATAAAGTCCAATCTTCATTCCTCAAAAGCTGTATGGTTATATCGCAAATATGATCTTCCAGTCATAGCCTTGGTAATATAACCAGTGTTTCCAATTATGTCCTGTTATAAGGAGAACAGATTCTTATTGAACTTATGCAAATAACTATATTGCCATGAAAACAACAATACTCACTTACTAAGAGTTTCCAAATTCGAGGGATCAGATCTAAGAAATAGAGAAATATTTCAATTTTACTTATAAAAATATCATTTGCCAAATTGTTATAAGTCATAGCTAGCTCAGGAGAAAAGAGAAAAAGTTTTCCTTAACTCTGAAAAAACAAAACATTAAAAATTCAGCAATACTTCAAATGAAAAATCATAAAAATTATAATCATCCTTATCAGTTCATTCAGTCCTGTGTAATCCATTCTTGATCCCAATCTTTCTGTTAGCAGCTTCATGAAGTTATCAGTCTTTCCATCAGGTTTCTGTAATTTCTTACCAAGGTCAGTTTTATGATCAGAAAGTTTGTCAGAAACCTGTACTCCAGTGTAAATGCCAGAGTCCTTTCCATGAATTTTTCTGAAGTTGAAATATTTTGCAAAAGCATTAGAGCAAAGAAATAAGTCTGTAAACAACAAGACCTCAAAATGGCAATTGACAGAGAAATTTGATTAATTTTGTGACATACAACACTTTAAAATAATAATAACCAGAAATATGACTGATAATCAGGACAGATCAGAATTTCAGTAATGTTATACAATTTTAAAACACCTATGTCGATAACATTTGCTCACATAATAGCACCTAAGCAGACTTATCATCACTTGTCTGACAATGCTTTCCATGCAATTTAACATACTGAATAAGCCTAATAAACTTAGTATCTTTCCCATTATAGGAAGAGAGCAAATTTCTTTAAGAAGTTCTAGGGCCCTTTGAAAATTCTCAAAGAAAAAAAGTAAAAAAAAAGACTTTATTTAAGATATGAATTTTGGCGAGCTTGTCAAAAATAGAAAACGGTAAAGCAAAGAGATCATTAACAGTCCAAAAACCTTAATAGAGAAACCTCAGTCTTTTGAACACAGGAAATTATTTTAACAGGTTTTTTTTTTTCTGTCTTTTAGGTAGACTTATCCAAAGGTAAAGAAAAATCTTTTATAACCTCTTTATCAAGTTCAAGAAAATTATCCTTTTAAGAGAAAGAAGACCAAATTATAATTTTGTACCAGCTTCCTTCTGATATTAAAATTCATTAACTTAATTAAATTCATTTCAATCTGAGCCAACTTCACCATACAAAAACTCCTTTTCCAGAATTCCTCTTCCACAAACCTATAACTTTCTTTTTACATTCAGAATTTGTCCCATGTCTTTCTTTTCCCTCCTAGTACTTGAAGACAATTTATCTTTCTTAATCAATCAAACAAAATATTTCCATTCTTTGTTCCTTCTTTATACATCTTACTTTCCTTGTACACAGACATATTTTTTCTTAATATTTAGTAGCTTCAATCACATACACTAATTAGAAATTTTAACTCTTAGAAACCCGAATTTGTAAGTAAAAACTAAGTAAACCATGATAAACTTTCTTTTACATTAGTATATTGTGGCTTGGAAAATTTATAAACACTTCATAACTTCTAGAAATATGTTACTTTATAGTACAATCTTTTAATAAAACACATGTTTACCAATAGACCCAAAACACCTTTTAGTTTTCCTGTAATGAAAAGCCAAATGTAGACAATCGTGACTTTCGCAATCAATGTCTAATATCTTATCTTATTTGGAAATGATGATACTCAGTGAATTTTTATCACAAAATTTAGCAAAACTCTAAAGTTTTAAGTCACCAAAAAGATTTTGGAAGCTGTCAACACCATAAAACATAATTATTATTTAAAGTTCACCCAACATTCATCTTTTTCACAACTATTTAGGTACTTGTTGCCAATAATTATTTAGATTGTCTATAAGACTTCATAAGATATTAGATAAAATTAGCCATCATTTAAATTACTATTTTTGTTAACCAGTACTGTAATAGAAATAACATCAGTTTTTTTTACAAAAGTTCATGTAAATTTCATCACCTCTTATACCTTTAAACATAGTTATCATTAAGATTTTTATCAATAGGTGTTGGTCTTCTAATTTTGGACAAGGGAAGCATTCCCAGTCAGACATTTTAAAACATACACAGGCAAAGTTGATGTAACCTCTTTATATAAAATTAGCTCAAACATTCCAACCTTTATTATCTTATCAACACTTACACTTTTACATGTTCTCAATTCAATTGTAACCTGAGTCAAGCTCTTAAGGCTATTTAAATTTTTCCCTTCCTTTTTATGGCCCTTTTTTAGGTACCAATTAAACAATTGTGTGAGAGCTCTCAAAACATATTTTTTTCCTCAATTTAGAAGTTTTCCCAATTCAAAGGATCTGTTGTCTGGCCATTGACGAGTAGGATTTTCATTTGTATATTTATTCCAATAGTGACTCGATCCAATAAGCCTTTTTAAGGAAAGACCCGGTGGTAACTTTCCCATGCTTAGAGTAAATCTTTACCATGGACGCAAGAGGCGTCCCTGGTGAGGGCGCAGATGATGTAGCCCCCATGATCCAAAGAATTCACTCCCAAAGATATTCAGAGAAAGTAAAGACCTTCGTTACACAGGCGGTAAGGATGGTGTAGTGAAAACGGTGTCTCCGGTCTCCTACAATAGTGTGGGACGCCTCCAGTCACAGAGCCGCTAATCTGTGACACCAGGCAGGCAATATTGGAGTGGGATTTTTCCAGCACTAACAAGCAACGAAGGTTAAGACGACAAAAGCCCTTATGGACTGGGTCCTTTATGACAAACTCCCCTGAGAGCTTGGCACAGCCGGACAAAGAGACAGTTCAGAACCCCAGTCTACTCGACTGGCCACCAAGGGGCACCCCGGTAAATGCACCTTCCGTATGGTGGAGACCAAGGAGAATATTCTCACTGGTCACAAAGCCAAGTTTTCTCAGGACACAGAACAAGACAGAAGGAAAAACCTCATCCGGTTCTTTTCTTATGTGCACAATGACAGCTTTAGCCACGCCTTAGGTCTCTTGGAGTCAGAATAATACCTGGTGGGGAGGTGCCACGGGGTTGGGGATTGTGTGCTTTACAGAGTACCTCGTCATTGCATGGACATTTTCTTGCAGTTGGCGGGGGACATGTGTCTTCTACCCCGTTCCGTGACACAACTTATCCTGTCACGGGAGTCTTCTGAAAGTGGCGAGCGCCCTAATGGCTCTTAACTTCTCGACCTGTGCCCACCAAATTTGCAGCCTTTTTGGCTTCCAAGATGCCCTTGGCAATGGCCTTCACTTCATGTGCATATTAACCCACAGCAAAGTTTGTGTAAATAGACGCCAGTCTGGTGAGACCCGCAAACTCACCAGTCTGTGGGGCCGGCCCGGACAGTAGGCTTATAGGGTCTATGCCTGCGTCCTACCCTATGGTATTTCCTTCTTATGACACACGATACAAAAGACAGAGACAAAAGAGAAAAACAGAGACTATTTCTGGGAGGAAAAGCGATCAAGATCAAAACCAAGAGTACTCTACCAAATTTACCAGCGTCACTAAAATCACAAGAAACTAGTTTCCCAAATATTTTCTCCTGCCAATCTAAATTTTGAAAGAGAAAAAATTTCTCACCACCTCCTTCCACCGGACTCCACAGGTAGAGATTCCGGGAGGCTGACGTGGTAAGAAGTCTTACATTTTACCGGCTATCGTCAGGGGTTCCCGTATTTCATCCCCTGCAGTAATCTAGGGAGAAGGCATTTCTTCCAGCCAGAGAATGCAACTTGCCAGCCAGCATAGCCCCACGTTGGGCGCAAAAACTGTTGAGGGAGTGAGAGAATCTCCCTTTTCCCTTTTCTTAAGGTTCTCATTTCTGGCCAAATAGTTAACAAGACAGGTTAGCAGGAGAAAATAATACCAAGTTTAATAACATGTATACATGGGAGAAACTCAGAAATGAGCAACTCGTCCCTCTGTCTAAGCTGCCCACTTAAGTATTGTAGCTAAAGAGGAGGAAGGTGTTGGGGGTGGGTAGTGGTCTAAGACCACAGAGGGCAAGAAGACAACTCACATGGAGATAGAAATGCAAATGTTTGCCTGACAACTCTTCTCATGGTCATCTATAGATAATGTGGTCAGTGAGAGATAGAGTTTTTGATAAAAGTGGCTTGGTGCCTTTCCTATTGTAACCTCTATCCTACGTTATCTTTACAACCATCATGATAATAACTCCTTCCTGAAACAGATTTTTTGTTTTAAATTCTTTAGGCAGTTTGGGAGGGGAAATTCAAATATTCTTCCTGAGTTCTCTGAGTCCTTATTGTCTTCAGCTCGAAACAATACACACACCAGGGTGGTGACTAATGGGGTAGCTTGCCCTGATCACCATTACCTCCATTTATAAGGATGCCCCCTTTATGTAGATTCTGTACAAAATTGCAAAGATCACTTTTTCCTTTTCAAAATTTATTTCTTTTAACTTTTAATAGTGAGAACCTTAGTGTTGGGTAAACTGCTGCACAATTACTGGAAATGCTGAGAGTCTTTTTGAAAAGTGTAGAAGTCTAAAGATAATGAAAAGTACATTTCTCCAATGTCAAGTCCCTTGATGATCTGATAGGCGTCTGTCTAGGTGTACCCGGAAGAGATGGAAGATTGAACACCAGCACAGCACACAAGGAAACAGGCTGCCAACTTGAGGGCTTCCCATGGACCACAGAGTGCCTAGCAGACTCTTGGAGACTAAATCTGGGCTTTGTCCATGGGTTGGCCCTGAGAGGAAGATTTTGCTTAAATGACCAGAGAATAGATAACGGATTTTGTTGATAATAATTCTTACCATGTAAATTTCTTTATAAATCTCTGAATAAAATAAAAAAATATAATCCCCATAGAAATCAACTCTTACTGACAAGCTCCACAGCCTTCTCTAGAGAGCTCAACAGAAAATGTCTCCACTGACTGTGAATTGCTCTTCTCTGAAAGCCAGCCAGCACTTCACTGATAGCCCTGGATAAGGAAGGCCAGATACAATTCTTTGAAGATATTTAGCTGAATTCAGAACCAAAAATCCTACCTCCAGTTGGCTCCTCTGTGAGAATGGATGGCCGGCCTTGTTTCACAGCCTGAGCTGTTGAGGTTTCATATGAGATAAATTGCTCTGTTCTCCAGGGATGGAAAAGCTGGACTGTGACATCGATTCAGGGCTGAGATTTTGCAGGTAAAGATAGGGTCATAGAGGGGAATAAAGATTTCAGCAAATTGGTTTGTTGTTCTCTACAGTGGAAATAATTTAAGAAGCAGATAGTCTCTCACTCAAACTTCTCTTCCCTGTTCTCTATCTGTCATATCACTGTAAAAATTCTATGAAAATTTCAGTCTTTTTTCTTTGTAGTGTGTTTATTATCATCTTTATGAATTCTTTGACTTCACCACCTTCTTGGCACCACAACTCTAGCCATTGAGATATTATTATAGATTCACTTTTGCAACTTCATCCCCTTATCTCTATTTCCTCCGCCAATTCGTAGTTTTAGTTCTTATTGTATCTTATGCTTGAAAACATTTGAAGCTGACAGTGTGTATCAGTTCCTTATTTTCTCAAATTTTTATTATCTAAGTGCCCTAAACTATCACTTTTTTTTAGAAAAGAAGTGAAATACATAACAGAACAGTACACTGTAATAAATTGACCACTTATAAAATTAAGTTCAACCTGAAATCCCTCCCCACTTAACAGAGACCATATTTTATAATTCACAATGCTTTAGTCTGGGCAGGGTCAGTTTATCAAAGATTTTTGGATGTTTTAAACCACATGAGATATATACATTGTAAGATAAAATCGTTAATCTTGCAGAAGTTGTAGAATTTCCTGATGCTTAGGGAAGTTGGTGGTGGAGAACCTGAATCATATGAAAAGTAGTTGATTAATTAGCACCTGAGTTTGTTAAGTTGATAAGGATGATGATGAGATATACATGTTGAAAAGATAACTTTGCATATCAGAGTATTGTCAGAGGCCACTGGGAAAATTCATAATATTCTCAAATACTACAAAAAATGACCATTTTTTCATAAAAGATGTCATACATGACGGCATCATATACTTCTGTCAGAAAACTTGCAATGAAGAAAATGAACACTTCAGTCATTTTAATTCTAACAATTTGTTCATGCTTACTAGTAGGTTAAAAAACTGTTTAGAAATAAAGTGATAAGTGATGTACTTGCTTAATTTTTAAATTTTTTTAGTAAAAAACTTTTTCATATTTTTAAAAAATATTTATTTGTATTTATTTTATGCTGAATTTATTCCTGGGCCCAAAGACTTTTTTTTAATTAACTAACACCAATTATTTTCAATCTCTTTCAAAAAGTTGAAGAGGAGAAAATACCTCTAAAGTCATCCTATGGGATTAGCACTACCCTGATATCAAAGCCAAAGACACTAAGAGAAAAGAAAACTATAGGTCAATATTTTTGATGAATATTGATATAAAAATCCTCCATAAAATAGTAATAAACTAAATTCATCAGCATATTAAAAGGATTATACAGCATTTTTAAGTGGGATTTATTCCTGGAATACAAGGATGTTCCAATATATGAAAATGAATTAATGTAATAAACCACATTAACAGAATGAAGGAAGAAAACACATGATCATCTCAATGGATGCAGAAAAAGCATTTAACAAATCTCAACATGCTTTCATGCTAAAATCACTAAAAAAACACTCAGAGTAAAAGGAAACTACTTCAACATAATAAAAGCCATATACAGAAATCCACAGAGAACATCATATTCAAGGGTGAAAGACTGAAAGCTTTTTCTCTAAGATCAGGAACAAGACAAGACGGCCCATTTTCACCACTTCTATTCAACATGGTATTAGAAGTTCTAGCCAAAGCAATTAGGCAAGAAAAAGAAAGAAATAGCATCCAAATTTGAAAAGAAGAAGTAATATTATATTTGTTTACAAAGAGTATCTTATATGTTGAAACCCCTAAAACTTCCACCAAAAATTTGTTAGAACTAGTAAATTCTGCAGAGTAGTGGGACACAAAATCAACACGCAAAAACTATTGTTCTTCTATACATTAATAATAAGTAATCTGAAAAAGAAATTTAAAAACTTTACATTTTTATTTACAATAGCAACAAAAGAATAAAATACTTAAGAATCAACTTACTCAAAGAGGTAAAAATTCCAATGATGGTTTTGCAAAATTAGAAAAATCTATCCTAAAATTCATATGGACTCTCAAGGGACATTGACTAGCCAAAACAATCTAGAAAAAGAAGAACAAAGTTAGAGAACTCACACTTCCTGATTTCAAAACTTACTATAAAGTAATCAAAACTGTGTGGTACTGGCATAAATACACACACTATACTAATGAAATAGCACAGAGACCCCAGAAATAAAACTTTGCATATATGGTCCAATGATTTTTGACAAAGGTACAAAGATCATTCATTGGAGAAAAGATCAGGTTTTCAACAAATGTTGTTGGGAAAACTGAATACCCACATGCAAAAGAATGAGTTTGGACCCTTACTTTACACTATATACAAAAATTAACTCAAAATGGATCAAAGATATAAATATTAGAGTTGAAGCTATAAAATCCTTAGAAGAAAACACATGGTAAAAGCTGTATGTCATTGGGTCCAAATGCCATTGCAAAAATGATTTCTTTAATATGACATCAAAGACATAAGTAACAAAAAAATAAAAAATTGGACTTCATCAAAACGAAAAAGTTTTCTGTATCACAAGATACTATCAACAGAGTAAAAAGGCAAACCATGGAATGGTTGAAAATATTTGCAAATCACAAATCTGATAAGGGATTAATATATAGAATAAATAAAGAACTTCTACAACTCAACAATAAAAAAAAAACCTCAATTTAAAAATGCACAAAATACTTGAATAGACATTTCTCCAAAGAAAATATAAAATGAACAAGAAACACAAGAAAAGATGCTCAACATCACTAAGTATCAGGAAAAAGTGAAATAAAAGCACAATGAGCTACCTTTTCACACCCGTTAGGATAGTTACTATCACAAAATCAGAACATAACAAGTGTTGACAAGGATGTTGAGAAATTGGAACCCTTGTGCTCTGAGTGTGAGAATATAAAACTGTGGAAAACAGTATGGCAGTTCCTTCAAAAATTAAAAATAGAATTACTATATGATCTAGAAATTTCTCTTATGGGTTCTGAAATAATAAAAAACATATTTATCGGCCTCTGCGTCCAGTTCTTGGCACAGAGCTCCTAAAACCTTTGTAATTTCCCCAGTGATAAGAACACTAAGAGAATCTTTTGTCCTATTGAGGCAATTCTGGGTGGGCTCCTGGATGGCTCCTGGATGGGGGTTGGTCACCAGAAAGACCGAGCCCTGATTAGAAGCTTCGAATTTTTAGCCCTACCCCTTATCCTTCAGAGAAAGGAGAGGGGCTGGAAACTGAGTTAATAATTGATCACGCCTATGTGAGAGAGCCTCCATAAAAATCCCAATAGAAGGCGGTTCAGAGAGCTTCCAGGTTGGCAATGACAAGGACTGCTTGGAGAGTGGTGCACCTGGAGATGGCATGAAATCTTTGTGTATTATCTCCATACCTTTCCCTATGCACCACTTCCAACAGGCTCTCCTTGAATTATATCCTTTTATAATAAACTGGTGATCTAGTAAATGTTTCTCTGAGTTTTGTGAGCCACTCTAGCAAATTAATTAAACCCAAGGAGGAGGTTGTGGGAACCTCTGGTTTATAGCCAGTAAGTCAGAAGTACAGGTAACAACCTGGGCTTGTAACTGGCATCTGAAGTAAAGGTGAGGTTGGGTGGGTGTGCAGAATTATAGGATGGAGACATCAACCTGTACAATCTGATGTATCTCTGGGTTGTCAGCATCAAATTGAGTTGAATTATCTGGTAACCAGCTGGCATTACAAGAATTGCTTCTTGGAGGTGTGGGGAACCCTGTTATATGTGAAAAAGTGAATCTGAGAACACCATTTATGGGTATACACCCAAAAGAACTGAACGCAGAGGTATAAAGACATATATGTACACCCATGTTCTTAAAAGCATTATTCAAAATAGCCGGAAGCTGGAATCAAGCCAGGTGTCCATAAGTGGATGAACTGACAAAAAAATGTGGTGTATACACAGAGTGGAATACTATTCACCCTTAAAAAGGAAGGAATTCTGACACATGTTATAACATGGATGAACCTTGAGGAATTTATGCTAAGTGAAATAAAGCCAGTCACAAAAGGAAAAATGCTGTATGATTCCACTCATATAAGGTAATTAAAGTAGTCAAATTTATAGGAATAGAAAGGAGAATGGTGGTTCCTAGGGGCAAGAGGGAGGGATAACAGGGAGTTGTTGCTTAATGGGCACAAAGTTTCAGTGCAATGTGAAAATAGTTCTGTGGATGTTTGGAGGTTATGACTACACAATTATTTGAAGGTATTGAATGTCGCTGAATGGTACACTTAAAAATGGTTACAATTTTATCTTCTGCATATTTTATGACCATTAAAAAATTAATTATTTTCAACAAATGAACAAACACTAGCTACATGCGATAGCATGGATGAATATCACAAACATAATGCTGTATAAAAGAAATTATATTCAAAAGGCTATATATTTTATAATTCCATTTATATAAAATCCAATAAAGAAACAAAACCGAGGTCTGGCTTCTACTAATAGTGGAGTAGCTTGTTGAACTAACACTCTCACAGATAACAATGATAAAATCTGCACAAAATATTATATATATTTATACAGACTCGTGTAGCTATATGTAAAACACATTTAATAAATGTGTATATGTGTATATGTTTAAATCAGTTCCAAAAGCAAGCTGAACTGAGAGGGAATCTTCCCTTAAATGATGGGAATTGCACCAGGAGATATTTGCAAGCTTGAGTCTTTTGCCTCAAAGCATTCCAAAATCTGTACATGGCCTAGACAGGGGAAAAACTACAGTCTTACTTGTAATGTTAGAGGATGTATTTTTGGGCTGGCAGAGTAGCTGGAAAGTTAAGGGAGAAATTCTGGAAGGGAGGGAGACACAAAGAGGAAAATCGCAAAATATATATGTAAGTCTCTCCCCCACACACACCAAATTGGCAGATCTTTGAACAACACACATACAGGGTAGGCCCCAGAAGGCCTAGTGTAAAAACAGCAGTTGGAAGATGAAAGAACTGACTGAGGATTTCAGCTATGCCCACTGTAAAGGAGATAGGATTGGAATTTCAGTCCAGCCAAGTTGATTCCCTGCTAGAAAAGTAACAACACTCTTCAAAGAAATACAATAGAATCCGGAGCCTCTATACCTATCTTTCATGATTTCCAGTACACAATTTAAAAGAATCATGAGATTTGAAGAAACAGGAAAATGTAATCCATATGTGACCAAAAGCAGGCAGTAGAAACTCTCCCTAATGTGTTGCAATTAGCAGTCAAGAATACGAAAGCAGCTATTATAAAGATGATCATGGTGGTAAAGAAAAATATTCCCATAATGAATGAACAGATGTGGGAACTCAGCAGAGAAGTGGAAATTACACAAAAGCACCAAATAGGAAGATGAAATGAAATAAATACTTTTGAGTTTACCAGTAGATGAGAAACAGTAGAAAAAAATGAAGATACAGCAATAGAAATTATCCAGTCTGAAGAAAAGAATGTAAAAATTTTGAAGAAAAATGAAGAGAGCCTTATGACCTGTGAGATGATTGAGTCCCCAGCAGAGAGGAGAAAGACAGAAAAATTAAAGGAGGCAGAAAGGCAAATCAATAAGTAATAGCATAAAACTTCCAAAATTTCTTGGAAAACCTAAAATTTTAGATCCAAGAAAGTCAGCAAACCCACAAAGTAAAATATAAAATAAAAGCATACTTAGGTACATGATAGTCAAGCTACTAAAATCCAAAGATAAAAAGAAAATCTTGAAAGCAGTCAGGGAAATACATATATACAGGGGAAGACATTACATACAGGGAGAAATAAGGTGAATGATGGATAATATATTATCAAAAACAAAAGAGACAACTCAACACCAAAATGACATCTTTCAAGTGCAGAAAGAAAACCCAAAAGTCAACACAAGATTCTATATTTAGCAGAACTCACTTTCAAAAATGAAGCAGAAGCAACAATAAGATACTGCACGCCTATTAGGTGCCTGAAATAAAAAATAAAATTGCAAATACCACATGAGGAGGTGGGTGAGGAGTAGGAGCAATTAGAACTGGGAACGCAACATGATAGTTGCATTCAGAAAACAGTTGAGCAGGTTCTTATAAAGCTAAACATACACTTATTATATGACTCAGATCTCCCACTCCTAGGTATTTACTGAAGAAAATTGAAAACTAATGTTTAAACAAAAATCTTTGTGGGAATCTTTATAGCCATTTTATTCATAATTGCCAAAAGCTGGAAATAAACTAAATGTTCTTCGTCAGGTGAATGGAGAAAGAAACTGTGATGCATCAGTACATTAGAATACTACTTGACAGTAAAAAGGATAAACTCTTTTTTTGTGTGTGTGAGAAAGATAAGCCCTGAGCTAACATCCATTGCCAATCCTCCTCCTTTTTTCCGCCCAAAGCCCCAATAGATAGATGTATGTCATAATTGCACACCCTTCTAGTTGCTGTATGTGGGACACGGCCTCAGCATGGCCAGAGAAGCGATGTGTGAGTGCGTGCCCTGCATCCGAACCTGGGCCGCCAGTAGGGGAGCGCATGCACTCAACTGCTAGGCCATGGGCCCGGCCCCAGGATAAACTCTTGATTCACACAACAACATGGATGAATCTTGGATGCATTTCTCCAAGTAAAGGAAGTCAGATTCAAAAGGCTGTACAGTATATGATTCCATTTATATGACTTTCTAGAAAAGGCAGAATTACAAGGATGGAAAATGATCAGTGGTTGCCAAGGGATGGAGTAGGGGAAGGGGTTGAATACAAAGGGATAGCATGAGAGAACTTTGGGGGTGAAAAACACAGCTCTGTATGGTACTGTGGGTATGGATGCATGACCGTAAATTCAAAACCCATAGAACTGTACACCACAAAGAGTGAATTTTACTCTGCAAATTTTAAAAATCAATCAGGATGCTGGGAAACTCAGATGGAATGCAGTGAAAAATGAATCTCACTGTATTACAAACATGTGACCTAACCATACAGAAGGGTTGGGGATGAAAGGTCCTGACCTAAGTTACTTTGGAAGACAGTGATTTGACGGGATACTGTAGAACTAAAGTACTGGACACAAACACTGTACTCTAGGTGGTCAATTTGTTTTTCATAAGGGTATGGATTAGCAATTCTGAAACTAGTTGACACAGTAAATATATTGTAGCTAACTGGAGTTAAGTTTCTCACTGTTGGTGAAAGAAGTTACAAATAAACAAAAGGAGAATGCTAGAATAAACTCTGTGGTGCTGGATTGGAGTTCGAAGTATCAGTATGAATCCATGTCTCTTTTAATATATCTATCCAAATAGATAGATAGACTGATATATAGATGGATAGATTGATAGACAGATGTGTCTACCTGAGTTTATATTCATGCATACATTTCCAAGCTCTGCTGAGAGGGTCCAGAAGCAGTGACACTCTGGTATTAATGAGCACACCTAGCTCCCAGATCTTGTTTTCTAAATATCATTCTCCAATAAAATAAAGCAGATTTTCTTGGAGAAATGGCTAATTCTAGGGCTGGAGATGGAAAATACAAGATGAGCCTGGATCATCTTGTAGTGCCAGAAAGTAGGAAAGTGCTTTCAAAAAAAAAAGCACACAGAAAATGATGGGACATGTCAAAAGGAATCAATCTGAAAGACTTTCCAATGACTCAAGCTGGAAAACTCTGAGCAACAAAATAAATAATGGTAGCATTGGATAATTACTCAGAGAATAAAATAAATATCCACGAGGCTATACTGATATAAAAAAGATTAAACAAGAAAGGAAGGGAAGGAAGAAAGAAAAAAGGGGAAAAAAAAGAATGAGAGAATGAGAAAAAGAAAGGAAGAAGGAAGGGGGGGAGAAATCTTGCTCACAGAATTCCAAATAATAAAAGCGCTAGATAGCATGAAATAGAAAATCGCCACTTTAACACTACAGTAATAATTACTTTTGGAAAGAATGACTGATGAACGCAAAAACTGTGGATGAAACTTAAAGAAGAAACAGTACATTTGCAGAGTCTCAAAGCATTTCCTTTCCAAACACTTAACTTATTTCTCTTATTTCTTTTTTTTATGATTCTATTTATTTATTTATTTTCCCCCCAAAGCCCCAGTAGATAGTTGTATGTCATAGCTGCATATCCTTCTAGTTGCTGTATGTGGGACACGGCCTCAGCATGGCTGGAGAAGTGGTGCATCGGTGTGTGCCAGGGATCCGAACCCAGGCCGCGAGCAGCGGAGCACATGCACTTAACCTCTAAGCCACGGGGCCGGCCCCTCTTATTTCTTTAAAATATCTATGACTACCTAAAGCAAAAACTATAACACTGTGTTGTGGGATTTATAACATGAGTAGATGTGAAATTTATGACAGCAATAGCACAAAGGACAGAGGTAAATGGAACTGTTCTGTAGCAAGGCTTCCATATTTTACATTGATTAAACTGGTGAACTATTAAGTCTAGGTAGGATGTGATATCTTAAAGATGCATATTGTAATCTGGACCACCCAGTAAGAACGTAAAGGTGTGTCATTTAAATGCTAATAAAGGAATTAAACAGCATGCCAAAAAACGTTTTTTGTTTTTTTTTTAAATATTTTATTTATTTATATTTTCCCCCTAAAGCCCCAGTAGATAGTTGTATGTCACAGCTGCACATCCTTCTAGTTGCTGTATGTGGGACGCGGCCTCAGCATAGCCGGAGAAGCGGCGCATCGGTGCGCGCCCGGGAGCCGAACCCGGGCTGCCAGCAGCGGAGCGCGAGCACTCAACCGCTAAGGAACAGTAAGGAGTTTTCTGGGGGTGATGGAAATATCCTATTCTTAAAGGGATGAAAGTTATATGGGCATGTTTATTTGCCAAAACTGTACGGTTGAGATTTGTGCCTTTCAGTGTGCATACATCTTACTCACCACACATGCACAAAGGCTTAAAAGAATAATAAAGTGAGGTGGGAATGGGATGGAGTGTGGATGAAACAAAAATAGCAGATGATTAGTAGTTGTTGAAACTGGGTGACGGGCCTACTGTGCTATTTTGTTTATTTTGTATATTGTTTAAATTGTTCTGTAATAAAACACTTGTATAAGAAGACAAACTTGACATACAGTGTTCGCTGGTAAGATATCAGTTACCTTTGGGGAGGAAATAGGGAGAAAGGGATTGTCGGGGCCTGAGTAAAGCTGGTGTTAGTTCTTGGTCACACAAGTGTGTTCACTTTTTAATAATTCTTTGTGATTTACGTGGATGACTTCTGCATATATTTCTGTACGCATGTTATATGTCAATAGTCATTTTAAATCCTGCATATTTGCACAAAGATACTAACTCAATATCTCAGAATAACAGCTGTGTTTTGTTTTGAAGTGGAACACATTCACTCATGACACCATTAGATGGATTTTAATACTCCCAAGTATCTATTAATGCCCTCATCCTTGCATGGACGCCTGGGTATTTCCATTTTTGCCTCAGTTTTGTAAGCGGCATGGATTTGAGATTTCATGATGTCATCTTTCTCCAGCAAGGTCCACTCCCACCACGATGCTCACCAAGGCCTCGAGACCTAGCACAGTGCCGTGTTCACAGCATGCACTCAAGACCTGTGGGACTGGGTTGGAAGGAACAAAATGAGGAGCACACGATGTTCGTAACTTAAGTCTAGGTGTCATATTGTGACTTAGGAAATTGGTATAGTTTTTCGATAGATTTGCTATGCCTTCTAGATTTTCCTATTTAAAACAATGGGAAATAGGGTCTCAGAGTTCTTTCTCCGAGAAAGTCTGACATTTCAGGCACAGATTACTGACAATTATTAATGGCATATGACTTTCCCACCTCATCTTAGTGTTAAGTTTTTAATTCCTTACCTTGGAAATGACCTAACTTTGCTTCTTCCAAATCTTGTAGTAATACTGGTGCCCCAGAAAGTCAGGCCACGGATATTCTGCTGTTGTGCGTTCTCCCTGGAAAGAAGTGGAGCTGTGCATCCACCAGTCTAAGAAGCGTGTGGTGCTGTAGTATTTGGAGTCAATCAGAAAAGCTAAATGGAAAAACGACTTCAGAGAATTATCACCATAACCCTCCACAGCACCAAATTATTTTGCTTAATTATTTTGTGATTCTGCGGGTATATTTAAACAGGAATATTAAAACTAGTTCCCAAGGAGCCAGCCCTATACTAGAGCAGAAATTGCATATTACCTTCCTGCACAAACTTGCCTAACACTGTGGGAAGGACCAATGGGAAGTTTCGGTGTTGTTGCCTATGTTAACGAGGCCAAGAGGTCCACACTCGGATAAGAAAGTCCAGTGAACCAGCCTATGTGCAGCGTGGAAATAGGGGCATGCATGTGTTCCCCTGAAGTGGCTTAGGGGTCACTTACCAGTGCACCTGAGTTTCCTGTCTGTATAATGCAGGTATTGGGGCTGTCCAATGTGATGTTTTCTCCTTTTTATGACATGGCTCAGGGCAGTCCTTCTAAGACTCCTGACCAAGGTATGGGCCCTTCAGGCAGATTGGGTCCAAAGGGAGGATCTCTGCAGCGACCCTGACCACGGGTTCCAGAGGGAGGATCATGGCAGCTTGGAGAGATAGGGGGGATGGTAGGACATGTGGCATTGAAAAGGCAAATTCCAGGATCCCAGGCACCCGATATTTCCATTTTAGATATTGAATTTACATTTCAAATACTGGCCAGGGGGCTTCCACCAGGGCTGCAGGCAACCTCAGCAATAGCCAGGCTGGCGAGCCCCACCCCTACCTGAGTCCCGGCCTCAAGGGATGCAGCCCAACCACACTGCGCATACTCTGGGGGGGTGGGCAGGTCATGGAGATTGGGCGTGGTATACAGAACAGGTGGGGAAGAGGGTGGGATGGAGAAGCAGAGGGGTGGGGCCCAGGGGCCGAAGGACAAGGCAAGAGTTGGGGCCACGAGCTGTGCATGCTGGGAGCTTTTCTCTCTTAACCGCTCCCAGCTGGCAACCTGTAGGGCTGCAGGACTAGAACGCCCAGGATGCTCTGGGCACAGGGCGGTGCCTGGCCCTGGGAGGAGGAGCAGGGTGGTGTGAGCTTGGCCGAGGGCCAAACCATTGACTCAGGACTCAGGTCCTGCACCCGCTCCATGTGGACTGATTCCCAGAGGGATGTGACGAGACGAAAATTACCAGGGAGTTAGGAGGGTGTGGCGGCTGCATGGGAAGCCGCGGGCCTGCAGCGTGCAACTGCTTTTGTCCAAAATTGAAGCCCAGACTGGCGCCTCTTCCCCACCGCCTCCCTCCTTTGCTTGATTCCTCCTCCCCCCTGTGTACCTGTGGGTCCTTCCACAGCCTCCTACCTAATCCAGGGCCAGGTGTTTCTCTAAACTGCTTATGGGAACTGGTTAGACATTCCAGAAACTTTCCACTTTGCCTGCTGCCCTCTGCCTTCTCCAGCCAAAGTGCCATCATTTCATCAGCTTTTGGGAGAAATTCACCCTTGTGGTCCCTCTTGGATGCACAACTTTGGAGTTTTGCAAAGTGGTAACATTGGCTGTTGCTTGCCTTTTTCACAGATGTGGAAGTTAAAGCATCCGTGAGGTTAATCATTGGTTTCCCCAGGATCTGCTAAGGGCAGAGGAGAACAACACAATTCCCAGGCAAGTATCTAGTAGGCCGTTTTCACTAACCTATTCCAGTGCAGAGGCCTCCAAAACAGCATCGTTAGGATGAGAATAGCTTAAGCATTTTGCCCTTCAGATTGATCACCTAATCTCAGCTCAGGCCTGAGTGGCCAGTCTCTCAGGGACATAAGTGATGACTCTGATCCCTCAGGAAGAGACCGGTGGTCCGGCTTTGGGAGAGGCATGTTCATGGTAGACAACACCTGGGCAGCATTTGAAACCCGTCAGCTTTAACATCTCTGCTTTGGATTCCGGCAAGGTTCCAGGATAAACATGCCCAGGGATAGTCAGATGTAACGTATTCTTTAAAAATTGATTACAGCAGTGAAAGGAACAGAGCATAAAATATCCTGATTATTTGCAAAAGATGAAATGCAAGCAAGACCTTCTTGTTAATTTTTTAATGCTCATTCTCTTGGCTGTATTGTACGCTTGAATGCATAAAAAAAATTTGAATTGAAAAGTTATCTTTTCCTGAGATTGTTAAATTAACTTAAAAGTCTTATTGAAACCTGTGGAGGAATGGTTAGCAGCTTTCACGATTTATGTCCTCCCTAAAACTTTGGGTGTTGATCTCCATGAAAAAAAGTCCTTGTTTATATTACACATCCCAATAGGTTACATTTCCAATTCCTGAATGTGGGGTATTATCAAAACAACTGAATAAGCTGGTCATGGAAACTGGACCCTGTCACTATGTGAAGAATTTGCCTCGCTATGAATTAATGACATGAATTCTTTAACATTTTTTTAAAGAACGGACGAGAAACTCTGCAGTATCTCTGAATGTGGCAAGACAGGGAATTCTCGTTGGACCACATCCTCGGGTCCTTCTCTCGTGTTCAATAGACCCGGGTGATAGTCCGTGTTGTCAGGTGCAACGCCGCTCCCCCAGCCCCCAGTGTTCCATCCTACTCTGGCCTGTGACCTCTTCAGGGGGTTCTGATGACACTCCTCCACAAGGGTTGGAAGGAGACATTGTAACATGAGGATATTCATCATCTTGAAACAAGGATTAATGGAGAGGAATGTCTCGGGGTCTGTGTGCCCCGATGCAACTGCTGTTGGGTTGTGGCTGCAGTGACCACTGTGCTCCCAGCAGTCCCCACAATGGCTCTCTCAGACGTTTGATCTCCTGGTGCAACCACAGAAGCTGTTGACAGAGCTGAGCGCTCGTGGTTCAGTGTCTTCCGTCAGATTTTGTGGCTCTGACCCTCCTATGCTCGCCCCCTTCCCATTCCTATCTGCTGAGTTGATTGCTTTGTAGTTGTTTCCTAGGAGCCACTGTGTGTAACTGGATTTCACAGTGTCTTTAGGGACCCACCCTCACTACACGAGTCACTGTACAACAGCGACTTATCCTGGTGTAGCCCGTGTTCATCGTCTCCAGTGGAGCTGTGAAGAACCCTGCTTTCTCGGAGCTCCTCTCATTCTCATGCTGCTGGGGCTGCTTACGAAGTTGAGCATCCCGTCTTTGGTCTCATTAACATTATTCTTTTCATCGATTATTTTGAAGTCGGATATGACTTTGTTAATAATGTGACACTGGCTGTCACAGGAACTTTTATGTATCTTCCCCAACAGCTCTGTGAAGTAGACCTGTGATCCACACATTACAGGGGGGACAATGAAGCTCAGAGAGATGGAGTAGCTTCCTTCACTTCACAGTTTCTTGGTACATTTTGTGTCTCCACCTGGAGCTCCGCCTCTCAGTTGTGTGCACTTAGCTGGTGTTCCACTTTATGCCTCTCTGCCAGCCTCCCCAAAGGCACACGCTCCATCCTGAGTCCATTGTCTGCTTGATGGCAGTCACCCTGCACAAACAGGCTCCGTGCAGGGAGTGGACTAGCGGGCATGGTCCTCCGGCTTACCCTGGGCAGGTTCTAGGTTCATGGCGAGAGCTGAAGCAGTGGAAGATACTGACCGTCACTCACCTGGAAGGTATCTTATGGAGAAATACTCCACTGACTTTTTGCAGGTGTCATGTCTTCTTTGTCTTCATTGCTCCTCTGGGCTTTCTTCTACAGTCCATGCTGTGCAGTAACATAGAGAACAGAGACTGGTGAACATCATACTGTTGCCCTGCACCAAAGGGTCACATCACTCATTTTTCTAACTATGAAACAAGTACACACTGTAAAAAAAGTCAAATTGCACTGATCTATGTAGAGTAAAGTGAAACATTCCCCTTTCATCCCCTTCCCTGAAAACTCACTCTCCTACTCAGAAGGAACTATTGTTAAGAGGTTGTGACTTATTCTTCTGGAAATTTCCTATGAATTTGTAAATACACAAAGTTTTTTTTTAAACATAAATTACATAACTACATCGTTTTTCAATTTGTTGTTTCCCAAGCCATATATCATAGACCTCTCTCCTTATCAGTGCACATCATTTTAACTTACCTTTTTAGAAGTTTTAGAGGTATTCCAAAGAATAGGCATACCATGATCTGTTTATATCTTCTTTGATAGCAAAGGGATTACATCCAGTTTCACTATTATACATAATGCTGCTATAAGATCCTTGTGTGGAATTTATTACACTGCTTTCAACTCCTCGATTTGCTTTGTTTCCTTTTAGTCAGAGACTATGATATATTTGTAACAATTTTGTGGTAATTATTTTATAGGGAAATTAATTTTATCACTGAATAACGACATGTATGGGGAAGCTGCACTTCAAGGTCATCCATCTCAGTATTCTGGAGAAAAATCATGAAACTTAGAAGGTATTATGGTTGCTCCATCACATTCTAACAAGTCATGTTAACAATTTAAAGTTGAATCTTTGAATAGCCTCTACTCTTTCTGTTCAAATGAAGGATGACGTTTTCTTGTCTTGAAAACTTCTGACTCCAGGGGCTCTCAGTTGTGCTTCAGAGAGTGTAAGATATTGGTGTTGTATTTATTTCTCTTCACCTATAGGCTGCATCTTCTAAAGATCATAGAATTGAACATGGTCCAATCGATATATATGATTTGGTTCAAAAATTCAAAGTAATGAACCCAAGATAGGAATCTATAACTTTGGTTCTTAATAAAGAATTTCCTTTGATATCCTTAAGTCCCTGTCATTACTTGTAAAACCTCACCTATGGGTGAAGAGATGTGGTTCTGCTGGCAATGTCTGGCTTGAACATCCATAGTTGATCCTGCCACATCTGTAGGTAGATTAGACTTGACCTCTTGATGACCTCTGCCCTTGGTCTTTGAGCTGGGAAAAATAAGAATTTAAAAAAGTTGCAGTTATTAGCACTCAATACTAGAAACGCCCATTAAAGAGTGTGTTTGGTTTGGTAAACCAAAGGGAGTATAAGCAGAACAAAGTCTTTAATATCTATAAAATTTCAAAAAATTCTAATTTTTAAAAATATAAGTCTAGTTTTGCCACACTGCAAACTGTGTATATATGAATGAAGTATCCCTCTGTCCATTTCTTCAGTTGTTTCCATTGATTTGATGGATTTATCTTCTAACCCGGATTCCAAATGTGAAAGAACATCTTGGTCCTTCAAAGAAAAGAAACCATTGAAATATAATTTTCTTTTAGCTCGGCATCCCACAGGTTTGAGGAATAAATGATCATGTAATGATACAATGATTTTGAAACCTAATTGTTAATTAGGGGGGTGTAAGAGATGATTGAATGGTGGTTCATCCCTATGGTCAGGGGTATTGTACACACGGACGTGTAAACACGATTCAGGAAGCTGCTTCAGCTCCGTGACATCCCTAAGAACCACAGTGCAGGAGGATCTAGGTACACAGCCGTCTGCCTCGATCTCCTGGGTTACATGTATATCCAGGGGTCTTGACAGTGGCTTCAGAGCAGCTAACTTTTATCTATTTCTCCCTTTCCTTATCTCCAGTTTATCTCAAACAGTCCTGACTACCATATTTTAAAGTAAGAACAATTGTAGTTATCTACATGAGTTTCTTGTTCATTATTGCAGAGTAATAATCAAGGATACCGTTAAATATCATTTAATTGACCTTATTAAATTTGTTTTACCTTATAATTGATTAGAACACTGCGTTTAGTTCGGCGTTTGATATTCACCAAGCGTGTTAATCTGCTTACAACTGCTATGTGCCTCATTCCTCTTAGAAGTGTATCTTTGGCCCATCACAAGATTTTAATGGCTCAAATCATCATAAATTAAGATAATGTACTGTCTTTTGGATGATAGGGAGGCATATGGGTCCATTTTGGAAATATGCCCATCTGTCTTTGCTCCCCATGGGAAGTTTCTGGTCACTAGGTCTCCAGGTGGCTTGCACAAGCCCTAGGTCTGTAATAGCTTGGTGCCTCTCCTTCTAATTGGGGTAGAAATAAAGGAGATTAGAGAGACTTATTAAAGTTTTGGTTGCATGAAGTCTTCTATGAAGACCATCCATGCATATTGTTCTGGATAGCTCTCTGTTCCTAAGACTACTAGTTATTTTAAGGGCTTGTCGGGAACTGTGAAAGGTCTGATATTTTACCTTACCTGCAAGCTAATAAGTTAGCCTACAATGGTTTAGCAGATGCTGACAAAAGACACAAGACCCATGGGTCAGAGACAAAGGACTCAATGACACAGCAATAGCAGTGGCCAGAGTATCATCATCTGCACCGGCTCACTAAATCTCACTTCCTACAGGGTGATACACAGTGGGCCAGGTGACATGCAGAGGGTTGCAAGATCTCAGAGCCTAAGGAACTCAAATCTTTGATAAGGGGCAGGATGTCTGCTAACCTTTGTCCTGGAGGGTGTTATTTTTATTATACTGGGCAGTAAGCAAGCCTGCCCTTTGTTCTAGAGTAGGCCACTATTTCTATCTCCCAAGGCTGACAGCTCTACACACATCCTTGAAAAGATAACCTGGTCTTACTGATTTTCAAAGATAAGCTTGAATGAGACTTGATCATCATTCAGTTCTTCTGTTTCCTTTATTGAGATTGTGCAAACATGCTCTTTTCTCTGTAAAGTTCACTAACTTTATTCATACATAAGGGATGCTGTTGGTTTTATTTATTAAGTTGAAATTGTCTTATTAGAGCAAATGATGAAACTGTTATGGGTTGGATCTGAAAGTATGATTTCCAGGAAAAATGTGAAAGAAGATTAGTGCGCACAGAACTTTGCCACAAAGAGCTGATAGCAACTTAAATGATTTTAATTTGAATACTGTTTTATACAACTTTCTTCCATTTACTTCATCCTCTCTGCTTCCTTTAACTCTCATATGGGAATGGGGCACTTTCAGGGATTCACTGAACTCATTTACAATATTCAAATGGTTTTGTCTGTTGTGGTTTTTTTTATTGAGGTAAAGTTGACATACAACATTATCTCAGTTTCATGGGTACAACGTAATGATTCAATGTTTGAGTATATATTGAAATGATCACCACAATAAGTTCAGTTAACATTCGTCTATACATAGTTACAAATATTTTTCTCTTGTTATGAGGACATGGCATATTTCAAGGTGCAGAAGAATCAACGATGGTGTCATATTTTTCTATATACAGCTTGATGAATTTGGACATAAGTATACACCCTTGAGACTGTCATCACCATCAAGACCACAAACAAATTCATCACCTTCCAAAGTTTTCTCTCACCTCCTTTATTACTATCATTCTGTGGTAAGAACTCTTAGTATCTACTCAAGTAGTAAATGTGATGTATGCAATAGAGTTTTGTTAGCTGAAGGCACTACGCAATATCCTACATCTCCAGAACTTATTTATCTTGATAACTGAAACTTTGTATCCTTTGATAATCAGCTCCCCATTTCCCCATCCCTCCAGCCCCTGGCAACCACCATTCTAGCCTCTGCTTGTATGAGTTTGACAATTTTACATTCCACATATAAGTATTTGCCTTTCTCTGTCTGTCTTATTTCACTTAGCATAATATCTTCTAGGTCCCTCATGTTGTCAAAAATGGCAGGAATTCCTTCTTTTTTCAAGGTTGACGAATATTCCATTTCTTTATCCATTCATCCATCAATGACGTTTAGGTTACTTCCATATCTTCGCTATTGTGAATTAGCTGCAATGAACATTAGAGTACAGATATCTCTTTGAGACCCTGATTTCAATTCCTGTGGGTATACACCAGAAGTGGGATTGCTGGATCATATGCTAGTTTTCTTTTTTGCAGGAACCTCCATACTGTTTTCCATAATGGCTGTACTAGTTTATATTCCCACAAGGTTTCCTTTTCTCCACATCTTCACCAATATTTGTCATCTTTAGTTTTTTTGATTATCGCCATCTTAACAAGTGTGAAGTGATACCTCATTGTGGTTTTGATTTGCATTCCCTGATGATTAACGATGCCAAACACCTTTTCATACACCTGTTGGCCACTTGTATATCTTCATTGGAAAAAGTCTATTATGATCTCTTGCCCACATTTTAAATTGACTTGTCTTTTTGTTATTGAGCCAACAGAAAAAAAGGAGAACAAAATTTCCAGGCGTTATGGGTGCTTCCCAGTTGATGCAGACGGTTTTGTGTTTACAGTGGTACCAAAAGGTCATGTTTCGTGCTTTTTCTTCAGCTTGTTATAAGACCAGCAGTAGCTGCGGCATGGCAGATAATCGGGATCTTCTGGGTTTGGAGGTTTACAAAATAAATGAGTGGTAAGGAATTTTTTATATTTCCAAGGAAATTATTGTGATCGTAGTCCACGGAATCCAGGATTAGATAGGTGTAGGAGGAAATTAAGGTGAGGATTGGTGATCTGGCATTACTTCTGATCTTGAGGGACAGGTATCTACTGTATGAGTGTTTGAATAAAAATATTAGGGAACAGGAATTTGTGGTGGGTGAATATGTTTTCTGAATTATTTACTTTTGAACATAACCACTAGGATTATGTGAACATCTGGGAGATTGGAGGAAGTCGTTAACAGGAGGTGGTTGATAATATCACTATTGATTTAACCTCTATGAACAACAAGTGGTCAATGGATTAAGCAAATGAGTAGACAGAAAACACAGAAATGGTAAGATTTGGGTTTTAGTAAGGACTGGGGACTGACTGTCCTGAGTGGGAGTGCCAGGACTTGTGCGGTTGAGAGTGACAAGGACAAGAAGAGAATAGAATCACACTCAAACAAGGAGGGGGTGTTAACAGGATGGAGGAGGAGAAATGATCTGGAGTAGCCTTGAATTTTGACCTTGAGCTTTCTGTTCTTGATGCAAATCTGCCTGATGACATCCCAGGACACAGGTCAGATCTATCCCCAGAGGATAGAGAGGGGGTGGAAGTAAAAACAGCCAGGATAATTGTCCTAAAAAGGCAGGCTTCTTTTATCATTTGACCCACTTTCATGATTGGTTTTTGTAGGATAAGAGGAAAAGAAGGATGATAAGAAGGATGACAGTCACGTCTTCGCAGAGGAAGCAGCATAACTGTGAAAACCAGTCCAAACCATAGCCTGGTTTAAGCATCTCCATGCCTTTGAGGATGTCCAGTGACATATTCAAGAGGACGATGACTAGAATGCCATCACATGCTGGCAATGATGGGTCTCTGGGAGGATTCCTTGGACCAGCCCCACCAAGTCTGCTGGGCCGAGAGACCGCAAGGACTCCAGGCCTGCAGTAGTGCAGGACAACTCGTAAGTCCTTTCAATCTGGCCAAAGCATTGCAAAAACTTGCACCTAGTCACACAGGTGAATCCCTGCCAGGTGTGCTCGCAGGTGGTCTGCATTCCAGGTCCCTTGAGCACTCCTGCTGGCCTTCAGATTTGGCAGAGATGATTCCAGGAGCTGCTATGGGCATTCCACAGCTCGACTGCCAACAATTTCTGACGACTGAAGAAGGTATCAGGAAGGAGGAAAGGGCAGTGAAGAGCACAGGAGCGATACTGGTGATAGCACTGATGGCGGACAGACTTGCTAGTGAGGCAGAGAAAGTGAGGGGCCAAGAAGGCCATCCTGACAGCAGATGAAATGGAGCAGGTACCTCAGTGAGGTCTCATGGCTGCGTCCCTAATGTTTCCTTGCTTTGAGCTCTTGAACTTTTAAAATATACCAATACTTTTCTTGTATTAAACTCTGCTGCGTGACATAGAAAATATAGATAGAGGTTTCTTTCTGAGGTGAGAGGTTGAGTTGCAGGTGAGGAGAGAAAGATCTTCCTTTTTCATGCTGTTTTCTCATTTTCCTTTACTATGTACAATATTTATTTGTATTTTAAAGTCAGCAGCCAGTTATCAACGTCACGGGATGATTCAGCTTTTCCCATCACAGTCACAGTAAAACCTACATAAAGTGGATTATTCTTTTTGTGTAATATTCCAATAGACTCCAAAATATTATTTCAAATCACTTTTGTGTCTATGTTCTCAAATTAGATATTTACTTCTAGGTCTCCATTTTTCTGTTCTCTGTTGCATGCCAATTCAGAGTTGCATCTAAGGAAATACCAGATTTCCCACAGTTTTTTAGATCCATATGTGTTGGAAATGTGATTCATGGAAATGGACATGGCAGTTGGGGGATCGTGCTATTACCGAAAGAGAACTTTTCAGCATCAGTAATGCTGAAAGAAACCACTGCTTGTTGGGATTTAGTTGTCTATTTGAGGGATCAAGCTTTCACTGTTGGCACTTCTCTTTCTCTTTGGAGGGAAAGTACGGCCTTCCCAGTATTTCCATTACCAAATCACTTTCCTGGGTGGCTGTGCCATGTCAGGAAGGTCTTGAGATGACGGGAACCAGGGTTCATCCTCAACTTCTGGCTGTTCTGACAAGGCTTCCCTGGCAGAGTGCAGCCTGTGTGTCTGGGTGACACTTGCAGCCATCAGAAAGTAGGGGATACCTCACAAGTGCCAAGCGATTCATCTGTCCCTTGTCTTACAGGGTGTTCCCAAGTGATGAGGTTCAAAATGCCACTTGGTAACCATTTGAAATCTCCTAGTCATGGGGTGGGTTCTCTGTGTGAGCTCAGAGCAGTGTCTGTTCAGCACCAGATGGGAAGCATTTCAGTATTTTAATTGATAAGGCTGTGTTCATGCACGTCCATGGACCATCAGTTCAGTGGCATTCCCTGCTGGAGCCCCCCACACCCCTGTCATACCTCATCTTTCAAAGCTCCAAACAGTCTTCACACCCAGGAGGTTGTGGTAATGTAACCACAGCACAGGATTGGGGAAAAAAACACAACCACCCAGGGGTGACACATTTTAAGGGCTTGGGCCCAATTGCCCCATTTGGACGAGTTGGTAACACCAACACTTAGTATGTAAACTGGAGGATTGTCCAAGATCACGGACCTAAGAACGACACGGGCTCAGATGTCACCTTGGACAGCAAGGGACAGTGTAGAGTCACTCACTGGCCAGGATTATGGTCCCTTATACTGTCAAAGTAGAGCTCACCGGGGATCCTCTGGCCAAGCCAGAGAGGAGGCTTGGGACCTTCTAGGGAATTTCTGCCCTAAAGGGAATGGCTTAAGGAAGGCAGGGGTGCTGAAAATCCTAGTTCACAGGGAGCAGTCATGTTTATGGAACGAGGCCCAGCAGTAGCCTTAAAAGCTGCATCACAAATCTTTCCGCCTGGATACAAAACAAGCAGGAAAAGGAATTCAGAGTCTTGGACAAGGATCACAGCAGGATTCAAATCCAGGTCAGGGGTGAACAGGGAGCCCCTAGAGGGGCCTCAGGAGCTAGATCCTTCCTGTCTTTAGTCCATTTGCAAATGAGCTTCCTTGGGCCTTGTCCTCTCCAAGTGCACGTTTTGATCTTTTTACATTGTTTTCCCCACTTAGAGCTGATGCAATTCCAGAGATTGAACTAGAAAACTACAAGTTCCTAAAATTTAGTCAAAAGAAATCTCAACAAGAGAAGCAGAAAATGTTCCCTGTTCCTCAAGAATGTAGAAAGGCAGCCCCTGCCTGTGGCACGACATGGTCCTGGGTAGTGCTGTTTTAAAGACACCCACATTTCAGTGGTTGTTGCTCTGCCTGTGAAAGTACCTTCAACATTTAAATCCCAAGAGAATGGGCGGGGGGCCATGTCTGCTCCCGGAGGAGTTGAATGATACTGAAATGAACTGGTCTTCGGAATTAGGGGGATTTGGGGGTGTCCCCACTAGCCAGGGAAGGGGCTGGCCCTTCTCCCTTCTCCCACATACAATAAGCTGATGACCCGGAAGAGTTCGTGATTCAAGGAGAAATGTGAGATTCAGTGTCTCACTTACATGCCTACAGAAAGCGAGAGAACCACACCACAACTCCCAGACTGTAAAGGGAACAGGACTTTAATATAATATTCAAATATGGCATTTATTGTTTACAACAAATAACTACTGCCCCTCCACAATGTGTGACAGGATCTCTGGACTGGCCAACAGGGAGAGTCCACCCCTGCCCTCACCCAACTCCTGCCCGGCCTCACCTATCACTCTCGTTGAGCAGCTCCATGTCCTGGAACCAGGCCCCAAATCGCTCCTCGGGCTCTAGGTTGTAATTCTTTGTGGCCACCTGGAGCAGCAGGATCTCCCTCATGACTGGGTATTCCTGGGACCAGAGGGAATGAGAGGCTGAAGTTAGGGCCTGGGTGAGGGATGCTGCATGGGCCTTGTCGGGTGTCAGGGGTGGGGCAGGGACCAGTCCTGGGAACTGTCCTTCCCTCCAGTTCCTACCAGGTTTTACCTGTTCTCAGAATGGGAATAAGCAGCGCCTCCTCCAGGATTTTCTCCTTGATGCCATCCTCCCCTCAACCCACCTGCCAACTGGATGGGTCTCCCACTTCTCTGTTATCAAACTCGTCCACTCAATGTAAGATACAGGGGGTGGAGCCAGGGACTGTTCTGTCCAGAGGGTCTCTGAATTCCTCCTCCTTCCCCTCCCCTGAAGGGGGTGCGGCAGCTGTTCACTTCAGTCCTCTTGTCAGGTTGATCTCATTCTCCTGGAAGGCAGACAGCCAGAGTCCATCAGACAGAGCCCCCTAGCCTGACTAGCCCCTATGCCCACCCCTTCTCATGTTGCACTACTGCCAGGTCCCCAGAGGGGGCCGGGCATGCAGAGAAAACAGGACTTGGACCTAGGCCTGGCTCTGGGATCCAGAGAAGGGGGACATGGGGGAGAGGCTAAGGGACGTGGCAGCACAACCCTCTCTGATGACAGACTTGGAGTCTGAGGCCTCAGGCAGAGGGGACTGCTCAGCCACTTATGTGCTGCCTGACTTGGAGGGGCCCGAATCCTCTCTCCCTCCACGGGCAGCATGGGAGGGAGAGGCTGAGTCCAGCTCAGATAAAACCTCACGCAGCTGTGCCATCAGGCAGCTCTGAGCTTCCCCAGCCTGGGGAACCGGAATGGGTGTCTCAGGTGGAACCTCTGTTCACTCATCCCTAAGATGTGCCTGATGCCCCAGCTCCCAGAGGCAGCTGTGAGGCTCTCAGGAGAGATGTACCAAGTGCTGAGAGCTCAGAGCTCAGTTCAGGGGCTCCCACATCCCAATGCTCAGGATCCTGGGCCTCAATGCTTGGTCCTCAGGTGCACCCACCTCGAGATTATCACCCATCAGCAGGTGCAGCATCAGCAGGTGACCAAGGAAAGTGCCAATATAGGGGATGACACTCTGTGACATCAGAGTGTGGGTGGGATGAGTCCTTGCTCTCAAGTCGGCCCCCTGCAGACCCTCCCCTGAAAAGTCCTCACCCTCAGCCTCCTGGCCCACCCCAGGGTTCCCACGGGGAGCAGCCTAGGACCCTTAGCAGCCTCCCCTCAATTCCTCCTCCCTTCACACCCCAAGAACACCACACTCCTCCTCCTCACCTCCCAGGGGAGGCTTCTGGCAAATCACAGGGTATGCGGTCCCTGGTCCTCCCCACAACAACCATCCTGCACCAGATCTCCCAGGCCCTCCTCCTGGTCACTTCTACTGGGGGATTCAGGCACTGTGGCAGCAAGAGGAAGGACCGTCCTCTCTTGATTTGAGGCCTCCAGCTGGGAGGGCAGAGCCCCTCCCCCACAGGCACACTCACCTGCTGCTGCTGCTGCTTCTCCTGCACTCTATTGGGGCTGATCTGCGGGGGGGTAAACGTGGAGGGCCCCTCCTGCCAGGGTCGAGGAGAGTGTCAACGGGCCATACTCCCCTCACCCCATTTCTCTCCAGCACCACTGGCCTCCGAACCTGGACATCTGACTCGAGTCAACTGGTACCAATGCCAATACATCCTCCAAGATGTTGTGATTCTAGAACAAGCCCAGCTCCAACTTTCACTCTGGGTGTGAGATTGGGCTTTCTGTCTGGCCTCCCTGAGCCTGTTTTCTCATATGGAAGGTGTGAGAACTCCAGCTACCTCACAAGTACTCCTGATGACTCAGTGTCACATGACTGTCATCATTGTGCTCGCCCTCACCCCTCCAGGTGGAGCAGGCAGAAAGCTCCCACAGTCCTGTCCACCCTCTTAACTCATCACCACCCTGTGAGGCCTGCACCACACAATCACCATCCCTCCCTTCCCTGATGAGGAGACAGAGACCCAAACATGGGCAGTGAGTTGCTCAGGGGCCCAAAGAGGAGAGGCCGCTTGCCCCTCCCAGCCAGATGCCCTGTTCCCACATCCTCACCTAACCCGCAGCCCCACCACTGACAACAGTCCTGTCCTCTGAGCTCTCACAGCTTGGTCCTGGGCCAAGCAGTGGAGAGGACGGGGTGTCTTGGGCGTCTGGTTGCATGGCTCCTGCCTGCCCCAGTCTCGTGGAGTGTCTGGCCCCCAGGCTTGGCCAGAGGCCATGCCAAAGCCTTCTCCTCACCAAGGAACCCCTCAGGACATTCCCCTGCCCTGAACTCTTTCTTTATCCACTCAGGAACTGAACCCCCAATGTGCCACCTCTGATCCACAGGGAAGGTGGTGACAGGACGCTTTGCTTCCTCATTTACGTGAAGCTCCTAACGTCCTTTCAGCAGGATCCACTAAGAATCCATGAGTTACCTAGATGCTTCTCATAAGCCCCTGGGGGCATATGTCATTGCCAACCAGGCACTCAGATGAGACTCTTGTGGTTGACTCGAGTGACTGCTCTAAGGGTCCGGGGGTGGTCCCCGAAAGCACACACATCTGTCTCTGGTCCAGCCGTTCAGGCCCAAGGATGAGCAGCCTGTTTGTCCACCTGGACCATGGGAATCCTCTGCCATGCATGTCCCTGGGACAGGCAGGGTGTCCTCCCCTTGGAGACGTGGTGAAGACAGAAGGAGCAGCAGGGGCCTGGCTTCCTGAGGACAGGTTAAGGCTGAGGGCTAAACCCACCGCAACAGCTTGGAAGAAGCTACATCCAGCAGGATGGACGTGCATGGAAGCCAGAGACCTGCTGATGGCACCAGCTCAGCAACTCCTCCTGGAACAGCCCAACCAACACCACTGTGTCCCATGACCAGGGCCTCCTGCCCAAAAATGGCACCCTGCTGCCCATGAGCTGAACAGATCCCTCTGCTTGTTAACCTGGACAAGATAGACTGGAATGTTTCAGAGAAAGTTCAAGTGAGAAACTATCAAAACCACAGCCTGCCCAGTAACCCTGCCCCTCTCCCCCTTCCTCTTTTTTCCAGACCCGCAGCCTCCACTCTATCTTGGTCATCAGTTCTCTGCTCAAGGACTCATCTTGGCTATAGAGCTCCTTAAGTTTTTCAGAGCTTTACCTTAGGGGAGGGGAAAGAGGGAAGGATAAATTTAGGGATAATGTGAGGGGTCTGAGTGCAAATCCCTTTTCTTTGACAACCCAAGAGATTCAACCTGCCTGGAGGAGTGTTCTCACTGGGCTCCTCTGAGCACTAAGGTCTCATGGGACTGGGAGGGGGCTCTCCTGTTAGTCACTGGGGTCTCCACTCTCCAGCTCTACAGAGCAGCTCTGTTTTGAACACTATGAATTTCAACTGACCATAGAGTTCTGTTGCTATAAACACTTGGAAATCTCCAATGTGGCTCAACCCAATAGCTGACATTTAGGGAAACCGAGTCCTGAAGCAGAACTGGTTCACTAAGGACACCAGGAGACTTAGAGACCAACTACCCACTCCCAGGCCCTGTCCCCATCATTTGCTGCCTCCCAGGAGTTCCCGGCTGACTGAGGCACCAATGGCAGACATACAGGAGATCCCCCATCCATCCTGGTCCTCCTATGCAGAGAGGCCTACCCACAGGGAAACTTACCCCCATGTGTTCTTCAGGTGGCTTGTGGAGGTTTTCTGCAGAGCAGAGATGAAAGTGCGGGACGAGGAGAAGTTCTTCCAGATCTCACACTCCTGGGGAAGGGAAGAGAATGAGGTGTGAGGTTGGGCACTGGAGCCCCGCTTGCTCTAGCTTCAGTCCCCTTCTATTTACATCTCCCCTCCTGGATGAGACAGATTCTCAGGGAGCCCCAGAAGGACATTTAGGATTCAGAAAGTAACACTCACAAGGAGGAGGAGTTTAGCTCAACCCAGGGAAGGAGCCAGGTTGGAAGTGAGCATCCTCCCACTGGGACCTGGAGTCAAGGTCAGCGGGGCCTCTGGCAGGAAGGGCCTAGGGACTTGCAGGAGCTTAGACCACACACTTCAATCCTGGGAGCTGATAAAGGTGGAGAGGCAGTTCCCAAGTCTCCAGAGAGGGGCTCCACTGGGCCTCCCACGGTACACCTGGGCCACCTGGACCCAGTGCTCTACCACCCTCGCCCTGTACTGGGCTGTCATGCTCACGTCACCGAGGCAGGTGGTGATGACGAGGCTGGCCACCCTTCTGAACTGGTCGATGGTGGCCTGGATGGTGGGTGTCTAGTGCTCACTGCCAGGCTTATTCTTCTTGTGCCAGGTGGATCCCAGGCACTGAGAGGGCACCACCTTCCAGAAGAGCTCCTGGGGGACAGGGGAAGTGTCATCCAGCCCTGCCACAGGCCACCTCTGTGTCCACAGCCACTAAAGTCCCACACAGTTTTCACAGTTTACAGCTAGAGCTCAGGAAGCTCAGGATGTGGCCTGAGCCTTGTGAGAGTCCCTGGGTTTTCTTCTCTGTCCACCGAGGGTACCCAACACAGGATGACCCAGGGCCCAATCACGGTAGGGAAGGGAGAGGGGTATTTGCACCCAGCCCGTCCTGGCTAACTCCAAGCTCCAGATGATGGCTCAACTCTGCTCATCCCAAGGGGGCATCTGCCACCACCCTGATCTCCACTCTGGTCCCACTCTCCATTCTGATGCACATTCCCCCGTGGCAGCTACAACCACTGGCCTTGTCTGTCTCCCTTGTAGTGAAGCACACATCAGGTGTCAAGTCCTGAGGCTGTTGAGCCTCCTGAGGAGACGGCTGGGCCACCGTAGACCTGGCTGCACACACTGAGCTCCCCTCCACCACTGATGGGCCAGGCCCTGCCCAGCTTTCCATCTCTTCTACCTCATGGAGCCAGCACAGGCACTCTGTGGAGCAGGTCCTGTTAGTGTCCACCTCTACGGTCTGCATGTGGACAGCAAAGGCTTGAGGGTTCCGGGAGTTGCCCAGGTCATATGGTTGGTAAGGGGTGGAGCTGGGATTTGGGCCCAGATCATGGGAGTCTGGATCAGAACTGGGGCAACGATGGCAGAGGGAAGGCCTGTTCCACCCCGCCCTGAGAGCCCAGCTGCTCACTGCATCCATCACGGTCAACTGCTCTACCACCTGCTTAGGAGAGAAGGCCGTGAGGTTGGGCTTCTTCTCATGCTCCTTAACAGCCACAGGTGGAGACGGACTTCCCACTAGAAATGATGATCCAGGTGACTCCAGCTCAGCAGCTCCCACTCCTGCTGGAGCCAATGTTGGCCCTTGCTTTAGCTCCAACGCTGCTGATGGAGGTGACTCTGGCTCCAACGCTAGAAGGGGTGTTGTCAACAGAGCTGGAGCCAGCTCTACCTCCACCACTGCCCACTGCTCTGCTTCTGCCACTGACTGGAGCTCTGCAGCTGGCGCTACAGTGGGATAAAGAGAAAGATTCACCCACATAGCTGACTTTCCATGTGTCCTTCTGAACAAAGGAAAAATCCCACTTCCCTTCCAGGAATATCCAGCCTGCAGTCCCCCTTACCCTCTGCCTCTGCCTCAGTGGCCTCCAGAAGCTCACACCAGGCAAGGCTAAGAGGGTCATGGCAGCTCAGCTCCGAAACAGGCAAGGTTACCTGCATGTACATCCCCTTTAGCTTGAAAAAGGGACAGCCCCAGTCTGGTCACTCCCTAGTTCTGGTCCAACCTGGTTATCTCAAGGTCCTGAGTGTGGAGACCCTCTGTTCCTGTTCTCATCTCAGAGCAGCACTGGATGGTGTTTGTGGCCTCAGGCACCTTCCCCTTGCCTAGTGAGTTGGTGAAATTGAAACCATTGGGCAGCTCCTCGATGACCTTCTTACTGGAGATCTGCAAAGACTGCTCCGGAGCTGGGCCTGAAGGAATCAGGGGCTGCCTGCACACTGCCACTGGGGTCATCCCCCAAGAGAAAGTCTGCTCCTCAGTTCAGGCACAGAGGAACATCCCTGCAAAGAACTATGGTCAGGCAGGAAAAGAGATGAAACCTCTATGGCTCAGTAACATAAGAGTAGAGGAGCTCACCTTCTCATGCTGCCAGCCATGACCTGGGCTATGAACATGATAGGCCCACCACACTTCCGACACCTAACAAGCAGCTCCTGCCCAGGAATGGCCTGCCCCTCATACCCTGCCTTCTCCCCTCCACACAAACACACACAGACACACACACACACAAGATGAGGGACAAGGGGTGTGGGGCTGATCAGGTGGGATCACAGTTGTGACCTGGCCTGCACTAGCCTTTCCTGGGCTGCCCCGTGTTACCCTTCACTGCCTCCTGCCAGACACCCAGAGGCGTCGGGGATGAGGGCTGAGCCAACGTCAGCAACGACCAAAAAGTTTCTCTTTCTGGGTTTTTTTGTGCCTAGATCCTCCAAAAGTTGGGATACAACAACAAAATATTTTTTCCTGTTGACTGTCTCCAGTCAAGTGAGCTGGATGGGGGGCTGTGGGTGCCTGGTTACCAGAGTTCTAAGATCTTTTGAGGTCTATGACCAAGGAAGTGAGGTCTTTTTTCAAGACTCCTTTACCTAGGCCCCTTCCCTCAATCAGACTTATCCAGAGCTGCCCCCTGTGCCCTGGCTGCTAACCCTCCTCCCCCATGTCATCTCCTGAGCTGTACACAAGGAGCCTACACAGCCCTAGCCACAGCTCCCTGGAACCCTAAGTCGGGTCCTAGCTTTGAGGAGACAGAGATGAATGCAGACCTCCTTTTTCTTACCAGTTCTTCATCCTGAGAAAGTCCCTGTACCTCTCAGGTCCTCCCCAGTCTCTAAACCTGCACCATGGGGATCAGGCTAGAATCTACTTCCTAGAGATGTCGCCCAGTGTATATGACATAATATCTATTACCTCTGTGGGCTGGTGTCACATGAACCTAAGGCACAAACTTAGAGATGGAAGAATAACAAGAAGGGGTGACAGGTAGCACAGACCACCACTCAAAACAGGCCTGGATGAGTGACGTCAGCATGACGTTGTAAGGAGCTGGGCTCCTCTATGCAGGCAATGTCAACTCCGGAGGGAGCCAGGAGGGGCGCCAAAGATTCACAGGACTCTGCAGCCCTTCTGCAGCTCACTAGTGTGGAGGGGCACCAAGGCTTCACCTTGGCCTCTGTCTCCAAGTTCACATAAAGGAGGGTCGGTTTCTTCCAAGAGTTTTATAGTTAATAGTCAAAGATTAATAATGTAATAAAGGCACAACCACTTGAGTATTCGTTTATATTGAGACATTAAAATATCAAGCAGGGAGGATTAAAAGAAAGACCAAAAGTATATTCTTAGTTACTGCTATTTCTTTAAATGAATCATTCTGGATAAAAAGTACTTTATTATATTTTTTTCAAGTCCCAATAATCAAGCTGAATATATCAACCAAATACTTACCACGAAGAAGAGACTGTTGTCACGCTAAAGCAGCACAAAGTAAGACTAAGCTTTTCCCACTTTCTGTAGGGCTCTCCAACAAACAATGCTGCTTACTTTTTAATCCTCGGACAATCTATTGACACAAAAACAATAAAAAAATCAGTAAACAATTTACTTCATTAGGGTCTGTCTCCATCACAAGTACAAACACAACAAGAAGTAAGGTTGTACTTGAGGGAACATAGCAATAGCAGAAGGGAGAATTAGTATTTAGTTCAATCTAGACCTTATTCCTTTATCTTTCTCCCTAAAATTATGTTGGACTTAAAAGCATATAAGCATAAAAGAAATGAACAAAGCAATTTGTGCCTTAATGATGCAAGCACCGTCATTTCTTTAAAACTAGAGTACACTAATATCTTGGATGAAAACTTAATGGAGGATACTGCTAAGGGGAGTGTAAATCGCTACAACCACTTTGGACAGATATTAACAATTTCTAGTAAAGTTGAAGATACCCAACACCAGGAAGTCCAGTCCTATGTATATATCCAAAAGCTTTCCCACAGGAACATAAGGAAACATGCATAAGAAAGTTCATAGCAGCATTGTTTAGAATTGCAAAAGAATGTAAACAACTTAAATGTCTGTCAAAAGGAAAATGGATAAAAAAATTCTGGTATATTCATACAATGGAATACTACACAGCAATTAAAATAGATGAACAATCAATAAGGCTACTTCTTAAAAATAATGTTAAGCAACTAAAAACACTTCTGAACAAATATGGGTACAGTATCATATCATTGTACAAAGTTTAAAAACAGGTAAAGTAATGCTCTATATTGTTTATGGATACATACATATGTAACAAAAGTATAACAACACTTCTAGGAAAGAAAAAGAATAAATTCAGCATACTAGTAATGTTACTTGCAAAGAAGGTATAAAGTAAATATGGCAAAATATTAAGATTGAACAACTCTGGAAAGTTGGCTTACCCATTGGTCTATTAATTTTCTATATGATTGAAACATCTCAAAAAATATGGTGAGAAATATAGTATTCTGTGTAAAAGACAGTAAATACTTTGTAGAAGGTAGTAATTCCGTAAAGTAAATAGAAGTGCCAAATGAGCTGAGAATAGTTTTCAGAATACTCTCCTTTGCCTCCTAACCATATACAGTTCATAGCGATTAGGATTATTTTTTGAAAGGTTACATGTTCTTCCATGAACCCAGCAAATATTTTCAATCCATTTACTATCTGAGAAAATGAATGTAGTCACAGATTCAGTATACGTTATGAATTATCGGCATCTTTATCTTAATGAAGACTTAACTGCTGAAAAATACTTGCAGAATTCATTATAGCAAGCTATGATGGACAAGATTTACAAGGAAAGTTCATCTTCACCCCACCAACTGTACATTCAGACCATATTGAAGAGTCATGCTTTCCTGTTTACTTAGATTCCTAACTGCAGCAGAAATGAAAATCAAGACTGAAACAATGCCATTCAAAGAAAACCAGATACCCAACTAGACTAGGACAGAAGTCTAGAAATAAAAAGGGGATTCCTAAATGTATCAACAAAACAAATGCAAGTAAAAGAATTTCCTAGTCTTAACCATCACAGTGGTTGAGAACATGTCTCGGAATCTGACAAATCCGGATTTGTATCCCTACTCTGCCAAAGCTGTGGACCAGGAGGTAGAAGTACGAGTTCTAGATCAGGTTCCCACAACTCAGATGTGTTTCCTTGATCATGTCTTCACTTCTCTAGACTAAGATCCTCATCTGTAATAATCCCTAATTGAAAAACTGTTGTAAGGGAGAAAATGCCTTGGCACACAGTAGGTGCTTGATAATTCTGATTTAAAGGTCAGAAGGGTATAATGAAAAGAAGATGGGCTTTGGAGTAAAGCAAGCCTAAGTGTGAGTCCCACTGTGTGAATCACTGAACCTCAGTCTGTTTCTTCATCTGTGCAATGGAGATAAGATTATCTACCCGATAGAGTTTTGACGAAAATTAGCCAGGCATTGAGTTAAGAATTAAGTAAGTTAATGGATAGAACGTGCCTAAACTCCAGTATTTGACACAGAGGAGGTGATCTACATTAATCCCCACCTCTTCTAAACCACCTATGCTTAATCTAGGATCCAGAGACAGAAGTCAGAGACTGTGCTCTCTTGCTATTGCATGCAGAAGTCTTGGTACATGACTGTGTTTCTCTGAAGAGAAAGTCCATGGATTTCTCATTCCCAGAACTATATCCTAATAAAATAACTGAAAACAGAGGGGAGACTGATATGCACTGTTATCAACTGAGGACTTCCTTGCAATAGTGGAAAAAAACGGCAAATTCGACCTGGGGATGGAGGGATGGTTAAAAGAGTAATTCAACAGCTTATGAAGCCAATTATACCCTGACCCCTAGCCTATGTGTTCCAAAACAAGCTAAGAACCACTATTCTGAGGCATTTCCCAGTTCTACTATTCTGTGATTCTATCTGTGCAACTCTTGAGTAGAGATTTGGTGGACTCTAACCCCTTCACCCCAGCCAATAACGCAACGCCAGCTAGTTCCTCAGATACAGCCTAGAAATCCATGCCACCTGCATTCACCACAACCCCCCAGGGGATAAAGGACGAGCCCCGATCCGCCTCCCGCCATCGCCCCCGCTGCCACGAGTCAGCGGAGGTTCAAGGGGGCCCGGGGCCTCTCCTCGGGGTTCAGGACAGGATCCCTCTGGCCTCCGCGTGTTCAGAACCCCGAGGCCCGTGAACGCGGTCACCCCGACTGCCCGCATGGCGGCCAGGCGAGAGCAGAAGGCTCTCTTCGGGCAGGCTGCGCGCCACCCCAGGAGAGACAGGCTGGCCTGTTCTGAGGAAAACCGAGGCAGTGCTGCCTGGGCTCCGAGTCCCGGGAGAAAATGAAATGGTATCTGCGAGCACACACTGCGGAGCCTGGCAGAGAGGAGAAGCCCCAAACCTCTCGCCTCCTCACCCTGGCCGAGTGCGGACTCCGGCGCCTCACCCGCTCCCTCCTCCGCTCTCTCCAGGCCGCGCGCAAGCGCTCTTGCGGACGAATTCCTGCCTCCCGCCCCCTCGACTCCCAGCACCCAATCACCCGCCAGAGCAGAAACCAAGAAACCAGTCCCGGCGTGAGCTTAAGGGGCCCCCGAGAGAAACCTCCGCAATAAAAACCAACGCAAAGTATTTCGTGGCCCGGAGGCGAACGCTTGAACAGCGAAGGATGGGAGCACAGCGCAGCGTTTAAAGGAAAAGTCTTCTCCATTTTGAGATTTTGAAACCGGCGACTTAACCCATGTATCCGTTTCCTTGAAAACTCGCAGTCTCATTCTTCAGGTCTGTAGACCAAGCGAAAGGAAAGCCTTGCCGAGTTCTTCCCAGAGCGCCCGTCAGTGCCGCTCAGCTCACGTTTCCGAACTTCACGTCGGCCCGGGTGTCGCACAGACGGAGGCGGGAACTGCCAGAAGCCTGAGCCCGGCCAGGCGACAAGGCTGGTTGACGAGTGGCCGCAGACCCTCAGGATGTTCCAGGCTTCCCCGGATAGCGACTTCAACCAGAGCAACGCTGTAGAGCGCTCCCGCCCCGGTCACTTCTGCTCCATCAAGGCTCATCCGTCTTCTGTCCCTCCTAAAACCGGGTTGTTATTCTTTGCCACGAAGTACACTTCAGTTTCCTCAAAGGTAGGGAGTTAATCGTGATCTCTCCAAAGTGTGATTTTGTCAATTTCTGAATAGCCTAAGCTTGGCTCCGATACTAGTGTCTCAAAAAAGTAAAACGTGAGACAGTTTCTCAAGTTTGAGCAACTAGTTTGGGGAGAGGTTTGCTGTAGGGGGAGCAGCGGGAGGAGAGTGGATTTGTTTGCTTCCCTTTCAGTTTTACTGCATCTTCCCCAATTGCAAAATGTACAGTGCTAAAAATAAATTCTACCTTTTAATTTAGTAATCTCAGGCTCAAAAATTCATCCTAAAAGAGTAATCCAAAAGAAAGAAAAAGTAAAAATACCTAAATTGATAACATTGCCTATTGTAATCCTGAAAAAAGTCATCAACCTCCCGGTCTAGTAATAGCACCCTATACGGTTATGATACATCAGTTTGATCATTAGGAAGCCAATAAAATAATTATCAAAAGTAAACAACTTGCAAAAAAAATTTCATATAAATTTAAATGAAAGAAAGCAGACTCCCTACTGGGTATTATGAATTCCATTATGTGAAAATATATATGCATAAGCAAAGATGGAGGGAAAGTATAAAAAATGTAACTTACTGTTAAAACAGTGGAATGAAGGATAATTTATCAATACTTAAAAATATCTTCAAATTTTTATTCTGCTTTTACAATTTTTTTAAATATCAAATCCTTTAAGTAACTGCTCCAGGGAAACTACTACGATTTTCGATTTTCCTCCACTCAATTCCTAAGGCTCCCAACCGACTCTAGCCTTGTATGGCCATTTGACGTGTGTGGCGTTAACAGAAGTGGATACACGTAGGCTCTGGAGCCAGACAGTCCTGGATTCCAGTCCCTTGAACTGTTCCTTTCAGGTGAACAGTAGTGAAAGAAAACATAAAAAAACTACAAGTTCATTTGATAAAGAATATGCATGTTTATAAACCAATATTCAAAATAGCTGCACACATCTGTTTTCACTTGAATAAAAAAATCACATTGTGACAAATTTTGTAACCTTAACTTAAAATACATGAATATTAACATTTACTAATATAGTTACACATTTTGTTTACATCATCAACGGATGTGATGAAAAACAGCATGTTGTTATTTAAACACAGCAGGTTTTGATCAGCCTTTGAAAACTGATCCAAGAATGTGCGCTGCATTTAGTTAGAAACCATTTATTTCAACCTTTTTTGAACTCCTAGAGGTTTCCTACTCACATAAAATATTCCAAAGCCTCAGTTTAAAATAAAACAAAACAAAAGAACACAGGACCGCTGTATTTAATCTTAGAAGACTACAAAACAGCCTTGTTTAAAAATATGAAAATTCTTACAGTATTTTTTAAGTGTATGCTTTTATTTTTCACATCGAACTTACTTGATTGAACATTAAGCATCTGATATCTCAGGGAAGGCCAGCCCAGTATCCTGGTTTTCAGAGCTGAACAGGTGTTTCTGATGCAATCTATGGACCAGCAGAGACCCATTTGACTAAAGAAATAATTAATCAAGTGTTCTCTAAACATTGCTGCATAATGGAATCAACTGGGGAATCTTAAAAAAAGAAAATACTAGTGCTTGACTCCCAACCGCAGATATTCTGATTTAATTGGCATGGGTTACAATTGGGGAACAAGAGTTTTAACAGCTGTCCAGGTGATTTTAATGTGCAGCAAAATTTGGAGCCACCACAATGATGCAAGACACACAGTGATTTAAATCACAATTAGCCACAAATGACAGATGCCTATAGAGGAGAACTCACTTTTAAGGAAGTTTCTCAAGTTGGAAATACTTTATAGTTTCTCTCTGTTTCTTAAGATCAAATTTATGCTTTTTCTGAAAGTTATAATGACTCTTTAATTAGTAGTCTTCAGAGGGGATTTATATTGTTAAACACTCAACAATTTTTTTCAACCATTAAGTTTAGGTTACTGTATATAATCACTGCTATACACTTATCTATTACGTGTAACAATACACTGAAATTACCTTCTAGGCATCAACAGTATTAAGAACCATCCATAGTTTATTGACTGTTTGAAGCATTCTCCACAGAACCCCTGAATTCAATAGCTGGTTCATATTGGATGTTAATACTTCTGCCTATGGTATAAGTTCACTGGCAGAGAGTAGAGTCAAGCGTTCTAGAATCTGTATCGTTTCCATATGTCTTACTGGGACAGCTGAAAATGCTAAAGGGGAAACTTAGCAGTCATAATCTAAATTCTATACAGCTTACCAAAGAAGAAGTAACATTTCTCTATCAGACTACAGGCCAAACAAATCAAGAAAACAACGTTGCTCTAAACGTAAAACTTTCAATCCTAGCCATAGTTTTGGCCATACTTAAAATAAGGACCTTAAGAAAAATTAATTTAGGTGTAGTTATTTCACAAAGAACAAAACATATCTCATTTAAGAAATCACATTAGTGACCCAAAGACAAGGTTCATTTCTTTGGTGATTCAGAAAGATTTTAAAAATTGATTGAAATATGAAAATATACACAAGTATTGCCTTTGGTAGTCACATTCATTTGAAAGATTGGAATTTGTTGATACCTATAAGGGTGGCCCCCTTTATAGGTTATAAGCACTCAGCAGATTGCTGTTATTCAATAATATCAATCCTGTGCTCTTCAATAGAACAGACACTAACCACATCTGGCTGTTGAGCACTTGAAATGTAGCTAGTCCAAAATGAGACGTGCAGTAAGTATAAAATATACACTGGATTCCTAAGACTTAGTATGGAACAACAGTAAAATATCTCATTAATCGTTGTTTATATCGAGCACCTGATGAAATAATATATTAGATATATTGGGTTAAATGAAATAATTATTAAAATTAATTTTGCCTTTGTTTTTACTTTAATGTGGCTATAGAAAGTTTCAAATTATATGTTAAAATTATATGTGTGTCTTGCGTCTTATTTCTATTTGACAGTGGTGATCTAGAACACTATCCAGTAACCGCAAGTCCGTTGCTCTATTCCGTGGCACTTATTTCTGACTTCTTTCTATCGACCTTTCACACAACCTGTTCAGTGATATAACGTAGGACCTATGAGGTAACAGATACAAGCGTATCAGAAATAAATGGTTAAAACTCCTTAAACTCAAAGAGAATTATTAAAATTATATTCACGAAAACATTATTAATATCCCCAGGGAAATTCTGCATGATTTTAAGATTTCAATGAGCCTAACATCTCTTTGCACTACTAAAGGGGAAAAAGGAGTATCAATCTACTATACCTTCTTGGAGTTGTTTAAGAGAGTGGTTTTTGGCATTATTAGTCAGGAGCATTTCCCTTAACAGGGCGTCAGTCCCTGTGATTTTTTCTTCACAGATCCAATCTTTCACAATGCATAAATGCGAGTAGTTAGTTACAAGGAGACATAGTAAAGCAGAATGCGACCCTTAAAAATTTACAGAAAGTCAACTGGATTCTTCATTCTTAAACACAAAACTCATCTCTCTCCTCTCTCCCCCTCCCTTCTCCCTTTCACTCTCAGCAATCCAAAGGAAGTTGCACTTTTTGTGCATGCATACTACAGTTTGAGAACTTCTGTTAGGTAGTTCAGCCAGGGAATCTGCTTAGATAAAGATCCCCAAGTGATCTGATACAGGGAAGTTGGAAACTACTACTTTTATCAAAAGTTCTCAAGCTTTCTTCCACTCTATCCCAACATAAAAGTCTTTCATCAGGAAAAGTTGTTTGACATAGCCATAGTTCAAGAGTTGAGAGGGGGAGGAAAGAAAAAGAGGAGAAAAGAATGTCCATTTGGGGGAGATCATATATGATTTTAAAAAGGCCTCACTCAGAAATTCTGATGACTAGTGGTGTAGTGATTTGCATGCTCTGCTGCAGTGGCCCCAGGTTTGCAGGTTCGGATCTCGGGCACAGATCCACACACCACTCATCAAGCCATGCTGTGGCAGCATTCCACATACAAAATAGAGGAAGATGGGCACAGATGTTAGCTCAGGGCCAATTTTCCTCAACCAAAAAGAAAGAGAGGAAGGTTGGCAAAGGATGTTAGCTCATGGCCGATCTTCCTCACCAAAAAAATTTAAAAAAAGAAATTCTGATAGGCTTCTATAGGAGAACATGTCCTCTCCTCCAACTCAGTTGACAATCATTGCTATACATGGGTAAAATTCAAGTTGCTCACTTTAAATACCTAAAAGTTCTCAGGCACTTTAGGTATATTTTCTCATTTCACCCTAACATTCCTACAAGGTAAGCAATATTGTCTCCATTCTACTGTAAGGAAACAGGCTGAAAGACATTTATTAATATCCCAAAGTCACACAGCTAAGTATGTCAGCCAGTCGAAGCAGTACTGGTGATACCTACAGGAGGATGCATTTGTCTTCCTTCAAGAAGGGTTAAGGAAGCTCCAAAGGAATGGGAAAGCTTCCTTTTTGTAAATCTAATGCTTGTTTCTAACCTTTTGCTTATACCATGGTTTGACTATTCGTGACTATTATTGTGTAATATCAATAATGAGAAAGTAAATGATGATATTGTAAAAATGCCTATTTAGATATATGAGATACCACTATGCTAAGTGCTTGGCACATAAATACTTAATAAATATTTTTGTTACTATACTACTAGTATCGTTATCAGAGTTGTAAGTGTAGTAGTAATAATATTAGTAGCAACAATGGTACTTTAGATACAATCATCAACTTCTCATGCAACTTAAATCAAATGTTACCAGTGCTTAGTCCCAGTAGGGATGGTATCTGCTTCCTTTCTCATAGAAACTGCTTAAAATTGATGTTTCTGTTTGAAAAGACACTGTAACAATCAAAATTGGTATAATTTTAAAGTTCAAAAGTCTCAATGCACAAGTATGTGTACAGTGAAGACTATCCCAGGGCCGGCACCGCAGCATAGTGGTTAAGTGCGTGCGCTGCGCTGCTGGCGGCCTGGGTTCGGATCCCGGATGTACACTGAGGCACCACTTCTCAGGCCGTGCTGTGGCAGCGTCCCACATAAAGTGGAGGAAGATGGGCATGGATGTTAACTCAGGGCCAGTCTTCCTCAGCAAAAAGAGGAGGATTGGCATGGATGTTAGCTCACAGCTGATCATCCTCACAAAAAAACAAAACAAAACAAAACAAATTTCCAAAAACAGTCATACAAGTGACTGCTTACAATAGTACAAATCAATCTACATTTCATAATCTCTTCAATAAAACAGTTACCAAATGCTGCCAAATACAACATAATTTCTTTGGAATAAGATTATGCAAAGATATGAGTAAATAAATGAAGACACCTGGCTGAAGATGACCAAAGAAGCTTCATGTTCCTCCTTGAAACCAACCATAACACAGAAAGAAAAAGAAAATTCCAACTTCCAGGAAACAAACCAAAAAAACCACACTCAAACGTTATTAAAAAGAAGAAAATATTATTAAAAAATTAAATTTCAAAAATATCACTATTTCTATGACAGTTTTACACTAAAACTATTATAGTAATTCTATGCTGTGGAATATTATAGAGCAATTAGAAACAATAAGGTAGATCCACATGTACTGACATGAAAAGATTTCCAAGAAATATATTAAATCTCCAGACCAAAAGGAAAATGACAAGCACCCAGAAATCAACCCTGAAAGCACAGAAGTGTATAACCTTAATGACAGAGAATTCAAAATAGCTATCATAAAAAAGCTCAATGAAATATAAGAAAACAGACAATTCAATGAAATCAGGAATTTTTTCACAAAAGAGATTGAAACAATAAAGAAAAATCCATCAGAAATCTTAGAGCAGTTAGCCTTCGCTAAGTGATTTCAGAGATTTGATCAGTTTTAGAACAAGTAGAAGGGATCTTCCTAATGCACACCCCCTCTTTTCCCAGAGTGTGTGTGGCATGAGGGTGGAGGCTGCACGTGCAAGCCGGTCATGGCAAATATCACTTCAGCACTGGTTTCTGGGCAGAACTGCAAGATTTAGGGTGGAGTTATTTCCTTCTTTCCTCCTTCTGGGGTGCCTCCCTCTCCCCACAGTCCCCCAGGTGGGCTCAAGCACCCAGGATGGCAGCTATGATGATGGGTGACCCGAGTTCACTTTTGGTTGGAGAGGCCTACAAAAGGCCAGCAGCAGCCTTTTGTAGGCCACATTTCACATGTGGTGCCTCAGAGAGTCTTTGGAGCCGCAGCAGCACAGAACATCTGATTTCGCTTGTTTTAGTCTCAGAGAAACTGATACATGTTGTTTTGCATGTAGTAGCATCAAAGGGAATTTGTCCTGCAGTTCTGAGTGTGCCCTGCCCTGCCTGGCTCTCGACTCTTCATTTTTCTTGCCACATCTGTGTCTGTGGGTGCCATCCACCTGTCTTTCTCAGCACCTGAAGCTCAATGAGAAGCGCACACTGGCCTTGCCTCCCTGGAGTCTTCAAGGGCGCCCTGCTCTATGATCACGTACTTTGGGGCATTAGCTCTAAGCAGCCTGTCCATGGTGGCTATCTGGCTGGTGGCTCACCCTGCCTGGATGCCAACCTGGTTTCCACCCTTCTCCTTGAGCGAGTAGTGGACACCCACCCCAGCCTGCAGAGACTCCTGCCTGGGCTCTGCCAGTGAGCCTGGGGACCACCACTGTGAGTTTTGCAGGAGGAAGAGAGGAAGAAGTCCAAGCTCATACCCAACTATGTCTGGCCGTTAGTCCCTTCCAACCTCTTCAGATACTTAACCTGGTCATTTACTGGGAAAGTAACAGGTTTAAAACATGATTCCAGTCCAATGCCCACACCAGGGAGCAGAAGAACAGAGTCTGTCCCCATTAGTCCTGTTACCAGAGAGGCAGGAGCTGGGCAGGGAGCAGGACAGAAGGAAAGACCAGTGCTGCTGCAGCTGCTGTACTTGTCCCTCACCCACGCGTACCAGGTTTCCAAATGAGCCTGTGGGGCCAACACAGGCCACAGAGGAAAGGCTAGAGAGAAGCAAAATCCTTCTTGACTCTTCTTTTGGGTGTCCACTGGGCTCAGTGGAGGTCCAAATGCTTACCCCATTTCTAAGGAAGTGCTTTTGTGGGTCTTCAGACCTCCCCCCAGCTGATGGTCTCTGTCCTCAAGCCCCGGACAGAGGTGATGGTGCTCTGAGCTGACAGCTTGTGACAGCCCTTCAAGCCTGGCCTCTGAGGTCCACTCTCATCATAGGCAGAGTCCCCCTGAAGACAGCTCAGCCTGGGCCTCCTCCCAGCATTCACGCCTGGTGCTTGGGAAGCATGCACAGCCTCACACAGCTCCCTGTGGCCCTGAGGACCTGGGAGTTGGCCAGTCTCTGCCTTTAGAGCCTTGGGACAGGTGTCGGGTACCAGTCTCTGTGAACTTTGAGCCCCAGGGATGCTCCACATGCCTCAGCTCAACCTCACCCAGGGAAGACAGAGGCATAATGCAGAGACACTGACAACTCACTCCAAAAACAATCTCTCTTTTGGACTTCTGAACCCATAGGCAATGTGGGACCCCACAGCAGAGGAATCTCTCCTGGAAGAAGGAAACACACTACTATGGTCTGGTAGCTTGACAACACAAGAGTTATCTGGAGGGGAGAAAAACGTGGAAAGATCAGATGAGAGTGACTAAAAGCTGGTGTCTAATGCACAGCTCATACACGTTTACAAAATTAACATGTCAGAACAAAAATAAGCCTTTGTTCTTACAGCTCCTCACCTCCTTCTGAGATTTACTTGCTGCTGTGGGATCCAGGTGACCATCCAGAGCCCAAACGCAGCCCTGCAGGCTGTAGACATCAGACTGGAAAACCCTGCACCCTGGCATGGGAGGGCCACCGGGGGAATATTTGAGCCCCTGGAGCCATTTAAAATTTAGGAGAAACCAGCCATGAAGACTTGGACACCATCCTCAAGGGCAGTTCCTTGCCTTGGTCTGTGTGGATGCACGGTGAAGGAGGGTGCTCCTAGGCCCCAGTGGGTGTCAGAGTCCCTGGCCCACACCAGGTGTTGTCCAGTCTGTCCCCAACACCTCCACTCGGCCTGATGGAAGAGGAGACCAGCAACCAGTAGGGTGCTTACCTGCTCCCCAAACCTGCTGGTCCAAGTTGCACTGCAGGGATTCCAAAAGAACAGAGGATGTTTTGGGGGGGAAAATAACATCTTCCATCTGTCATTCATTGCTCCTGACTAGACACATTTCATCTTTACAACTGAGACCAAATGGACGGTGAAGGAGTCCTGAGAGGAGAGGGGATGTTGGAGATGCATGACAGCTATTGCTGGGTTAGCCGGTGTGAGCAACACCAGAGCACACTTCCTGTGACCCCATTCACTCCCATTCAGCTCTGGGCTCTCTGAAGTCCCAGGGAGCAGGGGCCAAGGCTGGGGCCTTAGGAGTCAGACGGGTCCGACCAGCTATGTGACCATGGGCCCAGTGCCTCCTGGATAGGGGGACTCAGGGAGACATAGTATGTGCCGATGCTCACTTATTATTCTGATTGCTGTTGTCTTTCCCCACCCCAGACGAGACGCTGGGCTGGATTCAGTGCACCTGCATCTATGGAGTGTCTGCCTGTGGCAGGTGCCAGAGGGGCAATGATGAAAAGGATGCTAAGGAATACTTTAGACCCATCGCAGGCATCACTCAAGAGGCGTGGAAAAGTAGAGGGTGGAGTTCTCAGGAATGGATTGAGTCTTTACAATATTTGTCCCCAAATGTCCTTAAATAAGACAGACTTTTGGTGCTAACGTGCCGCATTATTAAAACAATATGACAAAATAACCCTGTAGGAATTGTGTTCACGGGTTTCCATATCTGAGGGTCTCATCTTTGCAGGGCCTTGATCGAGTGCCAGGCCTGAGAAATACCAGACTTGCTGCCAGTGGCTGAGGACCCAGATGCCAAGATGTGGGGCTCTGAGCCTGCTGGCTGGGCAGGACACACTGCTAGCACGTGCTGTCTATGGGCATCCGATCCTTTCTTGACCTACTTGGTGTCAACGCCCATACTCTCTATTTTTGGGGTGGGACTTTTTCTAGCAGCGACAACTTGGCCCTCAGCTTCAAAAAGTATGAACCAAAGCATATGCTTGCCTTTTGAAATGCTGGGGCCGAGGGCTCTGTGGCCGCCCCATTTGGCCGCACTCTTCATTCCCATACTGGAACATTCACGCTATGTCTGCAAGAACAAGTTACTCCCTACACATGCAATACAGCAAAGCCTTTTTTCCAGGCACACACATGACATCCAGAGAGCTCATCATGGAGACACTGGGACCCCAAGGGGTTTGACCATGTAGAGTTCATCTTTCCTGCAGACACAACATTTCTATTTCTCCCTTTCTACCCTGGCGCCTTTTTTTGGTTTCTTACTCAGTTGGGTCCTTTGGGAAGTGGGTGCTGAGCTGTGTAGGAGAGCGAGAGGGGTGTGGGGGCTGATGCCTGATATGAAGGAGAAGGAAGCCCAAAGAGGCAGGAGACCCTCCCAGGAGCCTCACTGGCCCAGCAGGGAGGTGGGAGCCATGGTTGCCCCTGGAGGAGCCTGCAGATTGGAAAGCCCAGCCCAGCGCCCTCCTCCCCAAATCTCCCCATGTGCTCCATCCTGGGGCACTGCCACTGGTGGCTTTCAGCTAGCTGCTGGTCTTGCAGCTCAGTGGAGAGCTCTCTTGTGAAGAGGCTCTGAGCGGTGCTCTGTGAGGACAACACAGCCCATCTGCCGTGTCGTGTGTGCAGGTAAATGCCCCTGCTCACCTTTGGGGAGCAGATTCTCCGGGTCCAGGAAATGTCCCTCCTGAGGGGACACTCAGAAGAGGGAGGTCAGTGGTCAAACCACAGCCCCGACCTGCTGCAGCTGGTCCTGGGGCCAATCTGACTGTCATTGCCTCCCCTCAGCTGTCCCTTCTCAATGCTACTCACCCTGAGACCCCCTCATCTCAGTCGTTCCCCGGGTGGGTGATGCCAGACTTCCTTCTGCTCACACGCTGGTCAAGAGGGCAGTGCATGTCCACTCATGATCACTATGCCTAGGAGCAACTGGTCTGCACATAAGAGCTGCCTGCCCACTGAAGTCTAGTTACGAAAGTGTTGGGAAGAACCATCTGGAGCAGGAGTCACGCTGGTCTCCTCCCAGAGGAACTCAGTTTGAGTCTGCCCAGCACTTCAAAGGCCCTGCCATCCAACTCAGCAGAAGGAAATGACCCACAGCCAAGAAGCTGGCCCTGTGGGGGCTCACTGACCTCAACCGTAACCTTGCTGGGGTCAGCCTTGAGAGGTCCCAGCCATAGGTGGGGGTTGCAAAGGCCACTAGGCCAGCTAAGGTGACTGATCACTGCACTTTTGCTCCACATCAAGTTCAGAAACTCCACTCAACTCCTCCACTGCCCCTTCTGAGAGGCACAGCCCCCGGCCACACCTCCTCCATCCACTGTCTTAATCCAGAATACTTTCATCATCCTATAAAGCTTCCTCATGCCTATTAGCGGTCACTTCTCACTCCTCCCTCCCTTCCCCACCCCCTGACAAACACTAATCTACTCCCTATCTCTATGGATTTGCTGACTTGGGACATTTCTTATAAACGGAATCCTACAATATGAAAATACCTAGCATGATGTTGTCAAGGTTCATCCATGTTATAAGTGTGTGTCAGAACTTCATTCCTCTTTATAGCTAAATGATATTCCATTGCATGGAGAGACCACCTTTGGTTATCCATTCTTCCGTTGGTGGACAGTTGGGTTGTTCCCACCCTTTGGCTATTGTGAATAATGCTGCAATGAACATGCTCATTCATGGACTTGTCTGAGTCCCTGTCGCAATTCTTTGGATCACACAAGTTTTGTAGGCTCTCAATGCACCTTCCAGGAGTTTTCTATTTCCCTTCACAAGCTGTACGTTTCATTGTCCTACTGTCTGGCAGACCCAGTCCAAGGACACTGGAAAGCTAGTTTTGCCATCGATCTCAAAGTGCAAGGGTCACAGGGGTGAATTTTTTCTTTATGAGCATCTGGACCAATGAGGGTAATTGACTACAAATACCAGAGGAAACTCTAGCTAATTTAAGCAGAAATATACTACAAGGAGATGATCCTGTAGTTCACAGAATTCACAAATGTCTGGACAATCGGCCTGGAGAATGTGCAGGAAGCAGGGGGCCATGGGACACCCCAGCCCCACCCTAGGAAGAGCCCAGTCAGTAGGCGACCCTAGGCCTTCAGACATGGGGCTGAGGCCACAGGTATCACTCATTGGGATCTGCGCTGTGTTAACACAGCTCCCTGACAACACCTTGATTTCAGACACCTGGTCTCAGAACCGTGAGAGAATGTTTCTGTTATTTTAAACCACCAACATTGTGGTGATTTGTTACAACAGTCCTAAGAAACTTACACACACACACACACACTCACACAGGCCAATCTCATGCCCAGGGGTAGTGCTCTCCACCTCAGGCTGAATCACAACCCATTGAAACGCCCACTTGAAGACTGGAGAACAACTTCTGCCTGTGGTCCTGCAGGGGCTGGGCCAGGTATCTTCACATAGACACACCTCCTGTACCTTTTCTGTGCAGACCACCCCTGCCTCCTTGTCTACTGGACAACAGGACGCCTTCTTGACTCAGCTGAAGTGGTGCTGCTCAAATCACCAATTTCAACAGACCAGTGTTGTTTTTCTAATTCATGCAGGTTCCCTCTGGAGGCTCTGGGGAGGATCCATTTTCTCACGTTTTCCAACCTCTAGAGGTCACTGCATCCCTTAGCTCCTGGGTTCTTCCTTCAACTTCAAGGCCAGCAGTGTCCAGCAGAGTCCTCCTCACATCACATCACTCTGACTCTGCCTCCGTCCTCACGTCTTCTCTCCTCTGACCTTCCTGCCTCCCTCTTCCACTTGTAAGAAATATGATTACTCCGGGCCCACCTGGACAATCGATGATGTCTCCCATCTCAAGGTGAGCTGACCAGCCCCTTAATCCATGAGCACTTTCATGTCTCTTTGCCTTGAAACCTAACATATTCAGAGGTTCTGGCCCTTGACTGGATGGGAAGGGCATTGCATGTAGTGTTGTTAGAGAATCAGTGAGGATCCGTCTCTCTGACATGAACAATTCCAAGGGCCTCTGGGTGGGGCAGTGAACACAGAATGCAAATATACCTTCCTGCCTACAGCAGCCATTGATGGAGTCATTGGTGTGTGAGGAGCCATGAAAGGGGAACACAACAGGGTGGCTGACCCTCCTCAGAAGCAGCTGGAAGAAGTCTCAAAAAAGAGAGCCCTGAGCTTTGTGGTTCCCATATGCGTGATGCACCCCAGCAGGGGTGCAGCATGGTTGGGGCTAGAGGGTTCACAGAAGGTTATGGGGCCTGGTAAAGTTGGATTCACCCACCCCTTGGAGCAAGAACTTGGTAGCAGTGGGAATGTTCTGGAGCCTTCCCCCTGCCATGCACTGGCACACACACATACACATGCACTCACACACAGACACATATGCAGCACAATATGCACACACAGAGACACATACACAACTCTGCATATGCACACACTCAAAAAACACACATGCACACATGCGTCTACGCACATACACATGGATATGTGTGGGCACAAAAGACATATATGCACGTGTACACATGCTGCATACAAATAGAAAGAAACATATGCACAGAGAGACATGTGTACACAGGCATACCCACATGCACACAAACACACAAATGCACCCACACATGCACAGGAGCAAGATGATGCCATTTGCATTTGGTAGAAAGTTCTGGGAGCAGAATGGAGTAGGAACGAGGGGCAGGGAAAGCAGAGACCACTCAGGGTGTGTCAGTCAGTGCAGTCACCCCAGTACTCACAAGTCTGGAACGGGGGAAGAGCAGCAGTAATAGAGGGAGGAGGTGGATTAGGGGCGTGTGTGGGGCCAGCAGACCTGGTGGTATGGGTAGCAGACATGAAGGTCAATGTGGTCCCCCCCCAGGGTCACTGAGGGCACTGATGGGAGTACAGAACACAGGAGCCAGGGTACATTTGAGGGAAAGGAGATCAATTCAGCCTGCAAGGGGTGAGGGGGCTGCAATGGGAGCCATGGGCATCCTGGTGGGGGCATTTAGAGCAGGCTGGACACTTTGCTTGTAGTTCAAGAGGTCTGGTAGGAAAGGGCGGGGTGGCGACATCAGCTCCAAGGCTGGAGCTGGAGCCTGGACTAGGACCAGCTCTCTCAGGGGAGCTTGGAGTGACCAGGGCTGGTCCAGGATCCCTGGGGCTAGGGCAGCAAAGACCATGGGAGTAGGGGGTACATACGAGGAAGCCATTGCTTTATCTTGCTAGCTCTTAATGCAGAGGTGTACTGCTTCCCATTCTGATAACATTCTCCCTTCCAGATAAGCTTTCTCAGAAGAAATCAAACCCAAGAGTAATGATGGCTAATTATGCAAAATTAAGAACATAAATTCACAGGATCCCCCCCAAAAATGATTTAATCACCACCTACAAGTCAAAATGAGGGGCCTTTATGAAGATGAGGGAGGAGCAGGATCCTGTCTCCAGGTCAGCCCAGGGCCAGACAGGTGAGCAGGGAGGAGGTGTAGGGTCCCCCACCCAGCCCTGCAGCTGTCCCTTGTGACTGCTGGACTGAGTCTGCTCTTCGTGCTGTGAGCTGAGGGACCCAGTTTATTCCTACCCACACTGTGGAGGTCATTTGAGAGTCTCTGGGAGGGCTGGGCAGTGGGCACGTGTGTGTCCCAGGTCAGCCACCTGCACTGGGTTAGGGTCTCAGTCTTGTTGTTCAGAACCCCAGGTGGACTTGGGCCAGAATTTGCTCTCTTGTGTCTTTGATGGTGTCTCCCAGGCAGAGCGGGACATCTTCCTGCCCAGCAGGGGAGAGGGGAACTCAGTGAGGCCTTGGACAGATTTCCATCCACAATGGGTCCCTGCTAACCCCTTACTCCTGGTGAAGTTATAGGCAAGTCAGGTAGCTTTTCCAAGACATAGTTTCCTCAGAGGCTAAAGTCATGTTTTGGAAGAAACTTTACATATTATAAGCCCATCTATAAATGTGAGGACTGTTGTCCCTGTTATGTGTTTATATTTTGCAAGACTACTGCGCTGGGGTTGCCATTAAAAATCAAACACATTGTTACAAAACGTGTTGTCAACTTCAAAAATCCATGGTGCTGTTGGAACAATATTTGAGGTCTGCAAATATCTAAGTGCCACCCAGTCCCTAGTCACTACCCTCCCACAGGGACCGTCACAGCCTCACCTCTTTGTGAGCCCTCTGTGCCTCTTGTTGGTACTTATGTGACCTGGACATCCCTGACACTCAGGCCTGGGCTCCAGGCATCCCCAACTGTACAGTACAAGGTTTCTGCCCCCTGTCTGCCCATTTGCCTCCCTATGCCCACTGTCCCTCTCTCGGAGCTGGTCAACATGCCGGCCTCAGTCTTGTCCACCCGGGCCTGAGGACCCAAGTTCCCCTCTCTTTGCCTTTTCCTTCTTAAATGCCCATGTCTAGGTCCTCCCTCTCCCCTACCCCTGAAAAGACTGGTCTCATTCAGTTCTGAGAGTTGTCCTTAGCCTCTCAAGGAAAGTGATTCCCAGCAGACCCAGGAGTGAGGTGGGAGCTGGTGCTGGGAAACCAGATCCTGGTGGTTGGTCACACCCAAAACCTGGGGAATATCATGCAATGTGTGCTCATCATCAGAATGAAACTGTACTTGATTTCAGGGGAAACGATTTGGCAATAGTAATGGTTAGAGGACCTGAGGCCTTCAACGGTGTCAGGACAAAGGAAGGTCTGGACACATAATCATTATAATTTTCATCCCATGTTCCTCAATTAAATGAATGGTCGGATGGATGCTGGATGGATGGATGATGAATGGTTGGATGACAGGGTAGTTGATGCAAGGATAGTGAGTGGATGGGTGAATGGATGGATGGAGGGGTGGGTGGATGTGTGGTTTACCGTTGGATGGATGAATGAGGGATAGATGAATGGATGAATGAATGGTGGATGGATGGATCATGGGTGGATGCATGATGGATGGATGGATAGATGGATCGATGGATACCTATGAGGCCAGGATTACTAAAGCACACATGGACACCTCTAAGGTAATGGGGTCTAGATCCACTTGACCATCACTGTGAGCTCCATGCACATTTGCTCCATCCTCTCCTCTTGCTTGCTCACACCTTCCTTGATCTGGATTGGGGGCATGTTCAGTTCTGAGAGGGATCCAATTTCTTTTGGAGTTCTCCTCTCAAAGGGCCCATTAACTGCCCCTCCTCTTCAGGATCTTAGGGCCATGGCAGCTCCTATGGAAATCTTACAGGACGTTTCCTATTAGTGTCAGCTTCCTATGCTGATCAGATGGGAGGGTGAACCCAAGTGTGGGGACACATGGCTGTTTGTCTCCCACAGCTCCCTCAACCATTTGATCTCTCTTTCTCTATTTCATCCAACTTCACAGTCCATATTCCTTGAGCTATGCACATCTGCTCCGATATTAGTCATTTTAGAGACATCTGGGCTCAGTTCTATCAGCTTTTTGCATTTTTCTCCCTAAAGCTCTTATTACAGACATCCTTTTATTCCAGCTTTGAGGAAAATGGTATAGAAAGCCCTGGGCTAGAGCAGTAACCTCGAGGAAAAGTGGTATCAGCCCTGCTGCCCTTCAGCTTCACAATGAACTTCAAGGTCATTTGGTTTTCAAGATGCTCATCATGTGGGTGTTCTTCCCTCCCCTCCTACTTCCAAGCTCCCCAATCCTGAGCCTGGGGTCCTGGAAACAGACCTCACCCCCCACCTGTGCTCTGGAGCCAGGCCGCAGTCTGCCAAGTTGATCCAACATCCTCTACATTATTAATGTGCTGGTTTTTCTAGCAGACTCAACACAATAAAGATGGTGGTGATGGTAACGAACGTAACCGTGAGTCACCATTGTGTACTGAGAACTAATTCTGGGGTGGTTCTCTGAAAAATGCTTTACCCACCTTACCTCATTCACATCTTGCAAAAGCCCTGTGCTGCGGGTGCTTGAGGAAGGGGAGTCTTTGTACTTCTCATGTGAGCTAGAAATTCGATAGATTGATAGGTATTGGTGATCTCTGAGCCTGGAATATAAGCTTCGGACTGGCTTCTGTTGAGACAAGGAACAGAGGTCTCTTGTCTACAGGACAGGTGGGCAAATGGGCAAGGGGAAGACAGTACCACTGTCATCCTGCTATAGCCGGTGCGGCCCAGGTAGGCTCACCTGTCGGCTCAGCACTGTAAGTGGGATGGGCGGGGGCGATGGGCGGGATATTCCCCACAGTAGGCTGACAGCCTCTTCAGGATCCTGTTGGGCGCTGTCAGCAAGATGAGCTTTATAAGTCCTTAGAATAGGCTTGAGGGGGCAATTCTGAAATCTGTTAATGAGAGGCCAAAATTCCCATCCTTCAGGGACAAGAGGAATTAGTCAGGAGGTTGAATGTTCCGTAGATCATTCTCTCCGCCCACCACACTTGCTGGGTGTTGTTTTATAACATCCTGGTCTCTGGAGACACAAAGAGAAATCAGATGGAGTCTTCAGCCCAACCTTCACCGTCTCCTTGAGCAGCAGATGGACAAGCTTGTCCCAAGAGGAATGACAGTCCTGCCACCTGCAGCCCGCAGCCTCATCATGCTTGAGATGCGAGGATTTCACCAAGGAGTGTGTTCCTGGCTGAGATTGGGGGAGGAGGAGTTTGCAAGATTCATTGGACAATCTCCTGACCGTTCATTCTATGTGGCCACATTGGTACTTCCTGGGGACATTGGTGGGGGAGGTCATGGGGGTCCGTGAGCTCAGAAGATCATGGTAGTGGAGGCTGATGAGAGGTGATGGAAGGGGCTACAGGATTGACCCTATCCTTTAATTTTGTTTGAGTAAAGATGGTTCAGAACCCCAGGCCAGGCAGGGGCTGGGCCGAATGGATAGGCTAGTGGCGCTTCCCTGGGTTGGGGGAGGCGGGATGGGCGTTGAGTGAAGAATGAGGAGGGTGCCTTTTGGTTTCAACAGTCGGGGCTCACCCCCTGGAGACCTTGGGATGCTTCCATCACCAGAACAGGGCTCCAAGGTGGCTTCTGTTGTCCAGGAAGCCCAGTGGATTGAAAGTACTTAAAGTGCCCTTTGTGGAATCATCACCTCGAAATTCAAAACCTGTAAGTGGCCACTGGCTCAGCTGCATGGAGGGCCTGGGCTTCCAGGGGGCAGAATTTCTGCAGGAATGTGCCAGGTGACCACCTAGACTGTGAATTTGGATGAGGACTCATGTGATAGAGCCCCCCTCGCCTGTCCCTTGAAAACCTCAGATCATCACCTCGGGAGACAGTTTTCCCTCTACTGCTCAGAGCCATCAGTTATTCCGGCTGGTCCCCACACGCAGCTCGTGTTCTTTCCACACCATATCCACGAACCGACTTTCTCCAGTTTCCCAGAGCCCAGACACACTCTGCTGGGCACCCCTCCACCTGTGAGCCTTTCTCACTGAAACTGGCCCCATCCCCAGGGACAGGACACCTGTGCTTCCTCTACCTCACAGAGTCATCACCCTCAGGGGACATGACACCATGCTGATACAGTTCCATCATCTTCTCTTATTCCATCCAGAGACCCAGTAAAGAAGTTTGGGGTTCAGGTCAGCTGCTCCTAAGCTCCCTGCAACATATGGGAATACTTGTCCAAACAAGCCTCAGGAAGCCTTGGCTGATGACAGTGATCTGAGGCCAGCAGAGAGACCTGGGGTGGACAGCATCCCTGCCAGCCACCGGACACGTCTACTCTGTACTGCTGGGGATCTGAGCTTGCATCCCTCCTGACCTCGCAGCTCCCTGCACTGGGGCCTCCCCCACTCTGTTCTCCCGCCTTCAGGCATTAAGACCCTCCCCAACTGCATGAACCCCAACAAGTCCAAATGGCCCTAACCCATGTTGCTTCCAGGGTGGAGACCCATCATCAACACCTAGTTCATCCTGGAGAGGGACCATGGCATTGCTTACTTCCAAGACAAGATGAATAACCAGGACATGCAGATGATGAAGCTCTTCAGTGGGGGTCTCCACAGGGCAGGAGGGGCCTTAAAAGCAGTGGTGTGGCCACACAGAGTGGGATACCTACCTGGGCCAGCACATCTAGCAGCTGCACTGAGCCTATGGGCCAAACTGCACCCTGTGCACTGATGGGGGAGTGTGTGTCTGTGTGTTCACCTGTGTGTGCACTTCAAGGTGTGGGTGTAAGGCCGCACTGTCTGTCTCTCCACCACCACTCTGAATCGACCCCTTTTGTCACCCTGCATCCACCCAGATGATCTTTCTGACATCCTGGACCCTCAGGCCCTGTCCTCCGCCCACCTTCACTCAACTCCCACCACCCACTGCCTTGGCATCACTCTGAGCATTTAACCATCTCCACCATGACCGACACCCCCATTTATGGCCAGCCCATTCTAGCTAGTACCCACCAGTGTCTCTCCAGCCCACCCACTGGAGGTTCCCTCCCCTGATGAGTCCTCAGCCCACTGGGTCTCCGTCTGCCAACCTTGTTCCACGTTCGCTTTCCTTCCCCTACGTCACGTCCTTCCTTCCTCTGCACACACTGAGCTCCAGGACAGCCCCACGCTCCTGTCCTGCAGCTCTGTCCTGTTCCTTCCATGGTCCTGGCCAGGTGAGATCCACCCTGGGACCCAGCTCTGCACCTTCTCTGCACCTGCCCCAGCTGTGAGAGGGGCAGAGGCTGGTGCAGAGCCAGGGCTGGTCCCACCGTCACATCATGACGGCAGACCACAAGGTCCCACGGTGCTGCCCACACCCCTCCCAGTGTCCCTGGGTCACCTCACTCCTCCCCGCTCTAGGTGCATTTCACATGTCCCTTCTCTCCTCACCATCCACCCCTGCTTCCCTGTGCAGGACAAACCTTTATCGCTAACAAGGCTCAGTGCATGGATTGTGGACACTGCAGTGTGCACGGTTCGGTGGAGCAGGTTGTGGGCATGGTGTGCACACATGTTGCCAGCTGGGAGAGGGCTGAGGTGCAGCTTCTGAGACTCAGACTCCCCCAGGGAGAGGCCAGGCCCAGGCGGCAGGGAGGGGAAGACACCCTGGAAGGGACAAGGGCCACACCAAGAGACTGTCCCCTCTCCAAGATGAACATCTCAGAGGGCTTCAGGTTCTAATGGGCCAAGCTGGGAAGATGGGACTCCACTCAGGAGTGGAGGCTGGGGGCTGATTCAGGTGAGGGGGAAGAGAGTGTAAGGTCACTGGCTCCTGGAGGCCGGGCACTGACAGCCTGAACCCCCTCCTCTTGGTGTGGACCCCCTGCAAGACGTCAAATGCAGGGATGTCCCTCATGGAGGGGCTGTAGCAGGGTGGACAGAGCAACCCCTGAGCCCAGGGAGTTCCACACCATCCCATCCACAGAGGGCAAGTCTCTGCTCTCCCGGGCCAAGGGACCCCCTTTCATGTGGTGTCTTCAGATAAGGGGACCACCCCTGGGCCCTCAGCCACCCAGGTGGCTCCTTGTTTCAGGTGGCTCCTGTCCCCAATAGAAAAAAGTACAATGAAGAGTATAGACAAGACCCATAATCCCACCACTATATCCACCTCCCCTAACTCCCAGGTCTGTTTCCTTGGGTTTGAGTGTGGATCAAACTGGGAAATTTGATTTTGGCTTTTCATGGCATTTCCATCACCCTTCCGACTCTCCAATGTCCACGCTGGAAGGACTAACCAGCTAGAGATCACCCGATTAGTTAACCTCCTGTATTTATAGAGGGGCAGGAACCGAGATGGGGAAGGAAGGAGGAGCCCCAGGCCTTTGGCCCTTCCTCCTGCACCTCAGCATCAGCTCTGCTCTGTCCCCTCACCCTCACCTGGAGCATGTGTCTTGACTGGATCCCCATCCTGCACCACCCTCCACCACAGGCCATCGTTCACCAGCTCCCCAGTCCAAAGAGTTAAGGGTGGCAAGAACAACTACAAGAGCCATTAGTTATGGAGTTCTTGCCCTGTGCCAGCAAGGAGTTAATTATCTCACCGAGTAAGAGAGAGGTTCCAAAAGTCACCCATTTTACAAATGAAGAAACTGAAGCCCAGAGAGTTAATCTCATGGCCAGGGTCTCTGAGGTAGGAAGAGGTTACATCCAGGATATGAATGTAGACCCATAAGTCTGGAGTCTCGCACTAACACGTGTGCTTTGGGACTAATCAGTAAAAAAGTTTATAATCATGAGACTGGATTTGCAAGTTGGAGCATAGCATACATACCAGCAAGTACAGAAATCATACTTGCATTGATCCGTGAATTATCCAAAGGGAACAAAACCGCTAACCAGTACCCACAAAAAATAGAACATGACTAGCCCTCCAACAGCCCTCTTATGCGCCCCTCCCAGGTCACTTCCCTCTCTCTCCCAAGGGGAACCAATATTCTAACTTCTGAATTTGTTTTTCTTGTCTTTGAACTTTATTTAAATGGAGTCATACAGAGTGTCTTCTTTGGTGTCTGGCTTCTTTCATTTTGCTTGTAAGATTCATCAATATTCTTGAATGTGGCTGTAGTTAATTTTTATTTCTGTATAGTATTCCACTATAAAACATATAACCCATTTTATTTATCCATTCCACTGCTGATGCAGAATGGGTTGTCTACAATTTGATGATATGCCAAAAAATGCTGCTCTGGACATCTTGTACATCTTTTGGTGAACATATGAACATATCTGTGTTGGGTATATACCTAAGCGTGGAATTGTTGGGTCATGGAGTATGTGTACGTCCACCTTTAGGAGATACTATCAAAGAGTATCAAAGCGGATTAAACAGTTTGCACTCCCAGCTGTGTATAAAAGTTCCAGTTTCTCCGCATCTCCACCAACCCTTGGTGCCGTCAGAGGTTTGATTTTAACCGTGGTGGTGTATGTGTAGTGGTAGCTCATTGTGGTTTTAATTTGCATTTTCCTCCTGAGTAATTACGTGGAGCCCTTTTCCATTTCATTGTTCCCATTTGGTTATCTTTTTTTTGAAGTGCCTAGTGAAATCTCCCCTTTTATTCTCGTGGATTGTCTGTAATATTTTTATAAATTTATGCCAGTTAGTCAAATATCCTATATGAGAGTCTTGTGTCAGATAAATACATGGCAAGTGTTTATCCCCTTTGTGCCTGCCCTTTTTCCTCTCTTAAAAGTTTCTTTTCACTGACAGTTCTCATTTTCAATAAGTTCCTGTTTATCTTTTTGTTCCTTATGTTTACTGTTCTTTGTGTTCTGCGAAATCTTTGGCTGCCCCAAGATCTTGAAACTGTTTTTCTAAGGTACTTACTAGAGAAGTTGTTGTAGAAACCCCCGTTTAGATTTAAAATCCACCTGGAATTGATTTTTGTTGGTACAGCTGGTATGGAAAACAGTGTTTTCTCAAAGATTAAAGATCAGAGTTTTCTCAAAAGATTACAAATGGAACTCTCATATGATGCAGCAATCCCACTACGGGGTATAGTTCCAAAGGAAATGAAATCAGTATCTTCAAGTGATATCTGCCCTCCCATATTCACTGCAGCACTTGTCACAATGTTACCGAACCAAAATGAGTTCCCTATTTGGTGAGTTGAAATCAAAGCCTTTACTAGAAGTTGTTCTCACACAAAGTACAATTCATTTGCCGCAAATAAGGGGACCATAGGGAATCACTTCCAAAGCTGTGGCCCTCTCAGCAAGGGAAAACAAGTGCCTTTTATTTTTGGTAGGGAATAAATATTCAAAAGGAAAGTTTCGTCCTCACGTATAGAGGTGGGTATAAGCCAGCCCAGGCGTAGTTTGAAAACGTGCTTTCCCCTACCTTTCATGTTATGCCAATAAGGCTTAAGCTCTTCCTGGGGTGGAGATCTTAACATTAAAATGAAGCAAAAGTAACTTTGGAGACTTCTTGGCCCATCTGTGCAGGCGTTGCTTTTGCAGTGCAGTTTGGACTGGTTCAGGGTGGTTGGTGATTGCGTCTCTTAACGTAACAGAGAAACAACTTTGAGAAAGAGTTAAGGGCCCGGCCTGGTGGCGTAGTGGTTGGGTTTGGGCGCACCGCTTCAACAGCCTGTGGTTCGCAGGTTCGGATCCCTGGTGCCGACCTATGCACCGCTCATCAAGCCATGCCATGACAGGCGTCCCGCATATCAAATGGAGGAAGATGGGCACAGATGTTAGCTCAAGGCAAATCTTCCTCAGCATAAAGAGGAAGATTGGCAACAGATGCTAGGTCAGGGCTAAATTTCCTCACCAAAACAACAAAAAAGAAACAGTTAAGTGCTTTCGAAATTGCCTTTGAATTACTCGGGGCAGTTAGTTGGTGACAACAATAGCCAAGATATGGACACAACTTAAGTGTCTGTTGATGGATGATTGGATTAAGAAACATTACATGTATCTACAATTAAATATTATCCAGCTTTCAATATGAGAGAAATCCTGCCTTTTCTGACAACACAGTTGAACCTGGAGGACATTATGCTAAGCATAATAAGCCAGACACTGAAAGACAATCACTGCATGATCTCATTTACAAGTGGAATCTAAAAACGTCAAACTCGTGGAAACAGAGAGTGGAATGTGCCTACAAGGGATGGAGGTTGGTGGGTGCGAGGGGAATGAGAGATGTTGGTCAAAGGGTACAAACTTTCAGTTATAACATGAGGATGTTTTCAAGATCTAATATAGAACGAGGTGACCAGAGTTAATAATAATGCATTGTATACACAAGAGAATTGATCTTAAGAGTTCTTAGCATTAAAAGAAGGGGGAGTTATTACAGGAGGTGACGGAACTCTTCATTAGCTTGATTGTGGTATTCATTTCACAATGTGCACATACATGAAATCATCACATTGTACACCTTCAATATATACAACTTTTCTTTGTTAATCGTACCTCAATACAGCTGGAAAAATATTTGTGCTGACTTCAGAAAATGCTTACAAATTAATGTAAATGAGGAAAACAAGAAGTGAAAGCACAAATGCAGCAGGGCCTGGGAGAAAATTTGCCAAATGTTACCCGTGGGTGATACTGGCCTAGAGCAAGTTGACTCGAGGGAAGCCGTGTTGTAACTTAGAGTAACGTCTGACTAGCTCACTCAAGCTCTGTGTGTTTTACCTTGCACTTAGCCTAGCAGATAAACAGCTCTCGGAAATAATCCTGGCTGACACACGTACATCCCAAGAGTGATCGATGATTACTTTATTCTTTTGAGTTTCTTAGGAACATGACGACCTCCTCAGGAAGATCGTCTATGCCGGCATCCATCATCGATGACAACTGAAAGACCTGGTGTGATGTCTCCAGTCTCCGATGCCAGATGGTCAATGTTCCTGAGCCCCCTTCACAGCCCACTAGTCCCTACAGAACTGCCTCAGATTATGTGCTTGTTTAAGATGGTCTCTGGGACATGAGTCCATCATCTTCCGATTTTGCTAGCTAATCGAGTAAATCCCTTTCCTCACCACCGACTCATCTTGTGATTGATTGGCTTCAAGGTTGCAGCAAGCAGAAGGAGCCTTTGCTCGGTTACACGGGCAGGGATTAGCAGCGATTATTAATTTCTTCTTTACACCTTTCTCAATTTCTCACATTTTTTAAAAGCACATTCACTTCACCAGGAGAAAACCAGCAGCAATTGTGAGTCACAACAAAAGGTGGAGAGATGAGATTGTGCACCCCTATCCCTCCTGGCCCCAGGAGGGCTGGAGGGAGAACAGTGGGCAGTGCAGGCAGCCCTGACCCTGCTTGGCCCAGGTTCTCCTTCCCCAGAGCCTTTCAGGTGTCCACCAGGCCCCACCAGTGTGGCTGCAGAGCTCCTGCTGCAGGTGGCCCCCATCAGGGTGAAGCCCAGCTGAGTGGTGGCCTCTGACTGACCAGCAGGACCTAGTTTGTGATCTTGGTCACAGGTGGGCAGGACCGAGGAGGGTTGGTAGCTCAGTTGGAGAGTGGTGGTGGGAGGCTGGACAGGGGCTGGGGCAAAGAAGAGCAGGGGCCTGGGAGGGAGTCCCAGCAAATGAACCAAGGGTTGACAAGGGGCAGGGCTATGTCTGAGAGATGCTAAGGAGCACAGTGGGGTCAGTGGGGCTCAAGGAAGCTTCCCAGGGCTGCCCTTGACAAGAGTCTCCCTCAAGGTCACACAAGGCCCCTGACCCTGTGGCCTTCAACCCAGCTCCAAGGCCAAGGGGATCCTTCCTTACAGAAGGTGAAAGGACCAGAGCACTCTGGGGCTCTAAGTGTTTCAAAGTCTTTGTTAATATGCTCCAAGTGCAGAGTGCCCATGCCTTCAGGGACCAGCCACCTGTGCTGATTAGGAGCACCTTCTTTATCCCCAGTGACTAAGCGAGGTCAGAGCTAGAATGTCCTTCCCCAGTTTTCCCAGGGGTTCTTACCTGGGCACCCTGGGTGTGGGTTGGGGGTGGCGACAATTCTTCAGTCTGTGGCATGTTCTGCCTCCTTAAATGACAGTGGTCTCCCCCGTTCGCTGGCACAGCCCAAAGAGCCTCCACACATTTCCCAAAACCCGGGAGACACGGTGCCGCCCAGGGCAGTGTGAGAACCCGGCCAAGCTCAGCAGGTAGAAACTCCAGGAACACTTTTCCTGACCGTCAGTTCAACACCAGGTGTACTTGCTAGCTGAAGGAGGGCATTGGTGACACTTTTTGCACCTCCAATTCCCCATATGACATGGGGACAATGCTGCTCCCAGGGTGGGGATTCTGTGCCGTTGAATGAGATCAGTGCATGTGGAGCAGGCAGTGCAGCGGTAGTTGTCAAGGTGAGTAGAATCAACGCAGGGAGGGCAGATATGGAGACACGACTGCACCTGCTCCTCCAACACTCCTAAGGATAAAATGTGGTAAAATTCATGCCTTCCCACTCATCTAAAATACCAGCGCCCACCTTGAGCCCCTATCCTGTCCTCCCCACAGCCCTGTGAACTCTACTCTGGGCCATTCATGGGACCAGGGAGTTCTGGGACTCAGGGCCAAGGTTTTCCCGGAGATTTCTCATCTGGGTGGTGGTTAGGGAGGTCCCCAGTCCCTTCTGCTCTGTGCTTGGTGCAGGACACCTGGGGCAGCCCTGAGCTGGACCATCAGTGATCTGAGGCTGTTCTCCTTCACTCTGCTGGGCTGACAAGGGGACTTGCATCTGGCAAGCTCAGCCATCTGCGCAGGGGTGGAAATCCCAACTCAGCAAAATGCCAGGGCTGCCAGTGCCATTCTCTGCTTCATGCCTCAGCTCTCCTGGGCACCGCCATCTTGCATGACCTTTGCCCTCACTCCCCAGTGGAAGAGCCCATGGCCACGTTTCCTACTGGCTGAAGGCAAAGGCAGTGAGGGCAGCCAATGGCTCAGGGAGGCCTGAGGAGTGTGTCCTGTTGGTGTTGAGCATCTCTGGGCCCTGGCTGGACAGACACGTGCACGGGACGACAATGGTGTTCCTGGGCCAGGCTGCCGAGAGGCGGGGTGGGTCAGTGACTGGAGCCCCCACCTGGGCTCCCGGGTGTGTCTTTGCCTCTGTGCTTCTCCCTGGTGAGGAAAGCTCAGACCCTCTGCAAAACACTCACGCCTCGCCCATCCCTACACCATCCCTGTACATTCCAGAGTGGTGAGAGCTCAAGGAGGAGAGAGTGAGGGATGAGGGAGCCCTGACCACCCCTTGTCCCTCACCCCCAATTAGAAAAATGTGCTCTGGCTCAACCGTCAGCATAGCCTCCCCTGGTTCCCAAGAAACCCCTTTCTCCCTCAGCCCCCAAAGCTAATCCATTAGAGACGTGCAGTGCCACCTCTGCACCTCCTTACTCCACGGGGGTCTCCAAAGCCGCCAAGCAGGTGTTGCCCATGCCACTGCCCTCAGCCCAGGGCACACATCTGAGCTGGAGAGGCATGTAGAACTCTCCTCCCCAAGATTCAGGGGGTCCAGAGCCCCTCAAGAACCAGCATTCTCCCCCTCCCACCAACTCCAGGGCACAGGCCCCTTGAGGAGAAGGAGGGAGCCTGGTGACCCAGAGCTGCCCACTGTGGTCTCCCACACCAGGCAACACTGCCTCGGGGACCAGTGTAGTGTCCAGAAGAAGACGACTGGTCTTGTGGGGCTTGTCCCCTCTGAGAGGACAGAGGAGGCCATGGAGGTCAGGAGAGAAGGCTCTGGGGAGATAGGAAGGGCCAGGCTCCCACCCCAAGCCAGGGCACCATTTGCCTGATAATCAAAGATGAACCGGCTCACCCACCTGGCAGCATTTCCCTGGAAGAACTTTAGGAGTCCCACGACCACCCTGGGCCGCCTATCTGAGCCTCTGGATCTGGAGGTGGGGACAACTAGGGCCCTTGCCAGCCCCAGCAAAGAGAGGAGCCTTGCGGAGAACCCACATGAGAGCAGAGCACTACAGCCCTGTGACTGAGGAATTTCTGATGCCACTCTCTGAGTGGACACTAGGCAGGGGTAGGAAGAAAATACCCCCAATATATCTGTGCCTACTCTATGCCAGGGCAGGGAGCAGCCAGTCACTGCTGTCACCTACATGGAGAAATGAAGTAGGTGTGGCTTCGTGAGTGGAACCTGGGGGAGGATGATGGAGTCTCCCAGCAATGGAAAGACATGAGCTTTGGCCTTTCAGGTTCCTGGATACTGTGCTGAGGGAGGGGCAGCAGCCCTCCATTCACAGAGGCCTCCTGGGAGGGGAGAAACCAGGGTGGTGGACCATGGTCAGCCCAGCAGAGGGCAGGCATGGGAAGAGTGGCGGGGCTGTCCTGAGGGGAGTGGAGCCCCGCTGAAGGAGAGACTTCTTCCTACCTCTCAGAGCTCATCTGGTTCTTTTCTTTCTTTCATTTTCAAATTAGAGGCAGCAAAAGGACAAGCTTAACTGTCTCTCATTCCCTTTCCATACCTTCAGCTTTGATGTCCACCCCTCTTATGACGCCTGCTCTCTTGGGAAGGTAAAGGCAGGAGCTGGTGGCTGAGGCAGCCTCTGGCCTTGAGGCAGGCGGCACCAGGAGTGGCTGGAGTGGAGGTAGGAGCCTGCGGCCCGGCCCCTGGCGTCTGTGGGCAGCCTGGTGATGAGGGAGTTTGTGGCTCTTGCTTCAAGAAGGTGGGAGGCTGAGAAAGCCAGGAGTGCAGGTGGCCCCTGCCCTCGGGTCAGGACAGTGTTCTGTGGACAGCCACACGTGTGTTAACACACACATGTTATGTGTGAACATGTGCCGTGTCATCCACATTAGTGTGTGTGTGAGCACACGTGTGCAGAGCCCAAATCCTAGCTGAGGGACTGACTCATCCCGTATTTTGAGGCCTCGGTAGCATTCTTACCAGGGGGCCACATGTGGAGTTGATGGTGGTGTGGCAGGCCTTGCATGCAGGATTGCCTCAGCCCACTTGACTGTGTAAATCTGCTCTGTGGAGGGGCCAGAGGTGTCCCCAGCAGGGGCTCTGCTGTGCAGCGCGAGGCCTGGCAGTCCATGCAGCCCAAAGGGGCAAGACCTGCTGAGCCGGCTCTTCAGAAGCATCCAGTCCTGAGGATACTGTTCACAGGGAGAGGTTTTGGGTGCTGGTGCCCCCTCGCCTACTGGGGCTCATCCCTGAAGAGGGTCCAGCAAGTTGGAGAAGGGGTGGGAAGGGGGTTTGAAAAATAGGCCAAATTCATGTCCCAAGTCACAGGCCAAGCCCAGTGAGTGTCCCTGTCCCCTGCCTCAGTTTAGCTATTCAGGAAATGGTCCAGGGAAGAACTGAGCAGGGTTGGCTCCAAAACTGGGGTCAGACGGTAACAAACAAAAGATCCTGCTCTATGCCAAGATCATTTCTGTTACCCTGAGATGGGGTGAGGGGATGTTGGGGGTATACTGGGATTCTGCGGAGACTTACCCTGCCCAGGACCTCATCTTCGGGGGTCTAGCCCTCACCTGGCCTTCCCTAGGTCTCCAGCAGTAGCAGTGGCACTTACATCTGTCCCAAGGTCTGGAGAGGGGAGAACTGGGCAACCTTACACCCTGGTGGGGAACCTCACGCTTTCTTTCTTTCTTGAAGAAACATGAAACCCTCAAGATTCATGTACTATGTGATGGAGAGAAAAAATACCAACTGTTTCTCCAAAAAGACAATGTATTTTGTACTTTGTAAAGTATTAATTAAAATGGAGAAAAATATCATGTTGACTGAGGGCGTCTGATTTTGTGCTGCTCCAGGGCCACATCTCATCTCTTTCCTTCTCCATTCCATGGTCAAGGAACATGGCCAGGGGCTTGGAGGAAGGCAGAACAACCTTCCCATCCACACCCAGCATCTGAGAGAGGGCACATCCCCAGAGCGAGAGGGGCTGTATTAGTTACCTGAGGCAGGGTAACGAGTTGCCCCAAATGCAATGGATTAAATTGATTGTTTACGTGTCACCGTTTCTGTGGGTTAGGAATTCAGGAGCAGTTTGAGCAGCTGGCTCAGGGTCCCTCAGGATGCTGCGATCATCTGAAGTCCTGGCTGGGACTGCAGGATCTACTTCCCAGGTGGTTTATTCACAGGGCTGGCAAGTTGGGCTCAGCTGTTGGCAGGGAGCCTGTTCCTCTCCACGTGGGTCTCCCCATGGGGCTGCTTGAGTGTCCTCACAATACGGTGCCCGGATTCCCACAGGGCAAGGGATTCAAGGGCCAGTACAAGAGCCAAAATGGTTTTTTGGCCCCGAACCTCAGAATTCACACCCCTCTGCCTCCACCATACTCTGTCACCATACAGCCCTGCTCTGATTTGACACAGGAGGAGAACACACAAGGTTGTGAAACCAAGAGGCCAAGGTCACTGCTGCCATCTTGGAGACTGTCTACTGTGCCCACCATTCCTCCTAAACCTCTGGCAGAGGTGGCCCTGGGGGTTAGGGGGCTTGCGGAGCAGGACAGGGCCTTGCTGGTGGCAGGGGGAGGATCAGGGGCTGGATCCCGGGCCACAGGGCTTCTGGCACAAGCCTGGAGCCCTGCTGTGGATGTCACACCCCCAGGAAGGTCCTTGGTGCTAGAAGCCCAGGAGCTGATGCCTCCCGACAAGATACCCTAGGGGCACGAGGGAGGGCTCCATGCCCAGCGTCCCTAACACAGGGCTCTGGCATTTGGTTCCTGCCCTTTTAGCAGGCAGGCACTTGGGATGCCCAGGCAGGACAGAGGTCTTGGACCTTGGACACCCTTCACTGCCCCTCTCTGACATTTTCCATGGACGGCTGGTGTGAGCAGGGCAGCGCTGAAGGCCTGAGACTGCACTGAACCCCACCAACCTCCATCCTCACCCGCCTTACCCCTGCCCGCAGGAAAAGCAGACCTGGTGATTGAAGAGAGTGACAATGGCTCTGAAGCTTTCTCACCACCCTGAGTCCAAGAAAGTTCTGGATGCTGTGAATGCTTTCCTTTCTGGGGTCTTCAGACTATGTCCCCCTCATTCCTTCAGAGACCCCATTGGAGCTAGGACATCCACGGGGACTCTTGATGTCCCCCAAAATCTCAAAAGTTACAAAGGCCTCCAGAGCCCAACCTCCCTTTCCCGCCACTCATTCACAGTCACTGTCACTCGGGCGGTGCTGGACCTTGTGCCAGGTGCTGGGGACCCCGAGGAACCTGCTGTGGCCCCTGCACCTGAGTCTCTCTAGGAGGTGAGAAGACAGGGAAAGGATCTATTCCAGGGAGTGCAGGGCCGGGCTAGACCACAAAGGTGTGCTGTGTCCAGGGGTAGGGAATGACCACTGTTCAGCAGTAGGGGGCAGACCAAGAAGCCAGGACATTAGGGTTGAACTTGGTAAGATGGGGACCCAGCAGAGGGAGGAGCAAAGTCATAGAGGGCCAGAGGGAACCTTGGCTGGAATGGAGGAGTGCGGAGGGGGAGGCAGGAGTGGATGGGGCAGGTAGGGGATGAGGCTGAAATGCAAGGTGGGTGCTCGGGTCCGCCAGGGGCCTCACCCTCCTACAGGCCATGGGGAGCCACTGAGGACTTCCACGCAGGGGACCAAACTTAGCATCTGAGTGGTGATCTGGGTTATGAAGAGGGCTGATAGGAGCAGGAAAGGGGGACTGCCAGGGTCCTGGCCTCAGTTCTCAGGAGTGGTCCCTGGTGGTTCAAGTGTCTTCTGTGTGCAGATTTGGGGTGGTGGGGGCAGTGGCGCATGCAGGGGACCAGCAGATATCCAGCCAACCCTCAGAATCATGAATTTGCCCCACGCTCAACCAGGGTATAATTGCTCCTGGAGCAGCTCTGGCTGGTTCTTGGCAGGTTCTGACTGCAGCTCACATTCAGATCCCTGGGGGGGGTTACCCATGCCAGGACTCCACCCCCAAGAATCTGATTCAGTTTCTCTTCGATGAAATATCGGTTTAAAACCTCCCCCACCCTCTTTCAAAAGGTAACATAAAGAACTCAGCCACAGGAGGAAAGAGCAGCTTCTGTGGTCACATGGTCCCCCTGGTTTTATCATGTGACGTTCCTCTGAGGTGGCAGGGGGCTCATGATGGTGAAAACGAGCTCTCCAAAGGGAATGCGTGGGATGAGATCGTGGGGGTGGTTGCACCACATAGACAATACGCTAAAACCACTGAATTGTACACTTTAAAATGGTCTTACATCATGTGACTCACATGTCAATGTTTTAAAAATATTGATGTGGTAGAAAAAGCAACAGGAATGGATGCTGGGCGTGAAGGATGGCCAAGAAAGAATGTGAGTTATTCTGACACTCTTGAGGGTTAAAGGAAGTCCCTATCAACATGGTGGAGGCAGCACAGAGAAGGAGGAAGAGGACGGAGGCAAGAATCCGGAGCTCCCACCTCGCAAAGGTTGATGGGGGAGCATCTCATTTGAGCTGTTTTTCCAGGAGCTCTGGACCTGAGCTGACCCAGCGGGAAGCTGTGCAGCATCAGCGAGACCCAGGCCCATCTCCCACCCTGATGAGCATGGGGCACCGGGAGGGTCCTGATGTCCAGGGAGAACCTCGGAGAAGCAGGCAGAGCCTCTGAGGAGCCTGTAGGTAATAGCCCGAGGTGTCTTCAGGGAAATCAATACTCGGTGTCTTGGACTCAGGGTCACTGAGCATGTCATGAATTACGTGGTAAAAGTGTCCAAACTTAAAAAATTAAATGAAGGCACCAGTGATCCCACTCCTTAGGTATACACTCGAGAACACTGAGAACACGTTCACACAGACACTTGTATGCGAATGATCCAAAAAATAAAATGCTGGGCCAAGTAAAACTCATACATGAAGTTCTGGCATTATTCATAATAGCCAAAATGTGGAACCAGCCAAATGTCCACCAAATGTTGAATACGGTACATCAAAACAATCAATCAGTAACCTCCCAGATGATTCTATCATACAGGCAAGGTTGAGAAGCTCAGGGGGAGGGGTTGAATCTGCCCAAAGGAATCCCCTCATGAACACGGCCTCCTTCGGCTGCTCTGGGGGCAGGTGACCTCATCTTGATTTCCTAGTTTGAGGCCAGACTCATGAGAGGTAGCCAGCCCCGAGATGCGCCAGCTGGAATGAATGCATGCTTCTCACCACCGCATCCCCAGCACCTGGCAGCTCCTGGCGTACAGTCGGTCAGGAACAGGGACTTTATCAGGCCTTTGCTTCATCTTCAGTGGTCTCTCGCTGTAATGAAGGTGGATGACTGCACCTGAGGAACAGCTTCGGGTCACAAGCCTGAGCCTGTTCACTTTCCATCTCTGAGGGTAGATGCACACATGGCATTTTTCTGATGGGCACAGATTCCTGTGCTCTTCTCTGGCAATTCAGCTGGCACCACCCTACCAGAGCGACAGCAAGACCAAGTCTCTCTGCTCCTCATGGGCAGCTCCCCCACCAGCTACATCCCACCTGTTTGCCTCCCTAACAAGACAATGGACTCCTGGTTTGAGAAGGTGACCACAATCTCTGGATTACTCCTTTTAAACTTGACTGCTCAGCATGCCCTCAGTGTGGCCCCTGAGAAAAGCACAGCGAGAGGGACTCCAAGCACTGTCTCCAGCTCAAGCTGAATCTGGGCTCCTCCGTGTGAAATATCAAGGTTTGTGTGGAAGAAAGGCTGGGTTTCTTGGTCGCCACAGCATGAGCGTCTGAGGGTAGCTGGGTAATGCACCCTGGGAGAGAGAAAGGCAAGTGTGGGATCCTTTGGGGAGGGGATACATTCCTGGGGCTCAACCATGGGGCAGGACAGGCCCCAGGACAATGGCTGCCTCACAGATCCACCCCAGTGCTGAGGCCGCCAAGGCCATCTGAAGTGGTCTGTCGGAACGTCAGGCTGCACGGTAGGCCGAGGCACCTGAGCAGCTCCCATGCAGCCCCTGCGGAGAGAATGACCCTCAGAAGGTGTGAGTAACTCTGCTGCTGGTCAGGAGGTGCTGGGACCTGAGCGTAATCTGTGAGAGAACAGTGTGGATCTTCAGAAATGCAGCCTGAGTGTCTACCCTGTGCCAGGTGCTCAACGAGACTGTCACCTGCTGTGCCAAGTCAGAGCACTCTTCCTGCAGCGTGGTTCTCAGCGTCTGACTGTCACATGAACACAGTGAGTGCACAGTAGGTGTTTCCTGACCTCCTGAAAATGTGAGCCAACCACATATTCAAGAAACAAACGTGGTCAGGACAGGACTCTCCTGAGTGAGTCAGGGGCGGACCTGACGAGAACGGCAGGCCAAGTGTCTTTTATTCACTGATGTCAGGGTCTGTGTGCTAGCAAGAGCCCCTTCTCCAGAAATCATCATGGAGTGGCAGCCTGCACGTCCGGCGGGGGCTCAGGGGATGGAAGACGGAGACCCAGGCCCCTGGCAACGACCGTCCACTGAGGGAGACGGTGGTGGCCACCGTGTGACAAGAGTCCCTCCACCTTCTCAGGCTGTGCCTGCCACTCGGGCTCTGCACTGACCTCGCTTCTTCCCCAATATAGGTGGAATGACAGAGTCTGAGTGTAAGAAGACAGAACGGCCAGGTGACACGTCACAGTGGCCCGTGGTCACTGCATTCAGGGTGTCCTCACACACTTGCTGAAGTGACAGGAGCCTGGAGCCTGCCAATACTGACTTTTCACAGCAAAAAAGGATAAATCACACAACCAACGTACTGTAGAAGCTTTCTGTCCATGTGTGTCAAATGTTGGATGTGTCAGAGGCCTTGTTGCGAATTTCTCTGAAGATGAAATGTATTTGTAAAACCACTGGAGTAAAATAGTGACGATCTGGCAATGACAAAAGACTTAACATGATAATGTAATTACAAGGAAATTTGGTTATTTTATAAGCCACATTTTAAGATAACGACTAGAATTATACCAAGACATATCAGATTTTTAGGAATTTTATATAATTTTTAGAATACTGAAAACATGCTTATTTTCATCAAACCAACAAACTTAAATAAGCTTTCATTTACTAAAGATGATATCATGTTAACTTGAAAAACATTTGGGTTAGTTTCCATTACATTTAGAAACAATTTATATAAATGCTTACTTTAAGCCTGCTAATGGAGCTCTTTTAGAAATTACATCATCCAGAGGTAGAAAAATATCACATATATATAACACGTACACATAGACATACATAGATACACAGACAGACACAAGCAGAGACCTTAAATGGTTTTCGTTAAATGTTTCCTATGAATCAGGTACAATACAAAACTCACTAATTTAAAAAAGAATAGTTGGATCCAAACTGTGTTTTTGGCAGTATTAAACAATTCTATTAATTTTTAATTTAAGTTTCCCATTGACTGTTTAAGGGAATAACGTTAAGTTTCCCAGAAAATCTCTTATGATCTCATTAACTCTGAGAGGGGCTCATACTGGGCCCCTCTTTGAATGTCGATTATGGGGGTGTCTGTAAAGCAATAATTTAATAGACTTTTAGGTACCTTTTATAGCTTAATTTTTTATTAGCTTTTTGCAACCAAACTTTCAGTAGGGCTCTTTTGGAATTTTGAAGGCTTTGCTTTTAAGTGCACATCTTAAGCAATCTTATCTAATTAGATCATTCCTTCTAATGGCCAATGTAACACCCTTGAAGCTGGTGGCATTTTGGTAGGACCCTAGCCACCAATGGAGTTCAACCCATATTTCTGTCCAACCATACCTGACTGCAAATTGGGTGCAACCCGCAATTCTGTCTGACCATATTTTGGGGCGCCCAACCTGATGGTTACTAAGCCAAGCTCTCAGGACACAATACAAGCGTAGCAAGATTTTGCTGTTGTTTTAAATATTTACAACTTCTGCAACCTTTAGTTTTCGAGCAGGTGTGCTGGAAGGTGGCATGCTTAACTCTTTAGAGATTAAAGATTGCATTTAATCTGTCTGTTCCACGGTTCTCAAATCTAGTGCACAAAAAGACAAGTTTTGGAAGCTCAAAGGATCCCCAAAGGTGGCCAGTGTAATTTTAAATTATCCCAGGTTATCCTGATCCAAAGATTCAGCCAATTACAGCTATCCCCATTTGGTTAAGTACTTGCAAGTAAAGGCTCCATACATATTGTACACAGAGCCAGCCAGAGTTCCAGTGGGTGGGTGCCCATCTGGCATTGTTGGCTTTGAAAGTGTGGTTTCTCATTTTCTTTTAGTTTCATTTTAATATCAAGTCTGAACAATTTCTAAGGACAGTGTAGCTGGTCAAAACTGTGCTGCTTGTGAGTGTCACTTCCTAAAAGGTGATGAACACTCTCTCACGTGTCTTAGCTTCTCCTGCGGGCAGTCTACAACTACCGTAGGGGTGCAGAGCACTGGATGAACAATCCTTGTGTGCAGGCCCCTCGACAAGACATTAATTATTTAAAGTGAATGATGGTGACTGAGTTCCCTATGCGACTGCCGCTTGTCATGGAGATTGTCCTCAGACACTTACACCAGGTTCTCAGTCACCTGAGAACAACTTGTGGCTGGAAAGAGCAAGTGCCCCTTTTCTTCAGAACAAAACAAATTCAGTCTCTCATTTTGCTGTCAGTTTGTTCAGACTTTATCAACATGTCTCTTTTTCAATTGAAAGCCAAATTAAAGAGGTCAGCTAACCCAGTTCACTCCAAACTTCCCCCTTGGTTCCCCTTACCTAGGAAATGTCTCCCTGTTGGCTCCCCTCACCTAGGAAATGTCCCCCCCAGGTTCCTCTTACCTAGGAAGAGTACCAACACACCCTTAAGATGTTGAAGTCTTCAGACCCAAAACAGCTGGAATAACAAGTCAGGACTGTCAACTTAAATAAGGAGGTCCAGATTTCGGGAGCACTCACCAGACCACCTGAAGAGTGCAGTGAACCCGGGGGGGAGGAGGGGTAGTGGAGCTCAACGGTCCCCTGTGGTACCAGTGTTGGTTGAAAGTAGGCTCCACCTGGTCTCAGGTGGGTGTCTCAGAAGTCCCTTCGTGGTTGCCAGGAAAAGGTGCCGCAAATAATCAATAATCGTTCTGTAGCACAAAGTTTTATTTGAGCCCAATTTCATTTGAGGACTCTAGCCCGGAGCACATCTTTGCAAGGGAAGAAAGCGCTGTGAAGAAGAGTGGTTTTCAGCAGAGTTACATCCCGTTTCCAAAGACAGAGACACACATCAAGCATGACAGGTGCACATTCTCTCAAGCATTCAAGGAGATATTTTGCTATTGATGAGCACATAGACAGCAAGTCACCATGGCCTCGGCGCTGGAGGAAATGAGGCATTCAGTCTTATCTTGAAAGGGTGCTGGCATCAAAGGAAGGGAGGGATGCTTTTTTTTCTTCAAAGAGTACATTCTTTACTTTAGGGTAACGATTAAAGTACACAGACAATGCATGTCTGACAAGCCATGAGTCAGGTTTCTTTGCTTCAAATAAATTTCAGGCCAAATCAGGTTCCATCCAGAATGGTTTCCACATATACTTGAAAACATAAAATATCTTATATCGCACCTGATGACATCCCGAGGGAGTAGATGTTAGAATGACCCCCACTGCACAGATGGGGACACTGGGGAGGCCCTGAGAGGCACGTGGTTGTCCAGGGTGACATCACTGGCAAGAAGCAGGAGCGGGACTGCATTCAACACTGTGTCCTCAAAGCTGGGGCCCTGCTTGCGTTCAGACATCCCCAGAGGCTGTGGGGTGGACTCTGTTGGTGTGACTGTGTCTGGACGTGGTGTGGAGATGGAGAGTGAGCAGTCAGCAGCCCCGGGAGCCCTTAGGGAGGTCTTGTGTAAGGAGGGAGCTTAGGTAAGGTGACCCCAGGAAGTACCCTCATGGAGCCCAAGAGTACTCGGAACCCTGGTAACTAGGCACCCACATCCTAGAGACAGCCCCCAAGCCAGCTCACTTGTCTAGCACTTGTCTAGGAGGAGCAACGTGTTTAGTTGCTTCTTCTCGATGGTCAGGGGCCAGAGCCCCAGGAAAGCTCCCAAAGACCACCCGCAATGCAGATGCTGGTTCCTTTCTCATGGCCGACAATTGTGGCCGTTTAACCGGAGGGACAGAAAGGTAACACAGGGAGTCCTAGGGAAGGCCAATCCAGACCAGACCAGCACTGTGGTCCCATCTGGGCATCCCTACATCCCCTCCCCATGTGTGTGTGTGGAAGGGCGGTTTCATGAGGGTGGACCACCGTGAGCAGGAGCAGGTCGCTGAGGTGTTAGAAGCCTGGTGGGCTTCTAACATGACCCTGGTGGGTCATGTTCACAGCCCAGGTCAAGGCCGGCTGGGTGGGATGTGGAGTGCTAGAGTGGCACCCTTCTGCCTGAGGTGTATGTCTTTCATCCGGGGTGGAATTCTGTGGAGACACAGGTATGTGCCTGATCTGGGAGAATTAGGTCCCGAGGACAGAAGCAGCACAAGGACAGCTGGGCAGCTGGCAGGGCTCGGATGCCTCTGGGTCGGCTGCCGGTCACTGCCGTTGCAGAGCTCCATACAGGAGATCAGCGAGGAGCTGGTAGAAGGGGACATCCAATCCCTCACCCCCAGGGGTGAGCAGCTGTGACACAAGACTGCATCAGCAGCTGTGGGGAGAACGTCTGCACTGACTGTTGGACAAGCCTCAGAGCTACCTCAGTACTCATCATCCATCCCGGACAACTATCATTACCACCAACTCCTGCAGGAAACCAGGAGGCAGCTGCGGCCCCAGCGTCCGTGCAGGGAGAGCCATCCCCTGCACAGGCTCCAGCAGGAGACCAGGAGGCAGCTGAGGCCCCAGCCACCGTGCAGGGAGAGCCATCCCCTGCACAGGCTCCAGCAGGAGACCAGGAGGCAGCTGAGGCTCCAGCCACCGTGCAGGGAGAACCATCCCATGCACGGGCTCCGGCAGAAGACCAGGAGGCAACTGAGGCCCCACCATGCAAGCAGGGAGACACATCCCCTGAAGAGGGTCCTGCAGGAGACCAAGAGGCACCTGAAGCCAAACCATCTGGCCTGGGAGAGCTGGCTCTGCAATGTCTCTCATCAGCAGCTCCTGTACCACCCATTCAAACTGCTCCCTCACCAGAAATTTCCTTCCCTACCCTCATTAATGTGTTTGTTTCCTTCTTAGTTGCTCTTTTTGATTTTTCTTTATTGTTTAGTTCTTAATAATTATTTAAATTAAATGTTTCGATTTTTTAAAATTTATGTTTTCTCATTTTAAATTGTACACTTTATGAGCATTAAGGACATTCACATTGTTGTGCATCCATCACCGCTATCTGGGCTCAGACAATTTCACACTCCAAAAGGAAATCCTGTTCTAAAAGCACTCACTCCCCGTTTATTCCTCAGGCCCTGGCCCGCTCTAATCTGTTTTCTGTCACTGTTTTTTGTTAAATCTATTCTGGATGTTTCCTATAAGTGGAATCATGGCATAACTGGCCATTTGTGTCTGCCTTCTTATTTTCACAGGGCCTGATAGGTTTTCCTTTTCTGTTTTTATTTGAAATAGAATTTCTCTAATTTGATAGGAAAATCCCAGGTGGATTCTAGATTTGATGTATCAAATAAAGCCCTTTCGGTAAATATGTGCATAATCTTGGGGTACAGACTGCTGTTCTAAGTGGGACACCAGAGCCAGAAGCCAGGCATGAAACGCCTGTGGCCAAAACAAAAACAAGACAAGGGTAAAAAGCTGGAAAGGCAAACCACAAACCGGAAAGCATTCCTCATAACCCAAGGCCAGGGAAAGGCTACACATCCCTCGCTTCCAAAAAATGCTTGAAATTCAGTATTTTAATAAGAGATAAAGAGCAAACACACTCAACGCCAATGAGAGGTGATACACAGGGGCAGCATGTGTCAGAGAAGCTCGAGCTCCACGAGGGGGACACCCGCACATGGAGACACTGTGGAGAGGGCACTGGGCCCCATCAGATGGGCAGGGTTCCAGTGTGGTGACAACCAGCCCTGGTGACAATGTGAGGAAGCAGAGGCCCCAGCAGACTCCTAGAGACAAGTGTGAAAGGACACTCCTCTCTGGAGACCAGCCTGCAGGACCCATCGCAGCCCCCAGGGGCACGCCTGTGCTGGCGGTGCTGATCCCAGGACTTCATCCCACAGAAAGTCTGTACAGTGTGTGCACGTGTGTGCACATGCGTGCGTATGTGTGTGTGCACTTGTGGGTGTCAGGAACGGAGCATTCCAGGGTGTGTGCTCTTCTAGAGCCTGATTTGTCCAGGCATGGCCACTGCCAGGCAATCCTATTCCACTTGGTATTTTCTCTGTCCTGGCATCAGAATTTATGAAGACCCCCTGCTTGGACCAGGGGCCATTTCCAGTTTTTCACTCTCTGAATCGTGCTGAAGGGAACACCTGCAACCACAAATCTCTGTTTAGGACAGAATCCATGACGTGGAGTTTCTGGGTCAAAATGTATACTGTTTTTAATGAATTGGCCCCAGTTTCCAACACCAGAGGGCTCTTTGTCAGCTTTGAGCCTTCTTTGGGAAAGCAGGGCCACAGAGACCCCGGGGCTGGGACCTCATGGAGTGAGGGAGGACGAGGAGCTGGCAGTGGATGTGATCAAGGTACTTGGGAGTGAGCTGTCTGGCAGAAAATGTCCCACCCCTCAGCCCAACACCTGGCCCCACCCATCATGGTGATGTCATGGGCTAGTCCTCTCGCTGGTGCTAGAGCTGGTGCTGGAGCTTGCTTTAGCTCAAAACATGGCTCTGATTCTAGAACTGGAGCTGAAGCTGGAGCTGGTTCAATCTCAGCAGCTCATGCGAGAGCCTGTGTTAGAGTTGCGCTATCTCTATAGCCGCCAGTATCTCTAGCTCTGGGGAAGGCACTGGAGCTGGAACTACCTCCAGAGATAATCTAGACCTGCTTCTGCAGTTTGATAAAGCTCTTGAGCTGGCTCCAACTCTTGCACTGGAGCTGGTGTAGAGTTATTGCTGTAAGTGGCTCTAACTGTGGTTCTCATTCTAGACCTGGTTCTTGTGGCTCTAGTTGTATAACCAGTCCTAGCTCTAGCTCTGTAGCTGGTGCTAAAACTGGTGGTGGATTAGGTTTGTAGCTCTGGCACCGGCTCCACCTCTGGAATTGGTGTTGGGGCAGATTCTGGTACTAGAGCAGCACAGGCTCCGGCTGGGTGGTTGGTGATAGAGATGCCTCCATCTCTGAAATCGGTGGTAGAGCTGGTAGCACAGCATGATCTAGTTCTGATGTTGGTGCTAGAGCTGTTGCCAGAGCTGGTTCTTTCTCTTGAGCTGGCATTGGCTCTAAGTCTGCTACTGGTACCCAAGCCAGCTCTTGCTCCAGCACTTGTGGGGGATCTAGCTCTGCAGCTGGTACTAGATCTGTTGCTGGAGCAGGCTCTGCCTCTGAACTTGGTGCTGACTCTAGCTCTCGAGCTGGTGCCAGAAATGGCTCTAACTCTGGAGCCAGTGTTAGAGCTGATGCTGGAGCTCGCTCTTCCTTGGAACCTGGCACTGACTGTAAACTAGCTTCAACCTGGTTCTCACTCTAAAGTGAGCACTAGAACCATCACTGGGACTGGCACAGGAGTTGGTGATAGAGCTGCCTCTATCTCCAGCGTTGATGCTACAGCTAGTGTTCAAGCCAGCTCTAGCTCATGAGAGAACCCCGGCCCTGACCCTGCAACTAGCATTGGAGCTGAAGGTGGAGCTTGCTCTATCTCAGGAGTTTGTGCAACTGTGGGAGCTGGGGTTAGCTCTAGCTATGGAGCTGGCCCCAACTCTGGTGCTAGAGCTGTTGGTAGAGCTGGTGTTGGGGCTAGCTCTGGCTATAGACCTATCACTGGCTCTAGTTCTGGAGCTGGTAATAGAACTGGTTCGTGCAGTGGCTTGGGTGTTGAAGCTGGTCCTGAAAATGGCTCTGAGTCAGGATTCTAGCTAGAGCTGGCTCCAGAGAACACTTAAGCTCTTGAGCTGCTGCTGGAGCTGGTGTTGGACCTGGCCCCAGCTTTTGACCGTTTTCTGGAGTTGGCACTAGCTCTGTGGCTGGTACTACATCTAGCTCTTGGACATGGGCAAGAAATGGCTCGAACTTCAGATTTGGTACTAGAGCTGGTGTGATGTCTGACACTGAAGGCGGTGCTAGCTGTGGAGCTGGTGGTGGAGCTGGCACTAGCTCTGAAGCTTGTTTTAGAGCGGGCACTGGTGCTTCGAGAGGACAAATGTTCAGCAACATGACTGCCATTCCACGTGCCTTTCCAAAAACAGAAAACGCCCCGCTGCCCTCCAGAGAAGCCCCAGCCCAAGGATCCAAGAAGCCTTCCAGGAAGCCTTCCCAGACTGTAGACAGTGTGCATGTATCAAATAAATTTTTTTCTTCTGTTCCTTATCTTCTTATCACAGAACATCATATGTAACTAGATGTATCAATAACAGTTAACTTCACATGATAGTATGTAAGTCATAGGATATCAAGGAAAGGAGTGCACATCACCCAAGAACTTTGCATCCTCCTTGGGGAGAGTATTTGTGTTTTGAGTTGTCCACAGGAGAGGGGTACCATGTTAGAGGGAAGAATGACTTTCTTCCTGTCCTTATTTGGAGATTAAATGCGGCTAAAGGAGATGTGAGTGGGCGCCAAGTTGAGGGAGCGTGGGCTCTGATGGTTAGTCTTGTGTGTCAACCCGACCAGGCCATAGTATGCAGCTGTTTAATCAAACTGGATATTTAATCGTGTCTTGCTGTGAAGGTATTCTGTAGATGTGGTTAACACGTACAATTAGTGACCTCAAGAAAAAGAGATTACTGTCAATAATTTGGGTGGGCCTCATCAGCTGAGGGCCTTCAGAGCAAACACTGAAGTTTCTCAAAGAAGAAAATCTGCCTCGAGACTCCAGCATCTAGACACCTGCCTGACTTTCTAGTCTGCAAGCCTGGTCTACAGATTTTGGACTTGCCAGCCCTCATGAGCACATGAGCCAATATATTAGAATCAGTCTCTCTCTCTCTACACATACATATACACACATCTGTGTGTGTGTGTGTGTGTGTGTGTGTGTGTGTGTGTATGTGTGCACGTGCATATGTATCCTGTTGGTTGTTTTCTGGAGAACTCTGACAAACACAATGCTGAAATGCCTTTGTCCTTCCTTTTTCCACTTTAGAATCACTGTTATTTAAGGGCTTCGGAAACTCAGTGCCATAGGAAGTTTGCAGACGAAGTGTCTGTCCAATCCAGACCTCGTACTGCATGTCGGGCTCTGCCGGCACTGCCTGGTAATTCTGAGAAAGCGTGGCTGACGCTTTCCTGCTGAGGACATGCAAATGACCCCAAAGGCCTCTTACTTGAAACCGGGCAAAATGTGGAACAGAAAGCTCACCCTCGTGAGGCCGGCCGACAACAGGGTCAGCACCCAGACTCCTGCAAGAGAAAAGTGATACACGAGGCCTCAGAAAATTAACCAGACACCATATTTTCAGAATGTGGGCTTCCATGCCAGGAAGGTCTGTAGAGAATATGTCATATTTCCTTTAACACATTTCTTGAAGAAGTCAAGTTTTTTGCCTATTTATTGTTACCTTTCAGCACACACACTTGATATATGCTCTTTCCTGCACAATCCTCTCCCTTCATGCTAAATATTTTCACTCTACAGTCAGTAAAGAGAAGAGAACACGACGGAGAACGCAATCCAGAGGGAGCCACCATCCTCGGAATCACCATGAGTATGTGAATATCTGTCGTCACCTGTTTGGAGTGGGCCCACCCCCCAGTTACACAGCAGCCAGGGCAGGGATGACGGGATCAAGAGGTCTAGACTAGTCATTCGACTGGCTTTCAGCAAGTATTTAATATATGGGTTCTGGTTTGCCTCCAGAGAGGTTCTGTGTGTTTGTGTGAGGGAGAAAGAGGGAGGAAGAGGGGAGGGAAGACGATTTCATGCTTTAAAAGCTGCTGCAAAAGCTAATATCCACTAGGTGCGAAAAACCATATGACAAAATCCAACACCATTTCGTGATAGAAACACTCAAGAAACTAGAAACAGAAGGGAATATCTTGAGCCTCGTCCAGGGCATCTGTGAACAGTCCACAGCTCACCGACGTCATAGTCAGTGGGGAAAGACTGGAAACGCCACCCCTGAGGTCAAGAACAAGATGAGCATTGGCCACTCTTGCCAATTCTATGCTACATTTTGCTGGAGGTTTTAGCCAGGTCAATTAGGCAAGAAAATGAAGTAAAAGGTATCTAGATTGGAGGAGATGAAGTAAAATTATCTCAATTCTCAAATGATGTGACCACATATAGAGGAAATCACAGAGAATACATGGAAAAACTATTGGAACTAAGAAATGAGATTAGCAAAGCTGCCGGATACAAGATTAATTTAAAAAATCCATTGTATAGGAATATAAATTGGTGCAGCCACTATGAGAAAGAATATGCAGATTCCTCAAAAAATTAAAAATAGAACTACCATATGATCCAGCAATTCCACTTATGAATATTTATCCAAAGGAAATAAAAACACTAACACAAAAAGATATCTGCACCCCACTGTTCATTGCAGCATTTATTTACAATAGTGAAGACACGGTAAGCAACCTAAGTGTCCTTTGATGGATGAACCGGTAAAGAAGATGTGGTGTAAGTATATATATATAACGGAATCTTATTCAGCCATAAAAAGGAAAGAAATCCTGCCACTTGCAACAACATAGACGGGCATTATGCTAAGTGAAATAAGTCAGTCAGAGAAAGACAAATACCATATGATCTCACTTAAATGGCGAATCTAAAATTAAAAAAAAAGCAAAAACTGAGCTAACAGATACAGGGAACAGCTTGGTGGTCGCCAGAGGCAGGGGGTGGGGGTTGGGCAAATGAATGAAGGGGTCAAAAGGTATAAACTTCCACTTAGAAAATAAATGAGTCCTGGAAATGTAACAAAAAACATGGTGACTATAGTTAGCAATAGTGTATTGTGCATCTGTTAGATGCTAAGAGAACAGATTTTAAAAGTCCTGATAACAAGAAAAATATCTGTAACTATGTGAGGTGATGGATGTTAACCAGACTTATTGTGTTGATCTTTGGTAATATATACATATATAGAATCATTATGTTATATGCCTGAAACTAATATAATATCATATGTCAAGTTTTAAAATATCAATTTTATTTCTATATACTAGCAAAGGAAAATCTGACAATAAAAGTAAGAAGATATGTTAATTTACAATAGCATCCAAAACAATGAAATAATTAGAAATAAATTTATCATAAGAAGTACAAGAGTTGTACAATGAAAGATACAAAACATTATTGGAAGCAATTAATGAAGACCAAAATAAATGGAAAGACATTTCATCTTCATGTATCCGAAGACTTGATACTATTAAGGTGGCAATACTCCACAAATAGAACTAGAGATTCAGTGGAATTCCAAGCAAACTCCCAGCTGCCTGTTTTTGCAGAAACTGACAAGCCAAGGCTAAAATTCATATGGAAATGCAAGGGAGCCACAAGAGCCAAAACAATTTTGAGAAAGAAGTTCAAAGATGGAGTATTCACACTTCCCAATTTCAAAAATTATTACAAAGCTACCATAATGAATACAGTGTGGTGCTGTCATAAAAAATAGACATACAGACCAATGGAATAGAATTGAGAGTCCAGAAATCAACCTACATATTTACAGTCAATTGATTTTTGATGAGTGAAAAGACAATTCAATGGGGAAAGAACAATGTTGTCCACAAATGTTATTGAAACAACTGGATTTTCACACGCAAAGAAGTTGGACTCCTTGCTTACAGTACTTACAAAAATGAACCCAAAATAGATCCAACAGCTAAATATGAGGCAAAACTATACAACTCTTACAAGAAAACACATAGGAATAAAACTTTTATTTTATTTATTTTTTTTGTGAGGAGGACCAGCCCTGAGCTAACATCCAATGCCAATCCTCCTCTTTTTTGCTGAGGAAGACTGGCCCTGGGCTAACATCCATGCCCATCTTCCTCTACTTTATGTGGGACGCCACCACAGCATGGCTTAACAAGCGGTGCGTCGGTGCCCGCCCGGGATCCGAACCAGCGAACCCCGGGCTGCCGCAGCAGAGCACGGGCACTTAACCGCTTGCGCCACTGGGCAGGTCCTAGGAATAAAACTTTTGACCTTGAGTTAGGTGATGATTTCTTAGATAGGACACCAAAAACACACGAATAAAAAATAAACAAATTGGACTTCATCAAAATTAAAAATTTGTGTGTATCAAAAGGCAGTATCAAGAAAGTGAGAAGACAGCCTGCTGAATGGGACACTATACCAGCTCACCATATATATAACAAGCTACTTGCAAATAGAAGATAGAGTGAATGCTTACAACTCAATAATAAAGAAACTAATAACCCAATTTAAAAATGGGGAAAGGAGCTGAGCAGACATTTCTCCAAAGAAGATATACAAGTGGCCAATAAAGACATGAAAAATGCTCAACTCCATTATCCAGGAAGAAAATGCAATCAAAACCACAATCAATAAGTATCATTTCCCATCCACTAGGATGGTTGTAAATTAAAAATATAGATATTAAGACGTCTTGTCAAGGATAGGTAGAAACTGGGATCCTCATACATTGTTGGCAGGAATAAAGATGGAAAATAGTCTAGCAATTCTTCAAAATTTAGAGAGTTTTCATATGACCCAGCAGTTCCACTCTAGGTGTGTACCCAACAGACATGAAAACATGAAAGCTTGTACGTGAATGTTCATAGCATCATTATTATAATAGCCAAAAGGTGGAGACAAGTCCAATGTCCCTCAACCGATGAATGGATCAATAAAATACAGTATATCTATGCAACGGAAAATCATTTGGCACAAAACAGAAAGAATTACCGATACACTACAAACAAGGATGAACCTTGAAAACATGACATATTAAAGGAGCTATCACAAAACAACACACATTGTACTATTCTGTGTATATAAGAGGTCGAAAATAGACAGATCGAGGGAGAGAAAAAGTAGAGGAGTGGTTGTCTAGGGCTGTGGCGATGGGGGAAGGGGGAGTGACTGCTAATGGGTCCAGGGTTTCATTCTGAGGTGATGAAAATGTTCCACTGTTGTGGTGATGGTTGCCCAACTCTGTGACTCTACTACAAGCCATTGATTTGTACATTTTAAATGGGTGGCTTACACGGCATGTGAGCGATATCTCAATACAGCTGTTTTAAGAAAATACAGAGAAAGATAATTTGTTTCAACTTGGAGATGTGTCTTGGTCCCAGGAGCAGCCGGACTAGGCACTTGCTATAGCACAAAGACCCAACCCATGCAAACGATATGGGTCACAACCCCACAAAACCCACCTTCACAAAGCCCACCCCAAGGGAAATGGGGAAAGACGTCCTCAGAAGGAATGGATGGAGGAGTTGGCCACTAGAGGAGGGGGTGCAGACTTGGTCCAGCCAGCAGCATGGGCACGAGCAGCCCTAACCCTAACCTTCACACTGATGAAATTTTACCTTGAATTTACGCCTTGATCTTCCCAAGGTGAAGCACGTGCAGCTTAGAGTGTCTCTCTTGGCAGGAGGGTAGCTGGCAGAGGACAGAGAGGAAATTTTATCTTTTGATTTTCAAAGCAGCTATTCCATGTGGGAAATACATCAAAGGGGAGAAAACATGAGTGTACACGGGGATATCTTCACTACAATTCAATTGGACCAAGACACTGAGGTTTGCTTAGACAACTTGCCCAGAACAGGGCTGGAGATGGGATTTTAAAAAATAGGACTTGGAATTAATGAGTAATATTGGGAGTGATTCACTGGGTACGATATTCAGGAACTCATCAAGTTGAACAGAAATCCTCCCAAAAGACCAATGAAAGTGCCCAAGGTCAACGATGAACTCTGGCGATAGGTAAGGAGCAGGACCTGCGCAGGGAGCATGTAAAGGAGAACTTTCCATGACACACAAGGTGTGAAGGAGTTTCACTGGAATCATCCATCTGCGAGCTGGGCCCCTCTCATTTTCATATTTACTAGCTTATGACTGTTAAGCGGTAACAACACCATTTGTGACCCCTCCTTCATGGCTTCAGGAACATTTGGTAGCTTAAGGCATCACTCTCAGAGCTGTAAGAACTTCTGGAAACCACTTACGACCTCCACAATAGCCCTATTTTACAGATGAGGAAACTGACGCCCAGGGAGGGTTCAAGGACACACTGGGAGTGTCTCTGACTTCTGGTCCAGGGCACTTTCTCATTGGGGAGCCACGAAGAACTCTCCTCTCTATGCCAGAAATGGGCTGATCCTTAGGACATTTTCAAAGAAAGCTGCCTTTTTTTAAATTTTTAAAAATTTTTCCCCCAAAGCCCCAGCAGATAGTTGTATGTCATAGCTGCACATCCCTCTAGTTGCTGTATGTGGGACGCGGCCTCAGCATGGTCCGAGAAGCGGTGCGTCGGGCCGCGCCCGGGATCCGAACCCGAGCCGCCAGTAGTGGAGGGCGCGCACTCAAGCGCTGAGCCACGGGGCCAGCCCTATAGGATCATTTTAGTTCTTTCCCTGACACAGAAACAAAACAGGCTACTGGACAAGAGAAAACTCTAGGGCAAGTTGCCATTTTTAGTTCATCCCCACAGAGATTGGAACAAATTGACTGGAGTCCTGACCCCTCAGTCCACATAGTCGACCCACAATAAATGTATCAGCTCGTCATGAATGAGCATCAATGAGCCGAAACACGTTTGTCTCCTCGGCCAAGTAGCATCAACCTTCATGACAGGTATGCTCCTGCCACCAGGTCCCGTCTCTCCCACAGGTGCCCAGACAGTGGGCGGGCACAGTGGGCGGGACGGTGCTGCCTCTGGGGACTGGGACCAGCTCTCTCACCTGCAGGCTGGCGGGGTCAGGGCCCGTCTCCCTCACCGAGGCGATGGAGGTCTCCAGCTGTCCCTGCACACACGAACAAGCAGGCCTCCGTGACAAAGGCCCGGGACACAGAGCAAAGGGTTCACCGTCCCCCCGCGTGCAACCCGGAGGCGGAACCAAAGGCGGGTCTCTCTCGGGCTCGGAGGCCAGTCTCTCCGGGAGCCGCAGCCTCTTCTGAAACCTCTCCCTGGGCGCCAGCTGTACCGAGACGAGGGGCTGGGAGTTCTGGGGAGACAGGAGTCCCCACACGCTGTCCTCCACCCCACAGCACCCACGACCCGGCCCCACACTGGATCCAGGGCCTCTTCCAACGCCCCAACCGATGTGGGGGTCACAGAGCAGTCGGCGGAGTGGGGACCCTCGGGACCAGCCCTGTGGCAGCTGTTGGTGTTGCGCATGTGCGCGGAGGAGCGGGGTCACGTGCATGCGCTGTGCGTGGGCCCCGAGAGCGTGCCCGGCTGGGGACGTGAGGCCCGGCTGCCCCGCGCGGGTCCACCCGCGACCGCCCATTGGAGGGAGGCCCGTGCGCCCCGAGCGCGTCCCTACCGCCCCCACGCCGGGGAGAGCACAAGCCGTGTCCACACTGAGCTGGCTGATGCAGTTCCAAGAGCAGGCTCTCAGGAGACAGTTGGGAAACTGAGGCCAGGAGAGACAGGGACTGGCCCGGGCCCATGAGATGGGCAGAGTCCAGAGGAGAAGAAACAAAGGCTCCTCCTGTTTGGATCACACCTGCTTCTGTGTTTTCATTCACTCAGCCATTCACTCATTGTTTCGTTTATTCTCTCATTCCTTCAATCACTCACTCAGTCATTCTCTCATTCATTCCTACACTCATTCATTCAGTCATCACTCATTCATTCACTCATTTGTTCATTCACTGGTTCATTTATTCAATCATTCAGCCAACATCCTCCAGTCCTTGCTGTGTGCCAAGCACTGTGACTTCACCAGGGAGCACAACCTGATGTGGTCCCTGCTCACGTGGAGCTCACGTCCACTGTGTGACATAAAAGAGGGCAGTCCCTGGGGGTACCAGGGGTGATGAGCACCAGAAATCCACACCTGAAAATAGAGGCCAGTCATGCAGAGAAAAGTTCAGAGAAAACCCATGCTGGGCACTGCAGTCTTGCATGATCCTTGACCCCATGCCCCAGCAGAAGAGCTGGAGGCCACATTTCCCAACGGCTGAAGGCGAAGGTGGGTGCTAAGGGCAGCCAATGGCTCAGGGAGACCTGAGGATGATGCCCTGTAGGGGCTGAGGATCTCTGGGCACTGACTGGGGAGGCAGGTGGCACAGGAGGGAAATGGGGCTCCTGGGCCAGGCTGCCAAAAGGCAGGGTGAGCGGGCACTCAGATCCACCACCTGGACCCCCGTGTGTGTCTTTGCCTCCGTGCCTCCCCCTGGTGAGAAAAGCTCAAACCCTCTACACCACCCTCGCTCCTCCCTGCCCCATCCAGAGTGGTGAGAGCTCCAGGAGAGGAGAGTGAGGGGTAGGGGGAGCCCTGACCACCCCTTTCCCTCCCCCACCAAGTAGAAAAATCTGACCTCGCTCAACCTTTGGCATTGGTTCCCCTGGTTCCCAAGAAACATCTTTCTCCCTCAGACCTCAGTCCTGACCCAGGAGAGAGATGGGCAGTGCCAACTCTGCACCTCCTTCCTCCATGGGGGTCTCCAAAGCCCCCAAGAGGTGTTACCCATGCCACTGCCCTCAGCCCAGAGTACTCATCCAAGATGGAGAGGTGTGCAGAACTCTACTCCCAAAGATTCAGAGGGTCCAGAGCCCCCCAAGAACCAGCATTCTCCCCCTCCCACCAACCCCAGGCCACAGACCCCTGGAGGGAAGGGAGGGAGCCAGGTGACTCAGAGCCGCCCACTGTGACCTCCCCCCACCAGTCAGCATGGCCTCAGAGACCAGTGTGGTGTCCAGAAGATGATGCACGCTCTGGTGGAGCCTGGCCCTTTGTGGTGACAGAGGAGGCTATGGAGGTCAGGAGAGAAGGCTCTGGGGAGATAGGAAGGGACAGGCCCCCACCCCATGCCAAGGCACCATTTGCCTGATCATCGAATATGAACCTGTTCACCCACCACCAGCCCCTCCTGGCAGTATTTCCCAGGAAGACTTTTAGGAGTCTCACAGCTACCCTGGGCCACCTCTCTGAGCCTCTGGATCTGGAGGTGGGGACAACTAGGGCCCTTGCCGGCCCCGGCTAAGAGAGGGAACCTTGAGGAGCTCCCATATGAGAACAGAGCACTCCAGTCCTGGGACTGAGAAATTTTTGATGCCACTCTCTGAGTGAACACTGGGCAGGGTTAGGAAGAAAATACCCCCAATATATGTGTGCCCACTGTAAGCCAGGGCAGGGAGCAGCCAGTCACTGCTGTCACATCCACTGAGAAATGGAGTTGGTGATTGGCTTAGTGAGAGGAGCCTGGGGGAGGATGATGGAGTCTCCCAGCAGTGGAAAGACACGAGCTTTGGCCTTTCAGGTTCCTGGATACTGTGCTGAGGGAGGGGCAGCAGCCCTCCATTCACAGAGGCCTCCTGGGAGGGGAGAAACTAGAGTGGTGGACGGTGGTCGGCCCAGCAGAGGGCAGGCTTGGGAAGAGTGGCGGGGCTGTCCTGAGGGGAGTGGAGCCCTGCTGTAGGAGAGACCTTTCCCTACCTCTCAGAGCTCATCTGGCTCTTTTCTTTCTTTCATTTTCAAATTAGAGGCAGCAAAAGGACAAGCTTAACTGTCTCTCGTCCCCTTTCCATACCTTCAGCTTTGATGTCCACCCCTCTTATGACGCCTGCTCTCTTGGGAAGGTAAAGGCAGGAGCTGGTGGCTGAGGCAGCCTCTGGCCTTGAGGCAGGCGGCACCAGGAGCGGCTGGATGGGAGGTAGGAGCCTGCGGCCCGGCCCCTGGCGTCTGTGGGCAGCCTGGTGGTGAGGGAGTTTGTGGCTCTTGCTTCAAGGAGGTGGGAGGCTGTGAGAGTCAGGAGTGCAAGGTGGACCTTGCCCTGGGGGCAGGACAGTGTTCTGTACACGGCAAACGTGTGTTCATACACACACATGTAAGTGTGAGCATGTGCTGTGTCATCCACAATAGGGTGTGTGCCAGCACACGTGTGCAGAGCCCAAATCCTAGCTGAGGGATTGGCTCATCCCGTATTTTGAGGCCTCGGTAGCATTCTTATCCGGGGGCCACATGTGGAGCTGATGGTGGTGTGGCAGGCCTTGCATGCAGGACTGCCCCAGCCCACTTGACTGTGTAAATCTGCTCTGTGGAGGGGGCAGAGGTGTCTCCAGCAGGGGCTCTGCTGTGCAGCGCGAGGCCTGGCAGTCCGTGCAGCCCAAAGGGGTTAGACCTGCTGAGCTGGCTCTTCAGAAGCATCCAGTCCTGAGGATACTGTTCACAGGGAGAGGTTTTGGGTGCTGGTGCCCCCTCGCCTACTGGGGCTCGTCCCTGAAGAGGGTCCAGCAAGTTGGAGATGGGGCGGGAAGGGGGGATGAAAAATAGGCCAAATTCATGTCCCAAGTCACAGGCTAAGCCCAGTGAATTTCCCTGTTCCCTACCTCAGTTTACCTATTCAGGAAATGTTCCAGAGTGCTGGGCAGGGTAAGCTCCAAAGCTGGGGTCAGGCGGTAACAAACAAAATCTCAAGCCAACCTCCTCCTCTATGCAAAGATCATTTCCGTCACCCTGAGATGGGGTGAGTGGATGTTGGGGGTACAATGGTATTCTGGGGGGCCTTGCCCTGTTCAGGACCTCGTCTTCGGGGGTCTGGCCCTCACCTGGCCTGCCCAAGGTCACCAGCAGTAGCAGTGGCACTTACATCTGTCCCAAAGTCTGGAGAGGGGAGAACTGGGCAGCCTTACACCCTGGTGGGGACCCTCACGATTTCTTTCTTTCTTGAAGAAACACAAGACCCTCAAGATTCACGTACTGTGTGATGGAGAGAAACAAATACCAACTGTTCCCCCCAAAATACAATGTATTTTGTACTTTGTAAAGTGTTAATTAAAATGGAGAAAAATATGTTGGCTGAGGGCGTCTGATTTTGTGCTGCTCCAGGGCCACACCTCATCTCTTTCCTTCTCCATTCCATGGTCGGGGAACATGGCCAGGGGTTGGGAGGAAGGCAGAACAGCCTCCCCGTCCACACTCAGCGGCTGAGAGAGGACACATCCCCAGAGCAAGAGGGGCTGTATTAGTTACCTGATGCAGGGTAACGAGTTGCCCCAAACGCAATGGATTAAAATGATTGTTTACGTGTCACCGTTTCTGTGGGTTAGGAATTCGGGAGCAGTTTGAGCAGCTGGCTCAGGGTCCCTCGGGAGGCTGCAATCATCTGAAGTCCTGGCTGGGACTGGAGGATCTACTTCCCAGGTGGTTTATTCACAGGGCTGGCAAGTTGGGCTCAGCTGTTGGCAGGGAGCCTGTTCCTCTCCACATGGGTCTCCCCATGGGGCTGCTTGAGTGTCCTCACAATACGGTGCCCAGATTCCCCCAGGACAAGGGATTCAAGGGCCAGTGTAGGGACCAAAATGGTTTTTTGGCCCTGAGCCTCAGAATTCACATGCCTCTGCCTGCACCATACTCTGTCACCATACAGCCCTGCTCTGATTTGACACAGGAGGAGAACACACAAGGGTGTGAAACCAAGAGGCCAAGGTCACTGGGAATACAGAAAGTTTTTTTTAAACATAAATTACATAACTACATCGTTTTTCAATTTGTTGTTTCCCAAACCTTATATCATAGACCTCTCTCCTTATCAGTGCACATCATTCTAACTTACCTTTTTAGAAGTTTTAGAGGTATTCCAAAGAATAGGCATACCATGATCTGTTTATATCTTCTTTGATAGCAAAGGGATTACATCCAGTTTCACTATTATACATAATGCTGCTATAAGATCCTTGTGTGGAATTTATTACACTGCTTTCAACTGCTCGATTTGCTTTGTTTCCTTTTAGTCAGAGACTATGATATATTTGTAACAATTTTATGGTAATTATTTTATAGGGAAATTAATTTTATCACTGAATAAAGACATGTATGGGGAAGCTGCACTTCAAGGTCATCCATCTCAGTATTCTGGAGAAAAATCATGAAACTTAGAAGGTATTATGGTTGCTCCATCACATTCTAACAAGTCATGTTAACAATTTAAAGTTGAATCTTTGAATAGCCTCTACTCTTTCTGTTCAAATGAAGGATGACTTTTTCTTGTCTTGAAAACTTCTGACTCCAGGGGCTCTCAGTTGTGCTTCAGAGAGTGTAAGATATTGTTGTTGTATTTATTTCTCTTCAGCTATAGGCTGCGTCTTCTAAAGATCATAGAATTGAACATGGTCCAATCGATGTATATGATTTGGTTCAAAAATTCAAAGTAATGAACCCAAGATAGGAATCTATAACTTTGGTTCTTAATAAAGAATTTCCTTTGATATCCTTAAGTCCCTGTCATTACTTGTAAAAACTCATCTATGGGTGAAGAGATGTGGTTCTGCTGGCAATGTCTGGCTTGAACATCCATAGTTGATCCTGCCACATCTGTAGGCAGATTAGACTTGACCTCTTGATGACCTCTGCCCTTGGTCTTTGAGCTGGGAAAAATAAGAATTTAAAAAAGTTGCAGTTATTAGCACTCAATGCCAGAAACGACCATTAAAGAGTGAGTTTGGTTTGGTAAACCAAAGGGAGTATAAGCAGAACAAAGTCTTTAATATTTATAAAATTTCAAAAAATTCTAATTTTTAAAAATATAACTCTAGTTTTGCCACAGTGCGAACTGTGTATATATGAATGAAGTATCCCTCTGTCCATTTCTTAAGTTGTTTCCATTGATTTGATGGATTTATCTTCGAACCCGGATTCCAAGTGTGAAAGAACATCTTGGTCCTTCAAAGAAAAGAAACCATTGAAATTTAATTTTCTTTTAGCTCGGCATCCCACAGGTTTGAGGAATAAATGATCACGTAATGATACAATGATTTTGAAATCTAATTCTTAATTAGGGGGGTGTAAGGGATGATTGAATGGTGGTTCATCCCCATGGTCAGGGGTATTGTACACATGGACGTGTAAACACGATTCAGGAAGCTGCTTCAGCTCCGTGAGATCCCTAAGAACCAAAGTGCAGGAGGATCTAGGTACACAGCCATCTGCCTCGATCTCCTGGGTTACATGTAGATCCAGGGGTCTTGACAGTGGCTTCAGAGCAGCTAACTTTTATCTATTTCTCCCCTTCCTTAGCTCCAGTTTATCTCAAACAGTCCTGACTACCATATTTTAAAGTAAGACCAATTGTAGTTATCTACATGAGTTTTTTGTTCATTATTGCAGAGTAATAATCAAGGATACCATTATATATCATTTAATTGACCTTATTAAATTTGTTGTACCTTATAATTGATTAGAACCCTGCGTTTAGTTCGGCGTTTGATATTTACCAATCGTGTTAATCTGCTTACAACTGCTATGTGCCTCATTCCTCTTAGAAGTGTATCTTTGGCCCATCACAAGATTTTAATGGCTCAAATCATCATAAATTAAGATAATGTACTGTCTTTTGGATGATAGGGAGGCATATGGGTCCATTTTGGAAATATGCCCATCTGTCTTTGCTCCCCATGGGAAGTTTCTGGTCACTAGGTCTCCAGGTGGCTTGCACAAGCCCTAGGTCTGTAATAGCTTGGTGCCTCTCCTTCTACTTGGGGTAGAAATAAAAGAGATTAGAGAGACTTATTAAAGTTTTGGTTGCATGAAGTCTTCTATGAAGACCATCCATGCATATTGTTCTGGATAGCTCTCTGTTCCTAAGACTACTAGTTATTTTAAGGGCTTGTCAGGAACTGTGAAAGGTCTGATATTTTACCTTACCTGCAAGCTAATAAGTTAGCCTACAATGGTTTAGCAGATGCTGACAAAAGACACGAGACCCATGGGTCAGAGACAAAGGACTCAATGACACAGCAATAGCAGTGGCCAGAGTATCATCATCTGCACCGGCTCACTAAATCTCACTTCCTACAGGGTGATACACAGTGGGCCAGGTGACATGCAGAGTGTTGCAAGATCTCAGAGCCTAAGGAACTCAAATCTTTGATAACGGGCAGGATGTCTGCTAACCTTTGCCCTGGGTGGTTGTTATTTTTATTATACTGGGCAGTAAGCAAGCCTGCCCTTTGTTCCAGAGGAGGTCACTATTTCTATCTTCCAAGGCTGACAGCTCTACACACATCCTGGAAAAGATAACCTGGTCTTACTGACTTTCAAAGATAAGCTTGAATGAGACTTGATCATCATTCAATTCTTCTGTTTCCTTTATTGAGATTGTGCAAATATGATCTTTTCTCTGTAAAGTTCATTAACTTTATTCATACATAAGGGATGCTGTTGGTTTTATTTATTAAGTTGAAATTGTCTTATTAGAGCAAATGATGAAACTGTTATGGGTTGGATCTGAAAGTATGATTTCCAGGAAAAATGTGAAAGAAGATTAGTGCGCACAGAACTTTGCCACAAGGAGCTGATAGCAACTTAAAAGATTTTAATTTGAGTACTGTTTTATACAACTTTCTTCCATTTACTTCATCCTCTCTGCTTCCTTTAACTCGCATATGGGAATGGGGCACTTTCAGGGATTCACTGAACTCATTTACAATATTCAAATGGTTTTGTCTGTTGTGGTTTTTTTTATTGAGGTAAAGTTGACATACAACATTATATCACTTTCATGGGTACAACGTAATGATTCAATGTTTGAGTATATATTGAAATGATCACCACAATAAGTCCAGTTAACATCCATCTATACATAGTTACAAATATTTTTCTCTTGTCATGAGGACATGGCATATTTCAAGGTGCAGAATAATCAACGATGGTGTCATACTTTTCTATATACAGCTTGATGAATTTGGACATAAGTATACACCCTTGAGACTGTCATCACCATCAAGACCACAAACATATCATCACTTTCCAAAGTTTTCTCTCACCTCCTTTATTACTATCATTCTGTGGTAAGAACTCTTAGTATCTACTCAAGTAGCAAATGTGACGTATGCAATAAAGTTTTGTTAGCTGAAGGCACTACGCCATATCCTACATGTCCAGAACTCATTTATCTTGATAACTGAAACTTTGTATCCTTTGATAATCAGCTCCCCATTTCCCCATCCCTCCAGCCCCTGGCAACCACCATTCTAACCTCTGCTTGTATGAGTTTGACAATTTTACATTCCACATATAAGTATTTGCTTTTCTCTGTCTGCCTTATTTCACTTAGCATAATATCTTCTGGGTCCCTCGTGTTGTCAAAAATGGCAGGAATTCCTTCTTTTTTCAAGGTTGACAAATATTCCATTTCTTTATCCATTCATCCATCAATGACGTTTAGGTTACTTCCATATCTTCGCTATTGTGAATTAGCTGCAATGAACATTAGAGTACAGGTATCTCTTTGAGACCTTGATTTTAATTCCTGTGGGTATACACCAGAAGTAGGATTGCTGGATCATATGCTAGTTTTCTTTTTTGGAGGAACCTCCATACTGTTTTCCATAATGGCTGTACTAGTTTACATTCCCACAAGGGTTCCTTTTCTCCACATCTTCACCAATATTTGTCATCTTTAGTTTTTTTGATAATCGCCATCTTAACAAGTGTGAAGTGATACATCATTGCGGTTTTGATTTGCATTCCCTGATGATTAACGATGCCAAACACCTTTTCATACACCTATTGGCCACTTGTATGTCTTCATTGGAAAAAGTCTATTGTGGTCTCTTGCCCATATTTTAAATTGATTTGTCTTTTTGTTATTGAGCCAACAGCAAAAAAGGAGAACAAAATTTCAAGGCGTTATGGGTGCTTCCCAGTTGATGCAGACGGTTTTGTGTTTACAGTGGTACCAAAAGGTCATGTTTCATGCTTTTTCTTCAGCTTGTTATAAGACCAGCAGTAGCTGCGGCATGGCAGATAATCGGGATCTTCTGGGTTTGGAGGTTTACAAAATAAATGAGTGGTAAGGAATTTTTTATATTTCCAAGGAAATTATTGTGATCGTAGTCCATGGAATCCAAGATTAGATAGGTGTAGGAGGAAATTAAGGTGAGGATTGGTGATCTGGCATTACTTCTGATCTTGAGGGACAGGTATCTACTGTATGAGTGTTTGAATAAAAATATTAGAGATCAGGAATTTTTGGTGGGTGAGTATGTTTTCTGAATTATTTACTTTTGAACATAACCACTAGGATTATGTGAACATCTGGGAGATTGGAGGAAGTCGTTAACAGGGGGTGGTTGATAATATCACTATTGATTTAACCTCTATGAACACCATATGGTCAATGGATTAAGCAAATGAGTAGACAGAAAACACAGAAATGGTGAGATTTGGGTTTTAGTAAGGACTGGGGACTGACTGTCTTGAGTGGGAGTGCCAGGACTTGTGCAGTTGAGAGTGACAAGGACAAGAAGAGAATAGAATCACACTCAAACAAGGAGAGGATGTTAACAGGATGGAGGGGGAGAAATGATCTGGAGTAGCCTTGAATTTTGACCTTGAGCTTTCTGTTCTTGATGCAAATCTGCCTGATGACATCCCAGGACACAGGTCAGATCTATCCCCAGAGGATAGAGGGGGGGTGGAAGTACAAAACAGCCAGGATAATTGTCCTAAAAAGGCAGGCTTCTTTTATCATTTGACCCACTTTCATGATTGGTTTTTGTAGGATAAGAGGAAAAGAAGGATGATAAGAAGGATGACAGTCACGTGTTCGCAGAGGAAGCAGCATAACTGTGAAAAACAGTCCAAACCAAAGCCTGGTTTAAACATCTCCATCCCTTTGAGGATGTCCAGTGACATATTCAAGAGGACGGTGACTAGAATCCCATCACATCCTGGCAATGACGGGTCTCTGGGAGGATTCCTTGGACCAGCCGCACCAAATCTGCTGGGCCGAGAGACCGCAAGGACTCCAGGCCTGCAACAGTGCAGGACAACTTGTAAGTCCTTTCAATCTGGCCAAAGCATTGCAAAAACTTGCACCTAGTCACACAGGTGAATCCCTGCCAGGTGTGCTCGCAGGTGGTCTGCATTCCAGGTCCCTTGAGCACTCCTGCTGGCCTTCAGATTTGGCAGAGATGATTCCAGGAGCTGATATGGGCATTCCACAGCTCGACTGCCAACAATTTCTGACGACTGAGGAAGGTATCAGGAAGGAGGAAAGGGCAGTGAAGAGCACAGGAGCGATACTGGTGATAGCACTGATGGCGGACAGACTTGCTAGTGAGGCAGAGAAAGTGAGGGGCCAAGAAGGCCGTCCTGACAGCAGATGAAATGGAGCAGGCATCTCAGTGAGGTCTCATGGCTGCATCCCTAATGTTCCTTGCTTTGAGCTCTTGAACTTTTAAAATATACCAATACTTTTCTTTTATTAAACTCTCTTGCGTGACATAGAAAATATAGATAGCGGTTTCTTTCTGAGGTGAGAGGTTGAGTTTCAGGTGAGGAGAGAAAGATCTTCCTTTTTCATGCTATTTTCTCATTTTCCTTTACTATTTACAATATTTATTTGTACTTTAAAGTCAGCAGCCAGTTATCAACGTCACGGGATGATTCAGCTTTTCCCATCACAGTCACAGTAAAACCTACATAAAGTGGATTATTCTTTTTGTGTAATATTCCAATAGACTCCAAAATATTATTTCAAATCACTTTTGTGTCTATGTTCTCAAATTAGATATTTACTTCTAGGTCTCCATTTTTCTGTTCTCTGTTGCATGCCAATTCAGAGTTGCATCTAAGGAAATACCAGATATTCCACAGTTTTTTAGATCCATATGTGTTGGAAACGTGATTCATGGAAATGGACATGGCAGTTAGGGGATCGTGCTATTATCGAAAGAGAACTTTTCAGCATCAGTAATGCTGAAAGAAACCACTGCTTGTTGGGATTTAATTGTCTATTTGAGGGATCAAGCATTCACTGTTGGCACTTCTCTTTCTCTTTGGAGGGAAAGTACGGCCTTCCCAGTATTTCCATTACCAAATCACTTTCCTGGGTGGCTGTGCCATGTCAGGAAGGTCTTGAGATGACGGGAACCAGAGTTCATCCTCAACTTCTGGCTGTTCTGACAAGGCTTCCCTGGCAGAGTGTAGCCTGTGTGTCTGGGTGACACTTGCAGCCATCAGAAAGGAGGGGATACCTCACAAGTGCCAAGCGATTCATCTGTCCCTTGTCTTACAGGGTGTTCCCAAGTGATGAGGTTCAAAATGCCACTTGGTAACCATTTGAAATCTCATAGTCATGGGGTGGGTTCTCTGTGTGAGCTCAGAGCAGTGTCTGTTCACCACCAGATGGAAAGCATTTCAGTATTTTAATTGGTAAGGCTGTGTTCATGCACGTTCATGGACCACCAGTTCAGTGGCATTCTCTGCTGGAGCCCCAACACCCCTGTCATACCTCATCTTTCAAAGCTCCAAACAGTCTTCACACCCAGGAGGTTGTGGTAATGTAACCACAGCACAGGATTGGGGGAAAAAAAACAACCACCCAGGGGTGACATAGTTTAAGGGCTCGGGCCCAATTGCCCCATTTGGACGAGTTGGTAACACCAACACTTAGTGTGTAAACTGGAGGATTGTCCAAGATCATGGACTTAAGAACGACACGGGCTCAGATGTCACCTTGGACAGCAAGGGACAGTGTGGGGTCACTCACTGGCCAGGATTATGGTCCCTTATACTGTCAAAGTAGAGCTCACCGGGGATCCTCTGGCCAAGCCAGAGAGGAGGCTTGGGACCTTCTAGGGAATTTCTGCCCTAAAGGGAATGGCTTAAGGAAGGCAGGGGTGCTGAAAATCCTAGTTCACAGGGAGCAGTCATGTTTATGGAACGAGGCCCAGCAGTAGCCTTAAAAGCTGCATCACAAATCTTTCCGCCTGGATACAAAACAAGCAGGAAAAGGAATTCAGAGTCTTGGACAAGGATCACAGCAGGATTCAAATCCAGGTCAGGGGTGAACAGGGAGCCCCTAGAGGGGCCTCAGGAGCTAGATCCTTCCTGCCTTTAGTCCATTTGCAAATGAGCTTCCTTGGGCCTTGTCCTCTCCAAGTGCACGTTTTGATCTTTTTACATTGTTTTCCCCACTTAGAGCTGATGCAATTCCAGAGATTGAACTAGAAAACTACAAGTTCCTAAAATTTAGTCAAAAGAAATCTCAACAAGAGAAGCAGAAAATGTTCCCTGTTCCTCAAGAATGTAGAAAGGCAGCCCCTGCCTGTGGCACGACATGGTCCTGGGTAGTGCTGTTTTAAAGACACCCACATTTCAGTGGTTGTTGCTCTGCCTGTGAAAGTACCTTCAACATTTAAATCCCAAGAGAAAGGGCGGGGTGACACGTCTGCTCCTGGAGGAGTTGAATGATACTGAAATGAACTGGTCTTCGGAATTAGGGGAATTTGGGGGTGTCCCCACTAGCCAGGGTAGGGGCTGGCCTTTCTCCCTTCTCCCACCAACAATAAGCTGATGACCCGGAAGAGTTCGTGATTCAAGGAGAAATGTGAGATTCAGTGTCTCACTTACATGCCTACAGAAAGCTACAGAACCACATCACAACTCCCAGACTGTAAAGGGAACAGGACTTTAATACAATATTCAAATATGGCATTTATTGTTTACAACAAATAACTTCTGTGCCTCCCCATTTGGTGAATAGTTGCTGGGGTAGAGATGTCAGGGAGCTGAGGTGGGTGTGTCCCCTCTCTCTTGGGCATCAGGGGTCGCAGGAATCAGCTTACAATGCTCCCCTTCCCCTCAGGAGGGAGGAGCTGGCCCAGTGCATCCCAAGCATCCCAGCTGTGTCCCCGCTGCTGAGGATGGGGCTGTGATCGGCCACTGGTACGGGGGTTGGTGTTGGGGCCTGGGGACCGAGTAGAAGAGTCGGGTTATCTTGGTGGCCTGGAAGAATCATGGCCCCCACCCTGTCCCCACTGCACTGGGTGCTCCTGACCCTGTGCTCAGTGCTGTCAGCCACCAGTACCCCATTTGTCCCTGCCACGCGAGCGATCATTTAGTATCACCTATTTCACAGAGGGGGAAATGGAGTCTCAGGAAGCTGAAGAGAGTCACCCCAATCACAGGACTGCTCAGTAGTGGAGTTGGGATCCCATTGCCAGCTGTTCGACTACCCAAGGCCATGCTTAGCTCGAAGCCTAACTGAACCCATAGGAGTCAGTCACCCCGGCCCAGACACTCACTCACCCCTTACCTTGATGATGGCGGGTTCTTCTTGGCCTTGAGTATTCTGCTGGCCAACTAGGTCTGGGGGTTCAGCTGGCAGGACAGGCTGTAGCTCCAGGACAGAGAGGCTCCTGTGAACCTAAGAGAAACCACACCTCAAGTGTCCCCTCACTGCCTGCCCAGCAGCTGGAGTCTGAGTGTCCCAGAGGTCGCCATGCAACAAGGCCTGGGGCTGAGTGGGGGGCCACGGAGACAGGATCTCTGGACTGGCCAACAGGGAGAGTCCACCCCTGCCCTCACCCAACTCCTGCCCGGCCTCACCTATCACTCTCGTTGAGCAGCTCCATGTCCTGGAACCAGGCCCCAAATCGCTCCTCAGGCTCTAGGTTGTAATACTTTGTGGCCACCTGGAGCAGCAGGATCTCCCTCATGACTGGCTATTCCTGGGACCAGAGGGAAGGAGAGGCTGCAGTTAGGGCCTGGGTGAGGGATGCTGCATGGGCCTTGTCGGGTGTCAGGGGTGGGGCAGGGACCAGTCCTGGGAACTGTCCTTCCCTCCAGTTCCTACCAGGTTTTACCTGTTCTCAGAATGGGAATAAGCAGTGCCTCCTCCAGGATTTTTTCATTGATGCCATCCTCCCCTCAACCCACCTGCCAACTGGATGGGTCTCCCACTTCTTTGTTATCAAACTCTTCTACTCAATGTAAGATACAGGGGGTGGAGCCAGGGACTGTTCTGCCCAGAGGGTCTCTGAATTCCTCCTCCTTCCCCTCTCCTGAAGGGGGTGGGGCAGCTGTTCACTTCAGTCCTCTTCTCAGGTTGATCTCATTCTCCTGGAAGGCAGACAGCCAGAGTCCATCAGACAGAGCCCCCTAGCCTGAATAGCCCCCTATGCCTACACCTTCTCATGTTGCACTACTGCCAGGTCCCCAGAGGGGGCCGGGCATGCAGAGAAAACAGGACTTGGACCTAGGCCTGGCTCTGAGCTCCAGAGAAGGAGGACATGGGGGAGAGGCTGAGGGACCTGGCAGCATAACCCTCTCTGATGACAGACTTGGAGGCTGAGGCCTCAGGCAGAGGGGACTGCTCAGCCACTTATGTGCTGCCTTGACTTGGAGGGGCCCGAATCCTCTCTCCCTCCACGGGCAGCATGGGAGGGAGAGGCTGAGTCCAGCTCAGATAAAACCTCACGCAGCTGTGCCGTCAGGCAGCTCTGAGCTTCCCCAGCCTGGGGAACCGGAATGGGTGTCTCAGGTGGAACCTCTGTTCACTCATCCCTAAGATGTGCCTGATGCCCCAGCTCCCGGAGGCGGCTGTGAGGCTCTCAGGAGAGATGTGCCAAGTGCTGAGAGCTCAGAGCACAGTTCGGGGGCTCCCACATCCCAATGCTCAGGATCCTGGGCCTCAATGCCTGGTCCTCAGGTGCACCCACCTCGAGATTATCACCCATCAGCAGGTGCAGCATCAGCAGGTGACCAAGGAAAGTGCCAATATAGGGGATGACACTCTGTGACATCAGAGTGTGGGTGGGATGAAGCTTTGCTCCCAAGCCGGCCCCCTGCAAACCCTCCCCTGAAAAGTCCTCACTCTCAGCCTCCTGGCCCACACCAGAGTTCGCACTGGGAGCAGCCTAGGACCCTTAGCAGCCTCCCCTCAATTCCTCCTCCCTTCACACCCCAAGAACACCACACTCCTCCTCCTCACCTCCCAGGGCAGGCTTCTGGAAAATCACAGGGTACGCGGTCCCTGGTCCTCCCCACAACAACCCATCCTGCACCAGATCTCCCAGGCTCTCCTCCTGGTCACTTCTACTGGGGGATTCAGGCACTGTGGCAGCAAGAGGAAGGGCCATCCTCTCTTGATTTGAGGCCTCCAGCTGGGAGGGCAGAGCCCCTCCCCCACAGGCACACTCACCTGCTGCTGCTGCTGTTTCTCCTGCACTCTATGGGGGCTGATCTGCCGGGGGGGGGGCAAACGTGGAGGGTCCCTCCTGCCAGGATCGAGGAGAGTGTCAACGAGCCATACTACCCTCACCCCATTTCTCTCTAGCACCACTGGCCTCCGAACCTGGACATCTGACTCGAGTCAACTGGTACCAATGCCAATACATCATCCAAGGTGTTGTGATTCTAGAACAAGCCCAGCTCCAACTCTCACTCTGTGTGTGAGCTTGGGCTTTCTGTCTGGCCTCCCTGAGCCTGTTTGCTCATATGGAAGGTGTGAGAACTCCAGCTACCTCACAAGTACTCCTGAGGATTCAGTGTCACATGACTGTCATCATTGTGCTCGCCCTCACCCCTCCAGGTGGAGCAGGCAGAAAGCTCCCACAGTCCTGTCCACCCTCTTAACTCATCACCACCCTGTGAGGCCTGCACCACACAATCACCATCCCTCCCTTCCCAGATGAGGAGACAGAGGCCCAAACAGGGACAGTGAGTTGCTCAGGGGACCAAAGAGGAGAGGCCGCTTGCCCCTCCCAGCCAGATGCCCTGTTCCCACATCCTCACCTAACCCGCAGCCCCACCACTGACAACAGTCCTGTCCTCTGAGCTCTCAAAGCTTGGTCCTGGGCCGAGCAGTGGAGAGGACGATGTGTCTTGGGAGTCTGGTTGCATGGCTCCTGCCTGCCCCAGTCTCGTGGAGTGTCTGGCCCCCAGGCTGGGTCAGAGGCCATGCCAAAGCCTTCTCCTCCCCAAGGAACCCCTCAGGACATTCCCCTGCCCTGAACTCTTTCTTTATCCACTCAGGAACTGAACTCTCAATGTGCCACCTCTGATCCACAGGGAAGGTGGTGACAGGATGCTTTGCTTCCTCATTTACGTGAAGCTCCTAACGTCCTTTCAGCAGGATCCACTAAGAATCCATGAGTTGCCTAGACGCTTCTCATAAGCCCCTGGGGGCATATGTCATTGCCAACCAGGCACTCAGATGAGACTCTTGTGGTTGACTCGAGTGACTGCTCTAGGGGTCGGGGGGGGGGGCCCGAAAGCACACACATCTGTCTCTGATCCAGCCGTTCAGGCCCAAGGATGAGTAGCCTGTTTGTCCACCTGGACCATGGGAATCCTCTGCCATGCATGTCCCTGGGACAGGCAGGGTGTCCTCCCCTTGGAGACATGGTGAAGACAGAAGGAGCAGCAGGGGCCTGGCTTCCTGAGGACAGGTTTAGGCTGAGGGCTAAACCCACCGCAACAGCTTGGAAGAAGCTACATCCAGCAGGATGGACGTGCATGGAAGCCAGAGACCTGCTGATGGCACCAGCTCAGCAACTCTTCCTGGAACAGCCCAACCAACACCACTGTGTCCCATGGCCAGGGCCTCCTGCCCAAAAATGGCACCCTGCTTCCCATGAGCTGAACAGATCCCTCTGCTTGTTAACCTGGACAAGATAGACTGTAATGTTTCAGAGAAAGTTCAAGTGAGAAACTATCAAAACCACAACCTGCCCAGTACCCTTGCCCCTCTCCCCCCTCCTCTCTTTCCAGACCCGCAGCCTCCACTCTATCTTGGTCATCAGTTCTCTGCTCAAGGACTCATCTTGGCTATAGAGCTCCTTAAGTTTTTCAGAGCTTTACCCGAGGGGAGGGGAAAGAGGGAAGGATAAATTTAGGGATAATGTGAGGGGTCTGAGTGCAAATCCCTTTTCTTTGACAACCCAAGAGATTCAACCTGCCTGGAGGAGTGTTCTCACTGGGCTCCTCTGAGCACTAAGGTCTCATGGGACTGGGAGGGGGCTCTCCTGTTGGTCACTGGGGTCTCCACTCCCCAGCTCTACAGAGCAGCTCTGTTTTGACCACTATGAGTTTCAACTGGCCATAGAGTTCTGTTGCTATAAACACTTGGAAATCTCCAATGTGGCTCAACCCAATAGCTGACATTTAGGGAAACCGAGTCCTGAAGCAGAACTGGTTCACAAGGACACCAGGAGACTTAGAGACCAACTACCCACTCCCAGGCCCTGTCCCCAGCATTTGCTGCCTCCCAGGAGTTCCTGGTTGACTGAGGCGCCAATGGCAGACATAAGGAGATCCCCCATCCATCCTGGTCCTCCTATGCAGAGAGGCCTACCCACAGGGAAACTTACCCCCGTGTGTTCTTCAGGTGGCTTGTGGAGGTTTTCTGCAGAGCAGAGATGAAAGTGCGGGGTGAGGAGAAGTTCTTCCAGATGTCGCACTCCTGGGGAAGGGAAGAGAATGAGGTGTGAGGTTGGGCACTGGAGCCCCGCTTGCTCTAGCTTCAGTCTCCTTCTATTTACATCTCCCCTCCTGGATGAGACAGATGCTCAGGGAGCCCCAGAAAGACATTTAGGACCCAGAAAGTAACACTCACAAGGAGGAGGAGTTTAGCTCAACCCAGGGAAGGAGCCAGGTAGGAAGTGAGCATCCTCCCACTGGGACCTGGAGTCAAGGTCAGCGGGGCCCCTGGCAGGAAAGGCCTAGGGACTTGCAGGAGCTTAGACCACACACTTCAATCCTGGGAGCTGATAAAGGTGGAGAGGCAGTTCCCAAGTCTCCAGAGAGGGGCTCTACTGGGCCTCCCACGGCACACCTGGGCCACCTGGACCCAGTGCTCTACCACCCTCGCCCTGTCCTGGGCTGTCATGCTCGCATCCCCGAGGCAGGTGGTGATGACGAGGCTGGCCACCCTTCTGAACTGGTCGATGGTGGCCTGGATGGTGGGTGTCTAGTGTTGACTGCCAGGCTTATTCTTCTTGTGCCAGGTGGATCCCAGGCACTGAGAGGGCACCACCTTCCAGAAGAGCTCCTGGGGGACAGGGGGAGTGTCATCCAGCCCTGCCACAGGCCACCTCTGTGTCCACAGCCACTAAAGTCCCACACAGTTGTCACAGTTTAGAGCTAGAGCTCAGGAAGCTCAGGATGTGGCCTGAGCCTTGTGAGAGTCCCTAGGTTTTCTTCTCTGTCCACCGAGGGTACCCAACACAGGATGTCCCAGGACCCAATCCCGGCAGGGAAGGGAGAGGGGCATTTGCATCCAGCCCGTCCTGGCTAACTCCAAGCTCCAGACGGTGGCTCAACTCTGCTCATGCCAAGGGGGCATCTGCCACCACCCTGATCTCTGCTCTGGTCCCACTCTCCATTCTGATGCACATTCCTCCGTGGCAGCTACAACCACTGGCCTTGTCTGTCTCCCTTGTAGTGAAGCACACTTCAGGTGTCAAGTCCTGAGGCTGTTGAGCCTACTGAGGAGACGGCTGGGCCACCGTAGACCTGGCTGCACACAGTGAGTTCCCCTCCACCACTGATGGGCCAAGCCCTGCCAAGCTTTCCATCTCTTCTACCTCATGGAGCCGGCACAGCCACTCTGTGCAGCAGGTCCTGTTAGTGTCCACCTCTACGGTCTGCAGGTGGACAGCAAAGGCTTGGGGGTTCCAGAAGTTGCCCAGGTCGTATGGTTGGTAAGGGGTGGAGCTGGGATTTGGGCCCAGATCATGGGAGTTTGGATCAGGTCTGGGGCAACAATGGCAGAGGGACGGCCTGCTCCACCCCGCCCTGAGATCCCAGCTGTTCACCACATCTATCACGGTCAACTGCTCCACCACCAGCTTAGGAGAGAAGGCCGTGAGGTTGGGCTTCTTCTCACGCTCCTTAACAGCCACAGGTGGAGATGGACTTCCCACTAAAAATGATGGTGCAGGTGACTCCAGCTCAGCAGCACTCACTCCTCCTGGAGCCGATGTCGGCCCTTGTTCCAGCTCCAACACTGCTGATGGAGGGGACGCTGTCCTCAGCACTAGTAGCGGTGTTGTGAACGGAGCTGGAGCCAGCTCTACCTCCACCACTGCCCACTGCTCTGCTTCTGCCACTGGCTGGAGCTCTGCAGCTGGCGCTACAGTGGGATAAAGAGAAAGATTCACCCACATAGCTGACTTTCCATGTGTCCTTCTAAACACAGGAAAGATCCCACTTCCCTTCCAGGAATATCCAGCCTGCAGTCCCCCTTACCCTCTGCCTCTGCCTCAGTGGCCTCCAGAAGCTCACACTGGGCAAGGGTAAGAGGGTCATGGCAGCTCAGCTCCGAAACAGGCAAAGTTACCTGCGTGTACATCTCCTTTAGCTTGAAAAAGGGACAGCCCCAGTCTGGTCACTCCCTAGTTCTGGTCAACCTGGTCATCTCAAGGTCCTGAGTGTGGAGACCCTCTGTTCCTGTTCTCATCTCAGAGCAGCACTGGATGGTGTTTGTGGCCTCAGGCACCTTCCCCTTGCCTAGTGAGTTGGTGAAATTGAAACCATTGGGCAGCTCCTCGATGACCTTCTTACTGGAGTTCTGCAAAGACTGCTCCGGAGCTGGGCCTGAAGGAATCAGGGGCTGCCTGCACACTGCCACTGGGGTCATCCCCCAAGAGAAAGTCTGCTCCTCAGTTCAGGCACAGAGGGACATCCCTGCAAAGAACTGTGGTCAGGCAGGAAAAGAGATGAAACCTCTATGGCTCAGTAACATAAGAGTAGAGGAGCTCACATTCTCATGCTGCCAGCCATGACCTGGGCTATGAACATGACAGGCCCACCATGCTTCCGACACCTAACAACCAGCTCCTGCCCAGGAATGGTCTGCCCCTCATACCCTGCCTTCTCCCCTCCACACAAACACATACAGACACACACACACACAAGATGAGGGACCAGGGGTGTGGGGCTGATCAGGTGGGATCACAGTTGTGTCCTGGCCTGCACTAGCCTATCCTGGGCTGCCCCGTGTTACCCTTCACTGCCTCCTGCCAGACGCCCAGAGGCGTCGGGGATGAGGGCTGAGCCAACGTCGGCAACGACCAAAAAGTTTCTCTTTCTGGGTTTTTTTGTGCCTAGATCCTCCAAAAGTTGGGATACAACAACAAAATATTTTTTCCTGTTGACTGTCTCCAGTCAAGTGAGCTGGATGGGGGGCTGTGGGTGCCTGGTTACCAGAGTTCTAAGATCTTTTGAGGTCTATGACCAAGGAAGTGAAGTCTTTTTTCAAGACTCCTTTACCTAGGCCCCTTCCCTCAATCAGACTTATCCAGAGCTGCCCCCTGTGCCCTGGCTGCTAACCCTCCTCCCCCATGTCATCTCCTGAGCTGTACACAAGGAGCCTACACAGCCCTAGCCACAGCTCCCTGGAAACCTAAGTCGGGTCCTAGCTTTGAGGAGACAGAGATGAATGCAGACCTCCTTTTTCTTACCAGTTCTTCATCCCGAGAAAGTCCCTGTACCTCTCAGGTCCTCCCCAGTCTCTAAACCTGCACCATGGGGATCAGGCTAGAATCTACTTCCTAGGGATGTCAGGCGGTGTATATGACATAATATCTCTTACCTCTGTGAGCTGGTGTCACATGTACCTAAGGCACAAACTTAAAGATGGAAGAATAACAAGAAGGGGTGACAGGTAGCACAGAACACCACTCAAAACAGGCCTGGGTTCTAGCAATGTGATATTGGAACAGTCGCTTCCAACTTGGCCTCATTTTCAGGTCAGCATCATGAGGGGGTTGAAACTAATGGAAATTTACATACTGCCATCCTGCGGCATAAAACCATTCAATTGTTTCCTGTTTAATGGAGAATGAGACCCAAGTGTCTCGTCTTGGCCTATGAGGTGAGCAGCCTTCACAGTGGTACCCAGTAAGCCCCACCCATGGTACAGCCATCCCCGTGGAACCACTAAGTAGTTAGTAACTGGTTTCTTAACATAATAACAGCCAAAGTGATGGGATGTCTTGTCTAAGTTTTAACTAAAAAAGTCTCTCACTTCCTCTTACTCCCTCTTTCATGTTCCATCTCTCTCTCTCACTCTGTCGAATCCCTGTAACTGAGGAATCAAATACCAGTGTTTTTGGGCTGCCCAACGTGGACGCTTAGATAGGAGAGAAGCACGAGATTGCCCAGGCCAACAGACAGAAAGAAACTCAGGCTCTCAGTCCAAACTGAACCCTAAAAGCTGAGAGTGAACTTGGGGGCCAGTCCTCCCCCAGTTGAGCCTCAGTTGCAGGCCACACAGGGTGGTGATGAGGTAAGAGGGAGGAAAGGAATGTGGGAGCTTTCTGCCTGCTCCACCTGGAAGGATGAGGGCGAGAACAATGTCATGTGACACTGAGTCCTCAGGAGAACCTGTGAGGTAGCTGGAGTTCTCACACCTTCCAGATGAGGAAACAGGCTCGAGGAGGCCTGGCCCAAAGCCCAAGCTCACATCGAGAGTGAGAGTTGGAGCTGGGCTTGTTCTAGAATTACAACATCTTGGAGGATGGAGTGCTATTGGTACCAGTTGCCTGGAGTCAGATGTCCAAGGTCAGAGGACAGTGGTGCTGGAGAGAAATGGGGTGAGGGGACTATGGCCTTACTGACACTCTCCTCGACCCTGACAGGAGGGCCCTGCCACGTTTACCCCCCCGCAGATCAGCCCCCATAGAGTGCAGGAGAAACAGCAGCAGCAGCAGGTGAGTGTGCCTGTGGGGGAGGGGCTCTGCCCTCCCAGCTGGAGGCCTCAAATCAAGAGAGGATGGCCCTTCCTCTTGCTGCCACAGTGCCTGAATCCCCCAGTAGAAGTGACCAGGAGGAGGGCCTGGGAGATCTGGTGCAGGATGGGTTGTTGTGGGGAGGGCTAGGGACCGCATACCCTGTGATTTTCCAGAATCCTGCCCTGGGAGGTGAGGAGGAGGAGTGTGGTGTTCTTGGGGTGTGAAGGGAGGAGGAATTGAGGGGAGGCTGCTAAGGGTCCTAGGCTGCTCCCCGTGGGAACCCTGGGGTGGGCCAGGAGGCTGAGGGTGAGGCCTTTTCAGGGGAGGGTCTGCAGGGGCCCGACTTGAGAGCAAGGGCTCATCCCATCCACACTCTGATGTCACAGAGTGTCATCCCCTATATTGGCACTTTCCTTGGTCACCTGCTGATGCTGCACCTGCTGATGGGTGATAATCTCGAGGTGGGTGTACCTGAGGACCAGGCAGGGAGGATCCTGAGCCTTGGGCTGCGGGAGCCCCCGAACTGAGCTCTGAACTCTCAGCACTTGACACATCTCTCCTGAGAGCCTCACAGCCGCCTCTGGGATCTAGGGCATCAGGCACATCTTAGGGATGAGTGAACAGAGGTTCCACCTGAGACACCCATTCCGGTTCCCCAGGCTGGGGAAGCTCAGAGCTGCCTGACGGCACAGCTGCGTGAGGTTTTATCTGAGCTGGACTCAGCCTCTCCCTCCCATGCTGCCCGTGGAGGGAGAGAGGATTCGGGCCCCTCCAAGTCAAGGCAGCACATAAGTGGCTGAGCAGTCCCCTCTGCCTGAGGCCTCAGCCTCCAAGTCTGTCATCAGAGAGGGTTATTCTGCCAGGTCCCTTAGCCTCTCCCCCATGTCCTCCTTCTCTGGAGCTCAGAGCCAGGCCTAGGTCCAAGTCCTGTTTTCTCTGCATGCCCAGCCCCCTCTGGGAACCTAGCAGTAGTGCAACTTGAGAAGGTGTGGTCCTAGGGGGTCTAGTCAGACTAGAGGGCTCTGTCTGATGGACTCTGGCTGTCTGCCTTCCAGGAGAACGAGATCAACCTGAGAAGAGGACTGAAGTGAACAGCTGCCGCACCCCCTTCAGGGGAGGGGAAGGAGGAGGAATTCAGAGACCCTCTGGGCAGAACAGTCCCTGGCTCCACCCCCTGTATCTTACATTGAGTAGAAGAGTTTGATAACAGAGAAGTGGGAGACCCATCCTATTGGCGGTGGGTTGAGGGGAGGATGGCATCAAGGAAAATTTCCTGGAGGAGGGGCTGATTATTCCCATTCTGAGAACAGGTAGAGCCTGGATGGAACTGGAGGGAAGGACAGTTCCCAGGACTGGTTGCCTGCCCCACTCCTCACCCCCAATAAGGTCCATGCAGCATCCCCCACTCAGGCCCTATCTGCAGCCTCTCTTTCCCTCTGGTCTCAGGAATAGCCAGTCATGAGGGAGATCCTGCTGCTCCAGGTGGCCACAAAGAATTACAACCAAGAGCCTGAGGAGCGATTTGGGGCCTGGTTCCAGGACAAGGAGCTGCTCAACGAGAGTGATAGGTGAGGCCGGGCAGGAGTTGGGTGAGGGCAGGGGTGGACTCTCCCTGTTGACCAGTCCACAATGCCTGTCTCCGTGGCCCCCCACTCAGCCCCAAGCCTTATTGCATGGCGACCTCTGGGACACCCAGACTCCAGCTGCTGGGCAGGCAGTGGGGGGACACCTGAGATGCGGCTCCTGTTAGACTCACAGGTGCCTCTCTGTCCTGGAGCTACAGCCTGTCCTGCCAGCTGGACACCCAGACCTAGTTGGCCAGCAGAATACTCAAGGACAAGAAGAACCTGCCATCATCAAGGTCAGGGGTGAGTGATTGTCTGGCCTGTGGTGACTGACTCCTATTGGTTCAGTAATACTTCGGGCTAAACGTGCCCTTAGGGAGTGGGACAACTGGCACTGGGATCCCAGCTCCACTACTGAGCAGTCCTGTGACTGGGGTGACTCTCTTCAGCTTCCTGAGACTCCATTTCCTCCTCTGTGAAATAGGTGATACTAAATGATCTCTTGCGTGTCAGGGACAAATGGGGTACTGGTTGCTGACAGCACTGAGCACAGAGCCTGGAGCACTCAGTGCAGTGGGGACATGGTGGGGGCCACGATTCTGAGGGAGGCCCCCCAGGATAACCCGACTCTTCTACTCAGTCCCCAGGCCCCAACACCAACCCCCGTACCAGTGGCCGTTCACAGCCCCATCCTCAGCAACGGGGACACATCTGGGAGGCTCGGGATGCACTGGGCCAGCTCCTCCCTCCTGACGGGAAGGGGAGCATTGTAAGCTGATCTCTGAGGTCCCCTTAAACCCAAGAGAGAGGGGACGACCCCACCCCAGCTCCCCGATGTCTCTACCCCAGGACCAATTCACACATTGTGGAGGGGCAGTAGTTATTTGTTGTAAACAATAAATGCCATATTTGAATATTATATTAAAGTCCTGTTCCCTTTACAGTCTGGGAGTTGTGGTGTGGTTCTGTCGCTTTCTGTAGGCATGTAAGTGAGACACTGAATCTCACATTTCTCCTTGAATCAAGAACTCTTCCGGGTCATCAGCTTATTGTATGTGGGAGAAGGGAGAAGGGCCAGCCCTTCGCTGGCTAGTGGGAAAACCCCCAAGTCCCCCTAATTCCGAAGACCAGTTCATTTCAGTATCATTCAACTCCTCCAGGAGCAGACATGGCCCCCCGCCCGTTCTCTTGGGATTTTAAGGTTGAAGGTACTTTCACAGGCAGAGCAACAACCACTGAAATGTGGGTGTCTTTAAAACAGCACTATCAGGACCATGTCGTGCCACAGGCAGGGGCTGCCTTTCTACATTCTTGAGGAACAGGGAACGTTTTCTGTTTCTCTTGTTGAGATTTCTTTTGACTAAATTTTAGGAACTTGTAGTTTTCTAGTTCAATCTCTGGAATTGCATCAGTTCTAAGTGGGGAAAACAATGTAAAATGATCAAAACGTGCACTTGGAGAGGACAAGGCCCAAGGAAGCTCATTAGCAAATGGACTAAAGGCAGGCAGGATCTAGCTCCTGAGGCCCCTCTAGGGGCTCCCTGTTCACCCCTGACCTGGATTTGAATCCTGCTGTGATCCTTGTCCAAGACTCTGAATTCCTTTTCCTGCTTGTTTTGTATCCAGGTGGAAAGATTTGTGATGCAGCTTTTAAGGCTACTGCTGGTCCTCGTTCCATAAACATGACTGCTCCCTGTCAACTAGGATTCTCAGCACCCCTGCCTTCCTTATGCAATTCCCTTTAGGGCAGACATTCCCCAGAAGGCCCCAAGCCTCCTGCCTCGTTTGTCCTGATGGATCCCCGGTGAGCTCCACTTTGCCAGTAGAAGCGACTATAATCCTAGCCAGTGAGTGACCTCACACTGTCCCTTGCTGTCCAAGGTGACTTCTGAGCCCGTGTCATTCTGAGGTCCATGATCTTGGACAATCCTCCAGTTTACACACTAAGTGTTGGTGTTACTAACTCGTCCAAATGGGGCAATTGGGCCCAAGCCCTTAAACTGTGTCGCCCTTCGGTGGTTGTGTTCTTGTCCCCAGTCCTGTGCTGTGGTTACATTACCACCACCTGCTGGGGTGTGAACACTGTTTGAAGCTTTGAAAGATGAAGCATGATAGGGGTGTGGGGGGCTCCAGCAGGGAATGCCACTGAACTGATGGTCTATGGACATGCATGAACACAGACTTACCAATTAAAATACTAAAATGCTTCCTATCTGGTGGTGAACAGACACTGCTCTGACCTCGCACAGAGAACCCACCCCATGACTAGGAGCTTTCAAAGGGATACCAAGTGGCATTTTGAACCTCATCACTTGGGAACACCCTGTAAGACAAGGGACAGATGAATCGCTTCGCACTTGTGAATTGTCCCCTTCTTTCTGATGGCTGCAAGTTTCACCCAGACACACAGGCTGCACTCTGCCAGGGAAGCCTTCTCAGGACAACCAGAAGCTGAAGATGAATCTTGGTTCCCGTCATCCCAAGCCCTTCCTGACATGGCACAGCCACCAGGGAATGTGATTTGGTAATGGAAAGACTGGGAAGGCTGTATTTTCCCTCCAAAGAGAAAGAGAAGTACCAACAGTGAAAGCTTGATCCCTCAAATAAACAATTAAATCCCAACAAGCAGTGGTTTCTTTCAGCATTACTGATGCTGAAAAGATTTCTTTTGTTAATAGCACGATCCCCCAACTGCCATGTCCATTTCCATGAATCAAATTTCCAACACATATGGATCTAAAAAACTGAGGGAAATCTGGTATTTCCTTAGATGCAACTCTGAATTGGCATGCAACAGAGAACAGAAAAATGGAGACCTAGAAGTAAATATCTAATTTGAGAACATAGACATAAAAGTGCGTTTGAAATAATATTTTGGAATCTATTGGAATATTATACAAAAATAAGAATCCACTTTTAGTAGGTTTTACTGTGATTGTGAGGGGAAAAACTGAATCACCCCGTGACGTTGATAATTCGCTGCTGACATTAAAGTACAAATAAATAACATACATAGTAAAGGAAAATGAGAGAACAGCATGAAAAAGGAAGATCTTTCTCTCCTCACCTGAAACTCAACCTCTCACCTCAGAAAGAAACTGTTGTCTATATTTTCTATGTCTCGAAGCAGAGTTTAATAAAAGAAAAGTATCGATATATTTTAAAGTTTCAAGAGCTCAAAGCAAGGAAACATTAGGGATGCTGCCAAGAGACCTCACTGAGGTGCCTGTTCCATTTCATCTGCTGTCAGGACGGCCTTCTTAGACCCTCACTTTCTCTGCCTCGCTAGCAAGTCTGTCCGCCATCAGTGCTATCACCAGTCTCGCTCCTGTGCTCTTCACTGCCCTTTCCTCCTTCCTGATACCTCCACAGTGGAGCTGTGGAATGCACAGATCAGTTCCTGGAATCATCTCTGCCAAATCTGAATTCCAGCAGGAGTGGGCATGGGACCTGGAATGCAGACCATCTGCGAGCACACCTGGCAGGGATTCACCTGTGTGACTAGGTGCAAGTTTTTGCAACGTTTTGGCAAGATTGAAAGGACTTACGAGTTGTCCTGCGCTGCTCCAGGCCTGGAGTCCTTGCGGTCTCTCGGGCCAGCAGATCTGGTGGGGCTGGTCCAAGTTGTCCCCTCAGACACCAGTCATTGCCAGGATGGGATGGGATTCTAGTAACAGGCCTCTTGAATATGTCACTGGACATCCTCAAAAGAATGGAAATGCTTAAACCAGGCTTTGGTTTGGACTGGTTCCCACAGTTACGCTGCTTCTCCTGTGAAGACGTGACTTATCATCCTTCTTTTCCTCTTACCCTATAAAAACAAATCATGAAACTGGGCCAAATGATAAAGGAGGCCTGCCTTTTTAGGACAATTATCCTGGCTGTTTTGTACTTCCACCCTCCCTCTATCCTCTGGGGATAGATCTGACCTGTTTCCTGGGATGTCATCAGGCAGATTTGCATCAAGAAGAGAAAGCTCAAGGTCAAACTCAAGGCTCCTCCAGATCATTTCCCCCTCCATCCCGTTAACACGCCCTCCTTTTTTGAGTGTAATTCTATTCTCTTCTTTTCCTTGTCACTATCAACCCCACAAGTCCTGGCACTCCCTCTCAGGACAGTCAGTCCCCAGTCCTTTACTAAATCCCAAATCTTACCATTTCTGTGTTTTCTGTCTACTCATTTGCTTAATCCATTGACCACTTGGTGTTCATAGAGATTAAATCAATAGTGACGTTATCAACCACCCCCTGTTAGCAACTTACTCCCATATCCCAGATGTTCACATAATCCAAATGGTTATGTTCAAAAGTAAATAATTCAGAAAACATATTCACTCACCACAAATTCCTGATCTTTAATATTTTTATTCAAACAGTCATACAGTAGATAGCTGTCCCTCAATATCAGTAGTAATGCCAGATCAACGATTCTCACCTTAATTTTCTCCTACACCTATCAATCCTAGATTCCATGGACTATGATCACAATAATTTCCTTGGAAAAATAAAAAATTCCTTACCACTCATTTATTTTGCAAACCTTCAAACCCAGAAGATCTCGATTATCTGCCATGCCACAGCTACTGCTGGTCTTATGACAAGCTGAAGAAAAAGCACGAAACATGATCTTTTTGTACCACTGTAAATACAAAGCCATCTGCATCAACAGGAAAGCACCCATAATGCCTGGAAATTTTGTTCTCTTTTTTTGTTTGGCTCAAAAACAAAAAGACAAATCAATTTAAAAAATGGTCAATGCACCAGAGTAAAATTTTTCCAGTGAAGACATACAGGTGGCCAACAGGTGTATGAAACGGTGTTCAGCATCACAAATCAGGGAATGCAAATCAAAACCACAATGAACTATCATTTCACACCTGTTATGATGGCGATTATCAAAATAACTAAAGATGACAAATGTTGGTGAGGATGTGGAGAAAAGGAAACCTCGTCGGAATGTAAACTAATACAGCCATTATGGAAAACAGTATGGAATTTCCTCCAAAAATGAAAACTAGCCTATGATCCAGCAATCCCACTTCTGGTATACAGCCACAGGAATTGAAATCAGGGTCTCAAAGAGATACCTGCCCTCTAATGTTCATTGCAGCAAATTCGCAATAGCCAAGATGTGGAAGTAACCTAAACGTCACTGATGGATGAATGGATAAAGAAATAGAATATTCGTCAACATTGAAAAAAGAAGAAATTGCTGCTATTTTTGACAACATGAATGCACCTAGAAGACATTGTGCTAAGTGAAATAAGGCAGACAGAGAAAGGCAAATATTTCCTTATTTGTGGAATCTAGAATAGTCAAACTCACACAAGCAGAGGTTAGAATGGTGGTTGCCAGGGGCTGGGGAGATGGAGAAATGGGGAGCTAATGTTCAAAGATACAAAGATTCAGTTATCAAGATAAATAAGTTCTGGAAATCTAGGATAAGGCATAGTGCCTACAGCTAACAAGACTGTATTGCATGCGCTACATGCATACATATTAGCTACATTTGCTAATAGAGTAGATATTAAGAGTTCTTACCAGAGAATAATAGTAATAAAGGAGGTGAGAGAAAACTTTGGGAGATGATGGATATGTTTGTAGCCTTGATGGTGGTGACAGTCTCAAGGGTGTATGCTTATGTCCAAATTCATCAAGCTGTATATGGAAAAGTATGACATAATCGTTGATTCTTCTGCACCTTGAAATATGCCATATCCTCATCACAAGAGAAAAAATTTGTAACTCTATATGGGGACAGATGTTAACTGGACTTATTGTGGTCATCATTTCAACATATATACAAACATTGAATCATTATGTCATCCCGCTGAAACTAATTTAATGTTGTATGTCAACTTTATCTCAATTAAAAAAACACAACAGACAAAACCATTTGAATACTGTATATGAATTCAGTGAATCCCTGAAACTGCCCCATTCTCATATGGGAATTACAGGAAGCAGAGAGGATGAAGTAAATGGAAGAAAGTTGTATAAAACAGTATTCAAATTAAAATCATTTAAGTTGCTATCAGCTCCTTTTGGCAAAGTTCTGCGAGCACCGATCTACTCTCACATTTTTCCTGGAAAAACATACTTTCACATCCAACCCATAATAGTTTCATCATTTTCTCTAATAAGAAAATTTCAACTTAATAAATAAAAAGAAAAGCATCTCTTATGTATGAATAAAGTTAGTGAACTTTATAGAGAAAAGAGCATATTTGGACAATCCCAATAAAGTAAACAGAAGAACTGAATGATGATCAAGTCTCATTCAAGTTTATCTTTGAAAGCCAGTAAAACCAGGCTATCTTTTCAAGGATGTGTGTAGAGCTGTCAGCCTTGGAAGATAGAAATAGTGGCCTCCTCTGGAGCAAAGGGCAGGCTTGCTTACTGTCCAGTATAATAAAAATAACACCCCCCAGGGCAAAGGTTAGCAGACATCCTGCCCGTTATCAAAGATTTGAATTCCTTAGGCTCTGAGATCTTGCAACCCTCTGCATGTCACCTGGCCCACTGTGTATCACCCTGTAGGAAGTGAGATTTAGTGAACCGGTGCAAATGCTGATACTCTGGCCACTGCTATTGTTGTGTCATTAAGTCCTTTGTCTCTGAGGCATGGGACTCCTGACTTTTGCCAGCATCTGTAAGACCATTGTAGGCTAACTAATTGGTTTGCACGTAAGGTAAAACATCAAACCTTTCACAGTTCCCGACAAGCCCTTAAAATAACTAGTAGTCTTAGGAACAGAGAGCTATCCAGAACAATATGCATGGATGGTCTTCATAGAAGACTTCATGCAACCAAAACTTTAATAAGTCTCTCTAATCTCTTTTATTTCTACCCCAAGTAGAAGGAGAGGCACCAAGCTATTACAGACCTAGGGCTTGTGCAAGCCACCTGGAGACCTAGTGACCAGAAACTTCCCATAGGGAGAAAAGACAGATGGGCATATTTCCAAAATGGACCCATGTGCCTCCCGGTCATCAAAAAGACAGTACATTATCTTAATTTATGGTGATTTGAGTCATTAAAATCTTGTGATGGGCCAAAGATACACTTCTAAGAGGAGTGAGGCACATGGCAGTTGTAAGCAGATTAACACACTTGGTGAATATCAAACTCTGAACTAACTTTAGTGTTCTAATCAATTAAAAGGTACAACAAATTTAATTAGGTAGATTAAATGATATTTAATGGTATCCCTGATTATTACTCTGCAATAATGAACAAGAAGCTCATGTAAATAACTATAATTGGTCTTACTTTAAAACATGATAGTCAGGACTGTTTGAGATAAGCTGGAGAGAAGGAAGGGGAGAAATAGACAAAAGTTAGCTGCTCTGAAGCCACTGTCAAGACCTCTGGATCTGCATGTAACCCAGGAGATCGAGGCAGACGGCTATGCCCCTATATCCTCCTGCACTGTGTTTCTCTGGGATGTCACAGGGCTGAAGCAGCCTCCTAAATCGTGTTTACATATCCATGTGTACAATACCCCTGACCGTGGGGATGAACCACCATTCAATCATCCCGTACACCCCTCTAATTAACAATTAGCTTTCAGAATCATTGTATCATTACATGATAATTTATTCCTCAAACCTGTAGGATGCCGAGCTAAAAGAAAATCAAATATCAATGGCTTCTTTTCTTTGCAAGACCAAGATGTTCTTTCACACTTGGAATCCTGATTAGAGGATAAATCCATCAAATCAATGGAAACAACTTAAGAAATGAACAGAGGGATATTTCATTCGTATATATACATTTTGCATTGTTGCAAAAATAAAGTTACATTTAAAAAAATTAGAACTTTTTGAAATTTCATAGATATTAAAGACTTTGTTCTGCATGTACTCCCTTTGGTTTACCAAATCAAACTCACTCTTTAATGGGCATTTCTAGCATTCAGTGCTAGTAACAACAGTTTTTTTTAATTCTTATTTTTCCCAGGTCAAGGAACAAGGGCAGAGGTCGTAGAGAGGTCAAGTCTAATCTACCTAGGGATGTGGCAGCCTTAACTATGGATGTTCAAGCCAGACATTGCCAGCAGAACCACATCTCTTCATCCATAGGTGAGTTTTTACTAGTAATCACAGAGACTTGAGGATATCAAAGGAAATTCTTCATTAAGATCCAAAGTTATAGATTCTTATCTTGGGTTCATTACTTTGAATTTTTGACCCAAATCGTATATATCGATTGGACCATGTTCAATTCTATGATCTTTAGATGATGCAGCCTACAGCTGAAGAGAAACAGATACAACACCAACATCTTATCCTCTCTGAAGCCCAACTGAGAGCCCCTGGAGTCAGAAGTTTTCAAGACAAGATAAAGTCATCCTTCTTCTGAACAAAGACTGTAGATGCTATACAAACATTCAACTTTATTTATTTTGTTTTATTTTTGTTTTGTGAGGAAGATCTGCCCTGAGCTAACATATGACAATCCTCCTCTTTTTGCTGAGGAAGACTAGCCGTGGGCTAACATCCATGCCCATCTTCCTCCACTTTATATGGGATGCCGCCACAGCATGGCTTGACAAGCAGTGCGTCGGTGAGTGCCCGGGATCCGAACCTGCAAACCTCGGGCCTCCGCGAACCCCGGGCCGCCGCAGCGGAGCCCGCGCAATTAACCGCTTGCGCCACCGGGCCAGCTCAAACATGCAACTTTAAATTGTTAATCTGACTTGTTAGAATGTGATGCAGCAAGCATAATACCTTCTAAGTTTCATGATTTTTCTCCAGAATACTGAGATGGTTGACCTTGAAGTCAAGTTTCCCCATAAATGTCTTTATTCAGAGATAAAATTAATTTCCCTATAAAATAATTCCCATAAAATTGTTACAAATATATCATAGTCTCTGACTAAAAGGGAACAAAGCAAATTGAGCAGTTGAGTAGCAGTGTAATAAATTCCATACAAGGATCTTACTGCAGCATTATGTATAATAGTGAAACTGGAAATAACCCCATCTCTATCAAAGAAGAAATAAACAGATCGTGGTATTCCTGTTCTTTGGAGTAGCTCCAAAACTTCTAAACAGCTAAGTTAGAGTGACGTATACTGATAAGGAGAGACATCTATGATATATGGTTTGGGAAACAGCAAGTTGAAAAACGATGTAGTTATGTAATTTATGTTAAAAAAACTTTATGTGTATTTATAAATTCATTGGAAATGTCCAGAAGAATAAGCTGCAACCTCTTAACAATACTTCCTTCTGAGTAGGGGAGTGAGTTTGCAGGGAAGGGGATGGAAGGGGAAGGTTTCACTTTACTCTACATAGATCTGTATAATTTGACTTTTTTTACAAAGTATGTAATTCTTTCATAATTAGAAAAATGAGTGATGTGACCGTTTGGTGCAGGGCAACAGTATGATGTTCACCAGTCTCTGTTCTCTATGTTACTGCACAGCATGGGCTGTAGGAGAAAGCCCAGAGGAGCAAGGAAGACAAAGAAGACACGACACCTGCAGAAAGTCAGTGGAGTATTTCTCCATAAGAAACCTTCCAGGCGAGTGACGGTCAGTATCTTCCACTGCTCCAGCTCTCGCAATAAACATAGAATCTGCCCAGGGTAGTCCGGACAACCACGCCCTGCTAGTCCACTCCCCACCCAGGGCCTGTTTGTGCAGGGTGACTGCCAACAATCAGACAATGGACTCAGGATGGGCCGTGTGCCTTTGGGGCGGCTGGCAGAGAGGGACAAAGTGGAACACCTGCTAAGTGCACACACCTGAGAGGCGGAGCTCCAGGTGGAGACTCAAAATGCACCAAGAAACTGTCTCAGTGTCCCCCCTGTAAAATGGGGATCACAGGTCTACTTCACAGAGCTGTTGGGGAAGATACATAGAAGTGCCTGTGACAGCCAGTGTCACATTATTAACAAAGTCGTATCCTACTTCAGAATAATCGATGAAAAGAATAATGTGATGAGACCAAAGACGAGATGCCCAGCTTCGTAAGCAGCCCCAGCAGCATGAGAATGAAAGGAGCTCCGAGTAAGCAGGGTTCTTCACAGCTCCACTTTAGAGGATGAACATGGGCTACACCAGGATAAGTGGCTGTTGTACAGTGACTCGTGTAGTGAGGGTGGGTCCCTAAAGACACTGTGAAATCCAGTTACACACAGTGGCTCCTAGGAAACAACTACAAAGCAATCAATGCAGCAGTTAGGAATGGGAAGGGGGTGAGCAGAGGAGGGTCAGAGCCACAAAATCTGATGGAAGACACTTCACCACGACGAGCGCCCAGCTCTGTCAACAACTTCTGTGGTTGCACCAGAAGATCAAATGTCTGAGGCAGCCATTGTGGGGACTGCTGGGAGCACAGTGGTGACTGAAGCCACACTCCAACAGCAGTGCTTTGGAGCACACAGACCCAGAGACTTTCCTCTCCATTAATCCTTGTTTCAAGATAAGGAATATCCTCATGTTACAATGTCTCCTTCCAACCCTTGTGGAGGAGTGTCATCAGAACCCCCTGAAGAGGTCACAGGCCAGAGTAGGATGGAACACTGGGGGCTGGGGGAGCGGCGTTGCACCTGACAACACGGACTATCACCCGGGCCTGTTGAACAGGAGAGAAGAACCCGAGGATGTGGTCTAATGATAATTCCCCATCTTGCCACATTCAGAGACACTGCAGAGTTTCTCATCCTTTCTTTAAAAAAACGTTAAAGAATTCATGTGTCATTAATTCATAAAGAGGCAAATTCTTGACAAAGTGACAGGGTCTAGTTTCCATGATCAGGTTTTCCAGTTGTTTTGATAATATTCCACATTCAGTAATCAGAAATGTAACCTATTGGGATGTGTAATATAAACAAGGACTTGTTTTCATTTAGCTCAATGCCCAGACTTTTAAGGATGACATAAATCAGGAAAACAGCTAATCATTCCTCCATAGGTTTCAATAAGACTTTTAAGTTAATTTACCAATCTCAGGAAAAGAGAATATGGCAATTCAAGTTTTTTGTTTCTGCATTCAAGCGTACAGTACAGCCAAGAGAATGAGCAGAAAAAAATTAACAAGAAAGTCTTGCTTGCATTTTATCTTTTGCAAATGAGCAGGATATCTAATGTTCTGTTCTTTTCACTGCTGTAATCAATTTTTAAAGAATACGGTACATCTGACTGTCCCTAGGCATGTTTATCCGGGAACCTTGCCTGAATCCAAAGCAGAGATGTTAAAGCTGACGGGTTTCAAATGTTGCCCAGGTGCTGTCTACCATGAACATCCCTCTCCCAAAGCTGGACCACCAATCTCTTCCTGAGGGATCAGAGTCGCCAGCCCTGTCCTGAGAGACTGGCCACTCAGGACTGAGCTGAGATTAGGTGATTAATCTAAAGAGCAAAATACTTAAGCTATTCTCATCTTAACGGTGCTGTTTAGGAGGCCTCTGCACTGGAATGGGTTGGTGAAAATGGCCTACTAGATACTTGCCTGGGAATTGATTTGTTCTCCTCTGCTCTTAGCGGATCCTGGGGAAAACAGTGATTAACCTCACAGATGCCTCAACTTCCACATCTGCAAAAAAGGCAAGCAACAGCCAATGTTACCACCCTACAAAGCTCTTAAGTTGTGCTTTCAAGAGGGGCCACAAGGGCGAATGTCTCCCAAAAGCTGATGAAATGATGGCACTTTGGCTGGAGAAGGCAGAGGGCAGCAGGCAAACTGGAAAGTTTCTGGGATGTCAAACCAGCTCCCATAAGCAGTTTAGAGAAGCACCTGGCCCTGGACTAGGTAAGAGGCTGTGGAAAGACCCACAGGCACACAGGGGGGAGGAGGAATCAAGCAAAGGAGGGAGGCGGTGGAGAAGAGGCACGAGTCCAGCTTCAATTTTGGACAAAAGCAGTTGCACGCTGCAGGCCCGCGGCTGCCCATGCAACTGCCACACCCAGACTCCCTGGTCCCTCTCGTCCCGTCACATCCCTCTGGTACTCAGTCCAGTTGGAGCCGGTGCAGGACCAGAGTCCTGAGTCAATGGCTGTTTGGCCCTCAGGCAAGCCTTCACCGCCCTGCTCCTCCCCCCAGGGCTAGGCACAGCCCCGTGCCCAGAGCAACTTGGGAGTTGTAGTTCTGCAGTCCTTCAAGCTCCCAGCCAGGAATGGTTAAGAGACAAAAGCACTCAGCATGCACAGCTAGGGGACCCAACTCCCACCTCTCCCTCCACCCCTGGCCCACGCCCCTATGCTTCTACACCCCACCTTCTACCCCGCCTCTTCTCTGTACGATGCCAACTCTACATGCCTTGCCCACCCCCCAGAGTATTTGCTGTGTGGTTGGGCTGCATCCTTTGAGGCCAGTACTCAGGTAGGAGTGGGGATCACCAGCCTGGCTATTGCTGAGAATGCTTGCAGCCCTGGTGGACGCTCCCTGGCCAGTATTTGAAATGTAAATTCAATATCTAAAATGGAAATACCGGGTGCATGGGATCCTGGAATTTGCCTTTTCAAGGCCATCTGTCCTACCATCCCCTGCATCCATCCAGCCTGCCATGATCTTCCCTCTGGACCCCGTGATCAGGGTCGCTGCAGAGATCCTCCCCTTGGAACCCACCCACCTTAAGGGTCCATACCCATCATAAAAACTCAAAGCCATACCACTTGCCAAATTGAAGCAAAAATGGAACGACCCGGGGGGCCACTCAAGGGTGAGGGCATTACTAGATACTTGGGAGTATTAAAATCCATCTGATGATGTCATGAGTGAACGTGTTCCACTTTAAAACAAAACACTGCTGTTATCCTGAGATATTGAGTTAGGATCTTTTTGCAAATATGCCAGATTTAAAATGTTTATTGATGTATAACATGCGTGTAGAAATATATGCAGAAGTCATCCATGTAAACCTCAAAGAATTATTACAAAGTGAACACACTTCTGTGACCAAGAACTAACACCAGCTTCACTCAGGTCCCAACAATCCCTTTCTCCCTCCTTCCTCCCCAAAGGTAGCTGACATCTTACCAGCGAACACTATATATTGAGTTTGTCTTCTTATACAAGTGTTTTATTACAGAACAATTTAAACAATATACAAAATAAACAAAACAGCATAGTAGGCTTGTCACCCAGCTTCAACAACTACTAATCATCTGGCATTTTTGTTTCTTCCACACTCCATCCCATTCCCACCTCACTTTATTATTCTTTTAGTCCTTTGTGTGTGGGGGGGTGTAAGAAGTACGCACACTGAAAGGCACAAATCTCAACCTTACATTTTTGGCAAATAAACATACCCATATAACCTTCACACCTTTAAGACTAGGATATTTCCATCACCCCCAGAAAACCCCTTCCTCTTCCTTCCTAGGCAATTTTTTCCTTCCCCCGAGGCAACCACTGTTCTGGTTTTTTCAGCATAGGTTCATCTTGGCTGAAATCATCCCACTTGTATTGTTTTCTGTCCAGCTTGCTTCCCTCAGCATGAGGTTGATGAGTCTCTCCCAACATGTGTGTGTCAGCGTTTGCTCCTCGGCACAGCTGAGGGCGTTCTGCTCTGAGGATGCCCCGCAGTGGGCTCTTCTTCCTCCTGGGGACGTGCAGGTCATCTCCTGCAAACATTTTTGTACAAACCATTTTTGTATGCTGTTTAATTCCTTTATTAGCATTTAAGTGACACACCTTTGCATTTTTGGTGGTTGGTCCAGATTACAATATGCATCTTTAACGTATCACAGCCTACCTAGACTTAATAGTGCACCAGTTTAATCAATGTAAAATATGGAAGACTTGCTATAGAACAGTTCCATTTACCTCTGTCTGTCCTTTGTGCTATTGTTGTCATAAATTTTACATCATCCCATGTTATAAATCCCACAATACAGTGTTATAATTTTTGCTTTCAACAGTCATAGGTTTTTAAAGTAATTAACAGAAAAACGTTATGTAGTTTGAGGCAGATGATTTGAGGCTCTGCAAATTTTTTTTTTTTTAAAGTTTCACCCACAGTTTTTGCATTCATCAGTCAGCCTAACCCACAATAATTATTACTGTGGTGTTCTAGTGGCGATTTTCTATTTCATGCTATCCAGCCACATTTATTATTTGGAATTCTGTGAGGAAGATTCCCTCCCTCCTTCTCCCGTCCTTCTTCCTTTCTTTCTCTTATTCTTTTTTATTCCTCTTTCTTTCTTCCTTTCTTATTTAATCTATTTTATGTCAGTATAGACTCATGGATATTTATTTTATTCTCTGTGTAATAATCCAATGCTACCATTATTTATTATGTTGCTCACAGTTTTCCAGCTTGAGCCATTGAGAAATCTTTCAGATTGATTCCTTTTGACACATCTCATCATTTGCTGTGTTTTATTTAAAGCACTTTTCTACTTTCTGGCACTACAAGATGGTCCAGGCTCATATTGTATTTCCCATCTCCAGCCCTAGAATTAGCCATTTCTCCAAGGAAACCTGGTTCTTTTTATTGGAGAATGATATTTAGAAACCAAGATCTGGGAGCTAAGTGTGCTCATTGATACTAGGGTGTCACTGCTTCTGGACCCTCTCAGCAGAGCCTGGAAACGTATGTATGAATATAAACTCAGGTATACACATCTATATATCAATCTACCAACATATCAATCTATTCATCTATCTGGATAGATATATTAGAAGAGACACGGTTTCATACTGATACTTCCAACTCCTATCCAACACCACAGAGTTTATTCTAGCATTCTCCTTTTGTTTATTTTTAACTTCTTTCACCAACAGTGAGAAACTTAACTCCAGTTAGCTACAATATATTTACTAATGTGTCAACCAGTTTCAGAATTGCTAATCCATACCCTTATGAAAAACAAATTTACCACCTAGAGTACAGTGTTTGTGTACAGTACTTTAGTTTTACAGTATCCCATCAAAACACTGTCTTCCCAAGTAACTTAGGTCAGGACCTTTCATCCCCACCCATTATGTGTGGCTATGTCACATGCTTGTAATACAGTGAGATTCATTTGTCACTGCATTTCATCTGAGTTCCCCAGCATCCTGATTTTTAAAATTTGCAGAGTAAAATTCACTCTTTGTAGTGTACAGTTCTGTGGGTTTTGACAACTTTATGGTCATATATCCACCTCCACAGTAGCATACAGAGCTGTTTTTCTCACCCCTCAAAATTATCTCATACAGTCCTTGTGTAGTCAACCCCTTCCCCCATTCCATCCCTTGGCAACCACTGATCATTTTTCATGTCTGTAATGCTGACTATTCTAGAAAGTCATACAAATGAAATCATATACTGTACAGCCTTTTGAATTGTGCTTCCTTCACTTAGAGAAATGCAGCCAAGATTCATCCATGTTGTTGTGTGAATCAAGAGTTTATCCTTTTTATTGCCAAGTAGTATTCTAATGTCCCAATTCACCAGTTTCTTTCTCCATTCACCTGATGAAGGACATTTAATTTATTTCCAGCTTGTGGCAATTATGAATAACATGGTTATGAAGATTCACCCAAAGATTCTTGTTTAAACATTAGTTTCAATTTGCTTGAGTAAATCCCTAGGAGTGGGATATCTGAGCCATATAATAAGTGTATGTTTAACTTTATAAGAACCTGCTAAACCGTTATCCGAATGCAACTATCATGTTGCATTCCCAGTTCTAGTTGCTCCTTGTCCTCACCAGCACTTGATATTTGCAATTTTATTTTTTATTTCAGCCACCTAATAGGTGTGCAGAATACTATTGTGGCTTCTGCCTCCTTTTTGAAAGTGAGATCTGCTAAATATAGAATCTTGTGTTGACCTTTGGGTTTTCTTTCTACACTTGAAAGATGTAATTTTGTTGTTGATTTGTCTCTTTTGTTTTTGATAATATATCATCCATCATTGACATTATTTCTCCCTGTATGTATTGTCTTCCCCTTTATATATGTATTTTCCTGACTGCTTTCAAGATTTTATTTTTATCTTTGGATTTTAGCAGCTTGACTATCATGTGCCCAGGTCTGGTTTTATTTTGTATTTTATTTTCTGGGTTTGCTGACTTCCCTGGATCTAAAATTTTAGATTTTCTACCAAATTTTGGAAGTTGTATGCTATTACTTATTGATTTGCCTTTCTGCCTCATTTAATTTTTTCTGTCTCTCCCCTCATTGCTGGGGACTCAATCATCTCACAAGTAAGGCTCTCTTCATTTTTCTTCAAAATTTTTACATTCTTTGGTTCAGACTGGATAATTTCTATTGCTCTACATGTTTCTTCTACTGTTCCTTTTTATTTTTAATTAAATTAATTAATTTATTTTTCACCCCAAAGCCCCAATAGATAGTTCCATGTCATAGCTGCACATCCTTATAGTTCCTGTATGTGGGATGCAGCCTCAGCATGGCAAGAGAAGCGGTGCGTCAGTGTGCGTCCGGGATCCGAACCCCGGGCCACCAGCAGTGGAGCACGCATACTTGACCGCTAAGCCTCGGGGCCGGCCCTCTTTTACTGTTTCTAATGTACATGTAAACTCAAAAGCATTTTTTTTATCTTCCTATTTGGTTCTTTTTTGTAATTTCCATTTCTCTGCTGAGTTTCCAGATATGTTCATTCATTATGAGAATATTTTTCATGCCACCTTGATCATCTTTATAATAGCTGCTTTCTTATCCTTGTCAGATAATTGCAACACCTTGGGGAGAGTTTCTACTCCCTGCTTTTGGTCATATATGGATTACATTTTCCCATCTCTTCAAATCTCATGACTTTTTAAACTGTGTACTGGAAACCATGAATGATAGTTATAGAGACTCTGGATTCTATTGTATTCCTTTGAAGAGTGTTGTTATTTTTCTAGCAGGGAGTTAACTTGGCTGGACTGAAACTCCAATCTTCTCTCCTTTACAGTGGGCATAGCTGAAATCCTCATTCACTTCTCTCATCTTCCAACTGCTGTTTTTACACTAGGCCTTCTGGAGCCTACCCTGCATGGGTGTTGTTCAAAGATCTGCCAATTTGGTGTGTGTGTGGGGGGGAGACTTACATACATATTTTGAGATTTTCCTCTTTGTGTCTCCCTCCCTTCCAGAATTTCTCCCTTAACTTTCCAGCTACTTTGTTAGCCCCAAAATACATCCTCTAACATTACAAGTAAGACTGTAGTTTTTCCCGTCTGTGCCATGTACAGATTTTAGAATGCTTTGAGGCAAAAGACTCAAGCTTGCAAATATCTCCTGGTGCAATTCCCATCATTTAAGGGAAGACTCCCTCTCAGTTCTGCTTGCTTTTGGAAGATATTTATGCATACACACATATACACATTATATGTGTATTACATATAAATACATGATTCTATATATAGACATATAATATTTTGTGCAGATTTTATCATTGTTATCTGTGAGAGTGTTAGTTCAACAAGCCACTCCACCATTACTGGAAGCCAGACCTCGGTTTTGTTTCTTTTTTGGATTTTATATAAATGGAATTAAAAAATATATAGCCTTTTGAATATAATTTCTTTTATGCAGCATTTTGGTTGTGATATTCATCCATGCTATTGCATGTAGCTAGTGTTTGTTCATTTGTTGAAAATAATTAATTTTTTTAAATGGTCATAAAATATGCATAACCTAAAATTGACCATTTTAACCATTTTTAAGTGTACAGTTCAGTGACATGCAGTACATTCACATTATTGTGTAGCCATAACCTCCAACCATCCACAGAACCATTTTCACCTTGCACTGAAACTCTGTGCTCATTAAGCAACAACTCCCTGTTGTCCCTCCCTCTTGCTCTTGGGAAACACCATTCTCCTTTCTATTCCTATGAATTTGAGTACTCTAAGTACCGTATATGAGTGGAATCATACAGTATTTTTCCTTTTGTGGCTGGCTTTATTTCACTTAGCATTAAAGTCCTCAAGGTTCGTCCTTGTCATAGCATGTGTCAGAATTTTTTCCTTTCTAAGGGTGAATGGTATTCCACAGTCTGTATACACCACTTTTTTTTTGTCACTTCATCTGTTGATGGACACCAGGTTTGCTTCCAGCTTCTGGCTATTTTGAATAATCCTGTTAAGAACACAAGTGTACATTTATGTCTTTATACCTCTGCATTCAATCATTTTGGGTGTATGCCCATAAATGGTGTTCTGAGATTCATTTTTTCACACGTGGGGGGTTCCCCACACCTCCAACAAGCAATTCTTGGAATACCAGCTAGTCGTCAGATAATTCAACTCAATTTGATGCTGTCAACCCAGAGATACATCAGATTCCACAGGTTGAGGGCCTTCTCTTTGGGTCACTAATGTGATTTCTTAAATGAGATATGTTTTGTTCTTTGTGAAATAACTACAGCTAAATGAATTTTTCTTAAGGTCCTTATTTTAAGTATGGCCAAAACTATGGCTAGGATTGAAAATTTTACGTTTAGAGCAACACTGTTTTCTTGATTTGTTTGGCCTGTAGTCTGATAGAGCAATGTTACTTCTTATTTGCTAAGCTGTATAGAATTTAGATTATGACTGCTAAGTTTCCCCTTTAGCATTTTCAGCTGTCCCAGTAAGACATATGGAAACGACACAGATTCTAGAACGCTTGACTCTACTCTCTGCCAGTGAACTTATACCATAGGCAGAAGTATTAACATCCAATATGAACCAGCTATTGAATTCAGGGGTTCTGTGGAGAATGCTTCAAACAGTCAATAAACTATGGATGGTTCTTAATACTGTGATGCCTAGAAGGTAATTTCAGTGTATTGTTACACGTAATAGATAAGTGTATAGCAGTGATTATATACAATAACCTAAACTTAATGATTAAAAAAAATTGTTGAGTGTTTAACAATATAAATCCCCTCTGAAGACTACTAATTAAAGAGTCATTATAACTTCCAGAAAAAGCATAAATTTGATCTTAAGAAACAGAGAGAAACTATCAAGTATTTCCAACTTGAGAAACTTCTTTAAAAGTGAGTTCTCCTCTATAGACATCTGTCATTTGTGGCTAATTGTGATTTAGATCACTGTTGTGTCTTGCATCATTGTGGTGGCTCCAAATTTTGCTGCACATTAAAATCACCTGGACAGCTGTTAAAACTCTTGATCCCCAATTGGAACCCATGTCAATTAAATCAGAATGTCTGCGGTTGGGAGTCAGGCGTTAGTATTTTTTTTTTAAGATTCCCCAGTTGATTCCATTATGCAACAATGTTTAGAGAACACTTCATTAATTATTTCTTCTTTAGTCAAATGGGTCTCTGCTGGTCCATAGATTGTATCAGAAACACCTGGTCAGCTCTGAAAAACAGGATACTGGGATGGCCTTCCCTGAGATATCAGATGATTAATGTTCAATCAAGTAAGTTCGATGTGAAAAATAAAAGCATACACTTAAAAAATACTGTAAGAATTTTCATATTTTTAAACAAGGCAGTTTTGTAGTCTTCTAAGATTAAATACAGCGGTCCTGTGTTCTTTTGTTTTGTTTTATTTTAAACTGAGGCTTTGGAATATTTTATGTGAGTAGGAAACCTCTAGGAGTTCAAAAAAGGTTGAAATAAATGGTTTCTAACTAAATGCAGCGCACATTCTTGGATCAGTTTTCAAAGGCTGGTCAAAACCTGCTGTGTTTAAATAACAACATGCTGTTTTTCATCACATTCGTTGATGATGTAAACAAAATGTGTAACTATATTAGTAAATGTTAATATTCATGTATTTTAAGTTAAGGTTACAAAATTTGTCACAATGTGATTTTTTTTATTCAAGTGAAAACAGATGTGTGCAGCTATTTTGAATATTGGTTTATAAACATTCATATTCTTTATCAAATGAACTTGTAGTTTTTTGTGTTTTCTTTCACTAACGTTCACCTGAAAGGAACAGTTCAAGGGACTGGAATCCAGGATTGTCTGGCTCCAGAGCCTACGTGTATCCATTTCTGTTAACGCCACACACGTCAAATGGCCATACAAGGCTAGAGTCGGTTGAGAGCCTTAGGAATTGAGCGGAGGAAAATCGAAAATCGTAGTAGTTTCCCTGGAGCAGTTACTTAAAGGATTTGATATTTAAAAAAATTGTAAAAGCAGAATAAAAATTTGAAGATATTTTTAAGTATAGATAAATTGTCCTTCATTCCACTGTTTTAACAGTAAGTTACATTTTTTATACTTTCCCTCCATCTTTGCTTATGCATATATATTTTCACATAATGGAATTCATAATACCCTGTAGGGAGTCTGCTTTCTTTCATTTAACTTTATATGAAATTTTTTTTGCAAGTTGTTTACTTTTGATAATTATTTTATTGGCTTCCTAATGATCAAACTGATGTATCATAACCGTATAGGGTGCTATTACTAGACCGGGAGGTTGATGACTTTTTTCAGGATTACAATAGGCAATGTTATCAATTTAGATATTTTTACTTTTTCTTTCTTTTGGATTACTCTTTTAGGATAAATTTTTGAGCCTGAGATTACTAAATTAAAAGGTAGAATTTATTTTTAGCGCTGTACATTTTGCAATTGGGGAAGATGCAGTAAAACTGAAAGGGAAGCAAACAAATCCACTCTCCTCCCGCTGCTCCGCCTGCATAAAACCTCTCCCCAAACTAGTTGCTCAAACTTGAGAAACTGTCTCACGTTTTACTTTTTTGAGACACTAGTATCGGAGCCAAGCTTAGGCTATTCAGAAATTGACAAAATCACACTTTGGAGAGATCACGATTAACTCCCTACCTTTGAGGAAACTGAAGTGTACTTCGTGGCAAAGAATAACAACCCGGTTTTAGGAGGGACAGAAGGCGGGTGAGCCTTGAAGGAGCAGAAGTGACCGGGGCGGGAGCGCTCTAGGGCGTTGATCTGGTTGAAGTCGCTATCCGGGGAAGCCTGGAACATCCTGAGGGTCTGCGGCCACTCATCAACCAGCCTTCTCGCCTGGCCGGGCTCAGGCGTTTGGCAGTTCCCGCCTCCGTCTGTGCGACACCCGGGCCACCGTGAAGTTCGGAAACGTGAGCTGAGCGGCACTGACGGGCGCTCTGGGAAGAACTCGGCAAGGCTTTCCTTTCGCTTGGTCTACAGACCTGAAGAATGAGACTGCGAGTTTCCAAGGAAACGGATGCACGGGTTAAGTCGCCAGTTTCAAAATCTCAAAACGGAGAAGAATTTCCTTTAAACCCTGCGCTGTGCTCCCATCCTTCGCTCTTCAAGCGTTCGCCTCCGGGCCACGAAATACTTTGCGTTGGTTTTTATTGCGGAGGCTTCCCTCGGGGGCCAGGGTTCTCGCCCCCTAACCTCACGCCAGGATTGGTTGCTTGGTTTCTGCTCTGGCGGGTGATTGGGTGCTGGGAGTCGAGGGGGCGGGAGGCGGGTATTCGTCCGGGAGAGCGCTGTCGCGCGGCCTTGAGAGAGCGGAGGAGGGAGCGGGTGAGGCGCCGGAGTCCGCGCTCGGCCAGGGAGTGGCAGCCCGGTGAGGAGGCGAGAGGTTTGGGGCCTCTCCTCTCTGCCAGGCTCCGCAGTGTGTACTCGCAGATACCATTTCCTTTTCGCCCGGGACTCGGAGCCCAGGCAGCGCTGCCTCGGTTTTCCTCAGAACACGCCAGCCTGTCTCTCCTGGGGCGGCGCGCAGCCTGCCCGAAGAGAGCATTCTGCTCTCGCCTGGCCGCATGCGGGCCGTCGGGGTGACCACGTCCCTGGGCCTCCGGGTTCTGAACGTGCGGAGGCCGGAGGGAGCCTGTCCTAACCCCCAGGGAGAGGCCCCGGGCCCCCTCTGCCCCCCGCTGACTCGTGGCGGCGGGGACTAAGGCGGGAGGCGGATCCGGGGCTCGTGCTTTATCCCCTGGGGGATTGCGGCAACTGTGGGCGGGATGGATTTCTAGGCTGTATCTGAGGAACTAGCCGGCGTTGCGTTATTGGCTGGGGTGAAGGGGTTAGAGTCCACCAAATCTCTACACAAGAGTTGCACAGATAGAATCACAGAATAGTAGAACTGGGAAATACCTCAGAATAGTGGTTCTTAGCTTGTTTTGGAACACATAGGCTAGGGGTCAGGGTATAATTGGCTTCATAAGCTGTTGAATTACTCTTTTAACCATCCCTCCATCCCCAGGTCGAATTTGCCATTTTTTTTCACTATTGCAAGGAAGTCCTCAGTTGATAACAGTGCATATCAGTCTCCCCTCTGTTTTCAGTTATTTTATTAGGATATAGTTCTGGGAATGAGAAATCCACGGACTTTCTCTTCAGAGAAACGCAGTCATGTACCAAGACTTCTGCACGCAATAGCAAGAGAGCACAGTCTCTGACTTACGTCTCTGGATCCTAGATTAAGCATAGGTGGTTTAGAAGAGGTGGAGATTAAAGTAGATCACCTCCTCTGTGTCAAATACTGGAGTTTAGGCAAGTTCTATCCATTACTTTATTTAATTCTTAACTCAATGCCTGGCTAATTTTCATCAAAACTCTATCGGGTAGATAATCTTATCTCCATTGCACAGATGAAGAAACAGACTGAGGTTCAGTGATTCACACAGTGGGACTCACACTTAGGCTTGCTTTACTCCAAAGCCCATCTTCTTTTCATTATACCCTTCTGACCTTTAAATCAGAATTATCAAGCACCTACTGTGTGCCAAGGCATTTTCTCCCTTACAACAGTTTTTCAATTAGGGATTATTACAGATGAGGATCTTAGTCTAGAGAAGTGAAGACATGATCAAGGAAACACATCTGAGTTGTGGGAACCTGATCTAGAACTCGTACTTCTACCTCCTGGTCCACAGCTTTGGCAGAGTAGGGATACAAATCCGGATTTGTCAGATTCCGAGACATGTTCTCAACCACTGTGATGGTTAAGACTAGGAAATTCTTTTACTTGCATTTGTTTTGTTTATACATTTAGGAATCCCCTTTTTATTTCTAGACTTCTGTCCTAGTCTAGTTGGGTATCTGGTTTTCTTTGAATGGCATTGTTTCAGTCTTGATTTTCGTTTCTGATGCAGTTAGGAATCTAAGTAAACAGGAAAGCATGACTCTTCAATATGGTCTGAATGTACAGTTGGTGGGGTGAAGATGAACTTTCCTTGTAAAGCTTGTCCATCGTAGCTTGCTATAATGAATTCTGCAAGTATTTTTCAGCAGTTAAGTCTTCATTATGATAAAGATGCTGATTATTCATAACGTATACTGAATCTGTGACTACATTCATTTTCTCAGATAGTAAATGGATTGAAAATATTTGCTGGGTTCATGGAAGAACATGTAACTTTTCGAAAAATAATCCTGATTGCTATAAACTGTATATGGTTTGTAGGCAAAGGAGAATATTCTGAAAACTATTCTCAGCTCATTTTGCACTTCTATTTACAGAATTAGTACCTTCTACAAAGTATTTACTGTCTTTTACACAGAATACTATATTTCTCACCATATTTTTTGAGATGTTCCAATCATTTAGAAAATTAATAGACCAATGAGTAAGCCAACTTTCCAGAGTTGTTCAATCTTAATATTTTGCCATATTTACTTTATACCTTGTTTGCAAGTAACATTACTAGTATGCTGAATTTATTCTTTTTCTTTCCTAGACGTGTTGTTATACTTTTGTTACATACGTATGTATCCGTAAACAATATAGAGCATTACTTTACCTGTTTTTAAACTTTGTACAATGATATGATACTGTACCTATATTTGTTCAGAAGTGTTTTTAGTTGCTTAACATTATTTTTAAGAAGTAGCCTTATTGATTGTTAATCTATTTTAATTGCTGTGTAGTATTCCATTGTATGAATATACCAGAATTTTTTTATCCACTTTCCTTTTGACAGACATTTAAGTTGTTTACATTCTTTTGCAATTCTAAACAATGCTGCTATGAACTTTCTTATGCATGTTTCCTTATGTTCCTGTGGGACAGGTTTTGGATATATACATAGGACTGGACTTCCCGGTGTTGGGTAACTTCAACTTTGCTAGTAATTGTTAATTTCTGTCCAAAGTGGTTGTAGCGATTTATACTCCCCCTAACAGTATCCTCCATAAAGTTTTCATCCAAGATATTAGTGTACTCTCGTTTTACAGAAATGACGGTGTTTGCATCATTAAGGCACAAATTGCTTTGTTCATTTCTTTTATGCCTATATGCTTTTAAGTCCAACATAATTTTAGGGAGAAAGATAAAGGCATAAGGTCTAGATTGAACTAAATACTAATTCTCCCTTCTGCTATTGCTTTGTTCCCTCAAGTACAACCTTACTTCTTGTTGTGTTTGTACTTGTAATGGAGACAGACCCTAATGAAGTAAATTGTTTACTGATTTTTTTTATTGTTTTTGTGTCAATAGATTGTCCGAGGATTAAAAAGTAAGCAGCATTGTTTGTTGGAGAGCCCTACAGAAAGTGGGAAAAGCTTAGTCTTACTTTGTGCTGCTTTAGCGTGGCAACAGTCTCTTCTTCGTGGTGAGTATTTGGTTGATATATTCAGCTTGATTATTGGGACTTGAAAAAAATATAATAAAGTGCTTTTTATCCAGAATGATTCATTTAAAGAAATAGCAGTAACTAAGAATATACTTTTGGTCTTTCTTTTAATCCTCTCTGCTTGATATTTTAATAAGTCTCAATATAAACGAATACTCAAGTGGTTGTGCCTTTATTACATTATTAATCTTTCACTATTATCTTTTTGTAAGTTATGCAAATTGATGATAATTTCTCTATAAATGTCTCTGACATCATAAGTCTTTCTCTCCTGTCCTAATTTGATGCTACAGATAGGGTGACCAACTTGTCTAGATTTGCCAGGTACTTTCTCAGGTTTAGCACTGAAAACCTTACAGCCTGGGAAACCTCCCAATCCTGGGCAAATTCGAGTGGTTGCTCATCGAATTTGCTCACTGTAGCTGCAAAGGATGATTAATGTTTTTTGAATTAGAAATATTATAAATAGAGGTTCTTTCACTTTTAGGGAAGCCAGCGGATGAAAGCTTAAGCAAAAAAGCTGAAGTACCATTGTCACGTCGTTGTACGTGACATTCAAAGAATTTTACAAACGATGGCGAGGACCGAAAAACTTCACCTCATTTCAACAGTCCAAGTACACCACCTTCTGAAAGAAATGGCACTTCATCAATTTGTCAAGGTAGGTTATATTTTTGCCTGGGTCTGTTGGTATGTGTAACAGGAACCTTCATTACTGTTGTTATGAGACCTAATTTGATAAATTTGATGAGCATAATTGATTAGGTACCTCCATCTAATTTCTCTGAAATTAATTTTAGGTAACACAAGAGTGGTCAGAAATCCTTGGACTACTTTATTCTTGGTTTGGCTTTTAATTGATTTGGACATTTTGCTAGCTTAAATCATTTTTTGAAGCAGGCAAGACAAAATAAATGATATTCAGAAATTGATGTTATTTGTAGGCAGGATTGTTAATTATAGGTTAGAATTTTAGAAAACATTGATTTGTATTGTAAGACAAAATCTAGTTAGCCTCATTCATTCTTGATAAGTCTGCATGAACTTCTGAAGCCAGTATCCTGCATGAGGATGAGATATGTTTTAGGTATGATCCTTGACTAGTTCTAATTAGGTTTATTTAAGAGAAATATATTAAGAATAACATAAGACTATTCATTTTTAAAAAATATTTCTCTGGCTTTGACTATATGGAAAAGATTGATCTTTATTTGCCTAAGCCAGAAACCTAGGAGACATCGTGTACATGTTACTCTACCTTATTTCTCCGGGCAAATCTCTATCTCCATTGACAACTCCCTGGTCCAAACTACCATCTCTTGTTTAGAGCATGCAATAACTTCTTTTCCTGCTTTCACTCATGCCATTCTTTAACTAATCACTGGCAGGGAGAAAAGAGGTGGCCATGACTGACTTAAGTCGCAACAGTATCCACTTCCTAAAATCAAGAATGGAGTCATCTTCCTCTAAAGCACATGACTATGTGTGGAGGAGGGTGGCTGCTGGAACCTAAGTGTGATTCTGATAGGAGTGAGAAAGAGGAGATGGGATAGTACTGGAGAGGTGACCAATAGTGTTGTCTACACTGTTTTGACCCTTAGCCCTTTTGACTTTCTTTCCATTCCTTCAAAGGGTCATGCTTTCTTCTGCCTCAGAGCCTTTGCTTGTGTTAGTGTCTCTTCAGAGGAAAGTTACATCTTCAACTTGTTATCCTCCTCTTCCATTAGGTGTTGCTTAAATGTCGCTTCCTTGAGGGAGCCATACTGACCTTTCCGTTAGATCAGATTTGGTTTCCCTGTTATTTTGTGTCATCTCACTGTGCTTGTCTCCTTGACAGCACTTGTCTGTGAAGTTTTTATTATCCATGTGTCTGTGTGCATCTTTTATTAATCTCTGCTTCCCCTAGCAGACTGTGTTCTCCATGAGGTCAGGAACCATGTCAGTTTGCTCACCATTGTAACCCTGGAACCTAGCAGAGTGCTTGGCATATAGTAGGTGCTAGATAAATATTTGTTGTGTGAATGAATGGAGTTGATTTTGAGCTAATTATAAGAACTCTGGTTTACAATATTTATATACAACCTGTATTATTTTTAGAAAAGCTTTATTGTAATATACTTGAGAAAACAAACTGCATTTATTTAAATGGTATGCTTTGATAAGTTATGACCTCCACCATAAGGTGTACCTCTATGAAAATTTCAGTCAGTGTCAAGATAGTGAACATATCCATTACCTTCAAAAGTTTTCTCATGCACCTTTGTTATCCCTCCTTCCCACCCCTCTGTGACTTCCTCTCCCCCAAGAACCACTGATTTGCTTTCTATCACTAGAGATTAGTTTGCATTTTCGAGAGTTTATATAAATGGAATCAGACAATTTGTACACTGATTTTGTCTAGCTTCTGTCACTTAACATAATTCTTTTGAAATTCACCCATGTTGTGTGTATCAACAATTTGTTCCATTGTGTTGCTGAGTAATGTTCTGTTCTGTGGATATACTACAAATTGTTTATCCAGTCACGTGTTGATGTATATGTGAGTTGTTTCTAGTTTTGGGTTATTGCAAATAAAGCTGCTATGAACATTTGTATGTAAGTCTTTGTTATGGACATGTGCTTTCCTTTTTATGGGCAAATACCTAAGAGTGGAGTGAGTGGATCACTTATGTTGAACTCTTTAAGAAACTTCCAAACTGTTTCCCAAAGTGTTTATACATTATACCATTTTACATTCCCACCAGCAGTGTCCAAGAGTTCCCATTTCTCTACATCTTTGCTTACACTTGGTATGGTCAGTCTTGTCAGCCATTCTAATAGGCATGTAGTGTTGTATCTCATTGTGGTTTTAATCAGCATTTCTCTGATAACTTATGATGTTGAGCGTCTTTTTGTGTGCTTATTAGCCATCTGTGTATCTTCTCTGATAAAATGTCTGTTCGAATATTTGCCTGTTTTTTTTTTCTTATTGTTAAGTTTTGAGAGTTCTTTATATATTTTGAATACAAGTGTTTTTCTATCAAATATAGTTTTAGGTTTTACCATTAAGTCTAAAATCCATTTCGAGTTATTTTTGGTATATGGTGTGAGGTATGGATCCAAGTTCATTTATTTTGCCTATGGATAGCTCATTGTTCAGCACCATTTATTGAAACGGCTACCCTTTATCCACTGCATTGCCTTTGTGCCTTGGTAAAAAATCAGTTGTCAATATATACAAAACTTGCATTTTAACATCATTGTGAGTTAGGGCTAGAATAGGGTTTAGAATAGTCTCTTGAAGCATCAGATGCGGTAAATCAGGGTTGTATTCTTTATATTTTTAAGCAAATTCTTTAATAAGATATAAGCTAAATACAGAAAAGCATACAAATCCTAAGTGTATAGCTTGATGAATTTTCACAAAGTAAACACACTCGTGTATCTACCACCTAGATAAAAATAGGACATTCCCAACACCCTACAGCCCCTTCTCATGCTTCTTTCTAGTCACTATCCTTTCTCTGCACAGGTATTTGCTCTCCTCCCTTCTGTCACCATTGATGAGTTTTGCCTCTTTATAGAAATGGAGTGATATCTGTACTCTTGAGTCTGCGTACTTTTGCTTAACATTGTATTTTGGGGATTCATTTGTGTTGTTGCATATAGTAGTAGTTCTTGTTGTGGTATATTATTTCCTTCTATGAACATATCACAGTTTATTAATCCATTCTGCAGTTATTAGACATTTGGATGGTTTCTCCTTTGGGCTTTTAATGCTTTTATGAACATTCTTGTTCATTCTTTTGCAAATAGGTAAGTATTTTCTGTTGGATATATCCCTAGGAATGGCATTGCTGGTCATAGTGTATGGATATGTTCAGCTATAGTAGAGACTGCCAACATTTTCCAAAGTGGTTGAACCAGTTTATGCAACCCCTTCACTACATCCAGTTGTATATGGGTATTATGTTGTTCAGCATTCTTGTTAACACTTGATATGTCCAGTCTTCTAAAATTTTAGCCGTTCTGGTGCATGGATGGTGTTCTCGTGAGTTTGAATTGATATTTCTCTGGTGACTAATGAGGTTGAGAATCTTTATATATGTTTATTGGTCATTTGAATATTCCTTGTAGTGAATTGTCTATTCAGATTGTTCATATTTCTATTGAGTTGTTTATTACTGATTTCTATGAGTTTTTTTTTTTTAATATCTTCTGGCTATGTCTTGTTTCTTTATAACTTTGTATTTTAAAGACTTAACCCCTCCAATAAGCTTCCTGCCAACGTCACTGCTATAGAGAACAGGAAGATAAGCCTTTTGGTCAATGCAAATAATATGATTTTTTTTTTAATGAATTGGGGTAAATCTCAGTGGCATATGGCAGTTCAGTTTTTCTAAAATTAAATTATTGTTTTTGGTAGACATTCCCTGGCCTTTAATGGGCACATGCAAATTTGCCCCTTGATTTATTTGGGACAGGGTTTCTCAAAAGTGGCACTATTAAAATTTGAATGGGATAATTCTTTGTTGTGGCAGCTGTCCTGTGCACTGTGGGGTGCTTAGCAGCATCTCCCAGGCCTCAACCCACTAGAGGCCAGTAGTACCTACCCCCCACTTTGTGACAACCAAAAATGTTTCCAGACGTTGCTGAATGTCCCTGGGGTGGGAGGTGGGGGTGTTAAAATTGCCCTGGTCGAGAACCACTGATCTAGATTTGTTTTGTGGGTATTTTACCAGTTTGCCAGGAAATTAGGGAGCTCAAAATTACGTGTGTTTTCTAAAATACATATGGAAATACAAAGGACTAAGAATAGTCAAGATATTTTTTAAGCAGCAGGTCAAGGTGAGAAGACTTGTTCTATGAGATATCCTGATTTATTATATATAAAGCTATAATAACTAAAGCACTTTGGTATTAGCACAGTATTAGACCAGTGGAAAACAGTAGAGAACCCAAATCCAGTTCCGTGTGTATCCAGAAACTTGATTTCTTTTAATAGTAGTGCTCTTACAGAGCAGAGGGCAAAGAAGGGGCGTTTCTATAAGTGGTCCTGGGACTATTAGATATCAGTATGGAAAAAATTCAAATTGGTATCCTACTTTACTCCGTACACAAAAATCCATTCCAGGTAGATTAAAGACCTAAGCATGAAAGGCAAAACTACTAAGATGTTAGAATATAGTGGTTTTCAAACGATGTTCTTAAGAGTCTTAGAAAAAACATGGCTTGTAGTGGGAAGGGGACAGTGGATCAGGGAAGTTCTAGGTCTTGCGTGCTCTTTTGGAAATTTTAAACGCTATTTCTTAAAAAACTGTAGTCCTCCTCAGAAAAGGCTTGAAAACCTGTGCTGTGTGGCATAGAATGCCTTCTGTGTTTCTGCAGACTCAAACCTTATTTTTTTTTTGAAAATAGTATTGGACTTGCTTATAGTGCTTTCTCCCCTAGTAGTCTGTAAATCCTTCAAGGCCAGGGACTGGTTTTTTTTCATTGTTTTTCCATGGGGTCTGGAATTGTATGGACTCAATAAAATAAATGCTTGTTAAATGAATTCAAGCACTGGGAGTGGAGGGAATGTATAGAGAAGAGCAGAGAGGAAGGAAGGTACTTTGAAGAACACTCTCATTTACAGGAAGCGAGAAACCACTGCATTGCAATAGTTAAGAACCGTGTTACAGACATTAAGGAAAAAGCAAATGCATTTATTCTGTTGCAAGAATACAGAGTGTTACGTTTGGCTGTATACCTAGAGGTTATGCTTATGGATTTTAGAATCAGACAGCAGGAGTCAGTCATATCTGGGCTCTGCCTCTTACTAGCTAAACAATATTGGGCATGAACTTGACTTCTTTCAAACCTAGTATTCGCACTTATAAAATGGGAATAATATTATTCGGTGATTTAAGAGGTCATTGATGACCTTGAGATAGAGCTTTCCGGATTGTGGGATTAAAAGCTAGATTATAGGAGCTTGATTCTACTATATTGTTAAGCCTAAAGAACATTGAGAAGCTCAGTAGGAAACAAACATTGAGACACTGTAAAGAACGATTTTTATAGAAATGAAATACATTTTCTTGAGAGAATCTTACAGTTATATTTTTTAAGCCACGTTATTGGGAGTGGTCTACAAAAGCATAAAGCTACAATTGGACTTTCCTGTTGAAAGTATATTTCTCAAAATGTTTGCTATATCTTTGTTAAGGTAAACTGAGTGGTAAAGTGCTTTTAAACATGTTGAGCATTTCATGTTTTAAAGTATGTGATGAAATTTTTAGAAATAAATCATACATCTTGATTCCAATTTTTTTCTAGAAATATTTCCTGGAGCAACCCCTGATGGCCTAGTGGTTAAAGTTTGGCATGCTCCGCTTCGGCGTCCCAGGTTCAGTTCCCAGGCGTGAACCACACCACTCGTCTCTCATTGACTATGCTGTGGTGGTGGCTCATATAGAAGAACTAGAAGGACTTACACGTAGAATATAGAACTATGTACTGGGGCTTTGGGAAGGGAGAAAGAAGAGAGGCAGATTGGCAACAGATGTTAGCTCAAGGCAAATCTTTCCAAGCAGGGAAACGAAAAAGAAAAAGAAAAATTTCCTAAATGTAAGTTATTTATACCCATTTTTTATGACTTCTTATATAAGACTCTCCCGAAAAAAACTATACTGGCTGCAAAGCTATCTGCCATTAAACAGGTATCCATATGGAGAGATAAAAATGGTGATTTTCAAGTAGAGAAGAATTCAACCCTTATAAACTACACAGCAGGTAAACAGAATTTGTTGGCAGTGAAATAATCCCGTTAGTTCTAGTAGAACAAGGTAGCCAAGCATCAATCAAGATTTCAGTGGTGCTTGTAGAGAGTAGTTGGGTCATGTCACAGACATAAATTGTAAATTATTGTAACTTCATTTTATATAGTTACTCATTACAAAGGAGTTTATTATTATACTAGATTATTGAGGCTAACATCATTAAAATGTAACTGCATGGTGCTTTCTTATATAAGAGGAATTTGACAATAAACTATTTACTTAAGGCATATACTGATAGTATAGCTACTTTCTACTTTTAATTCTTCTGTTGTTTTGATCTAATAATGGCATTTTGGGGGGTCAAAATACCTTTTTTTAGAAACCTTGATACAACCATATGTTGTCTTCAAAATCTTACTTCAAATAAAGCAATAGAGGCAAGTTGGAAGTAAAAGCATGGAATACATAAACAAAATAATAAGGGAATTATGTTGCCAGTTATCAATGGGTTGCCCCTGTGTAACAACATCAGAGTGTTGGCCTCTATTGTCTGTTCTGCAATAATGGAGCTGCACCCAGTAGACATTTCTCTTTTGCACCTGGCAGGGGTTAAGCTTTGTCAGAGAAGGTTTAGGACAAAGGGCCTTCCTTCCTAATTCCAGGGTGCTTCCATTCTTTTCTTTTTCTTTCTCCTGCAGTACAACCAACAGTGGCACAATTCAAGGGTGTCTACAGGGACTCACCCACAGTGGGTGATCCACAGTGGATTCAGTGGATCCCCTTTGATGGCTTAATAAGGAGAATGAGTGGCACCCCTGCAAGTGGAATCCCAGTGAATCCAGTAGGCATCCCAGCCTCAGCCTACCTGCACCTGGGAGGGGACAGGGCTTTCCTGTTTGCCAGTCTCAGCCTGCTGTTCCCTACCTGCTGAGCTCTGCCCTGACCAGGGACCGGTACTGGCCTTGGGAAACATGACAATCTTCTCTACCATCCCTGTGCTGCAATCATTCCTTCTCCAACAAGCCCTGAAGGCAGCCTTGGCGAGGGGGGTCCTCTCCCAAAATTGTTTCTTTCTTAACTACTCTACTGTAATTCTGGGCTATTCTCTATAGTTCCCTTTAAAGGTTTATGGTTAATTGTTCATTATATAAACTGTCCCTGCTCAATCTATTGGTTGGTTTCCGTGTCCTGATTGAACCCTGATTCTTATCATTATATATTATTTTATAGGGTGTTAGTGCTAAGGGGAAAAATGAAAGGAGAACAAGTTGGATAGGGAGTGTCAGGACAAGAGGATAGTTTATATTTTAAATGACATGGTCAATACAGCCTCAGCAAGATGACATTTGAACACAGAATTAAAGATAGTGAAGAAGATGAGGCATGAAATCATCATGTGGAAGAGGATTCCAAATGGAAGGAACATAGAGTGCAAGTCTACAGGTGGGAGAGTGCCTGGCATGTACCAGGAGCATAATGGAGTGCAGAGGTACAGGGGATGACTGGCCAAAGATGATGTCAGAGAGAGTGTGGGACCAACTGTATGGTGCTTGAGGTCCAGCATAAGGACTTGAACTTTCCCCCTGAGAGAAATGGAGAGCCCCTGGAGAGATTTCACAATGTCAGGGTGTGACATCTGGTTTTAAAGGGTCACTCCAATTGGTGCATTGGAGATAGATTGTGGGTCAAATATAGAGGCAGAGAACCCAGTTAGAAGGATACAGTGATAATCCAGGCCAGAACAATGGTGCAATGTGGTCCACCCAGCCATCAGGGAGTAACAGGGTGTTGACTTACATACTCACCGCAAGCAAAGAAAAAACTAGTCAAAGTACGTGATATGATTATTTTGCTAATGATCAGTCTACAAATGCAGTGGGTGAAAGGCCACAAGGCCAGAGAAAAGCAACCTTCGTGTAAAGAAAAATTCTGAGGAACTGTGAGTCACACCACCTGCAACAACCACAGATTCTAGAATTATTTGAGATGCCAGGACAATGAGGAGGGAATAATCTTTTCAACAAGTAGTGCTGGGACAGGTGGATATCCACATGTGAAAGAATAAAGGTGAACCCCTACCTACACCATATACAAAAATGTTACATCTTCTTACCATCAAAGATGTAAATGTAAGACCTAAAACTATAAAACTCTTGGAAGAAAACATGGCCCTGGATTAGGCAGTGTTTTTATAATTATGGCACCCAACACATAAGCAACCAAAGGGAAAACAGATCAATTCAACTTCATCAAATTAAAACTTGAGTGCGTTGAAAGACATGATCAAGAAAGTGAAAAGACAACTCACAGAAGGGGAGAACATGTTTACAGATCTTTACATATCTGATAAGGGTCTACTATTGACAATATATAATACATTCTCCCCTCTCAACAATAAAATACAAATAGCACAATGAAAAATGGGCAATGCATTTGGATAGGCATTTCTCCATAAGAAATACATGCCTGCCTGGTGCTGTGCTGTCACTGCCCGAGGCTGCAGTTCCTGTGCTGGCCATCAGGTGGCAGCCTCCTGTGTCAGTGGTGCCCACTGAGCTTTGTTGGAGCAATTGGAGAAAGGAGGAGTCATGCAGAAGTCATGCTGACCCTCCGCCTGCCTCAGGACCCACTTGCACTTCCTATTACTAGTGTTCCTCTTCACCGACTGAGTGGAGCAAAAGCAGGAAGGAGGGATCCAAGATGCCCCTATTTGTTCATTCGGCAGCTATGTGCCAAGCCCTCACCCTGGGCCGGGAGCCCTGGTGGTCCCAAGGGTGGTACTGAAATCTACCCAGTGGTCCCTGCCCACCAGGAGCTCAGTCTGGAGGCAGATGGACAAAAGCACAAAATCAGAGACACGTGAAAGAGAAGAGCATGAACTGGAATGAAAATAAAGAGTGTCCTGCAGGGAGGGCTGGGGTCTCACTGGGTAGGAGGGTCTGAAAGGCCTGACTGAGGTGACATTTGCTGTGACCAGAATGACAGGAGGACCCAGCGCTGCACTCACCTGTGATCAGCGTGCCAGGGAGAAGGCACTGCTGGTGTGGAGACACCCAGGCAGAAGTGAGTTTGGCCAGAGGAGGTTAGAGAGGTGGGCACTGTGGCTGCAGATAGCCTGGAGGGGAGAGGAGGGAGAAGGGCAGGCCAGACCCAGGAACTGGGAGATGGTGTGAGGTGTCTCCTCCTCTCTGAGAACACTGCTCCCCACCCTGCATCTTTAAACCGCAAATATTCTCTCTCTCTCCATCTCTGTGGACCAGGAATCCTGCACAACTGAGCTGGAGCCTCTGCTCATGACGACTTCCATGTTGGGGCTGTGGCCTCCACTGAGGCTGGAACAGGGTGAGATGTGCTGTCAAGCTTACTCTTGTGGGCTCGGTCAGGAGCAGCTTCACTGAGAGCCCGGCTCCTTTCTGTCTGTTGGCCAGGGCACTCCCTTGGTTTTCTTCTATGTGGGCCTCTGCATAGGGGAGCTCAGGACATCCATGTATGTCCCCAGGTCCAGGGGTTAGACAGACTGAGAGAGGGGAACAAGGGAAGAGGGAAGAGGGAACACAAGAGAGCGAGTGAGAGAGAATGACAGCCTCGGTGATGGAATCTGAGAAGGGTCGTCCTGTCACTTGTGCTGGGTCTGTTGGTCAGAAGCCAGTGCCTAAGCAGTCAGTGGTCCACAGGGACGTGTAGAACAGGCAGGGAGATCATCCCTGCTGGGGCACGCTGACCTTGACTAGAGTGTCCTGGTTGCGAAAGGCTCCCTTCCTACCTGGGCTGATCCTGCGTTGAGCTCAGATCCTCCTCCTTGGGAGTGTTGCTCATCGTGACCCGGGTGTGCTCTCCCGGGTTCCCTGGGCTCCTGTCTCCTCCAGGAGGGAGATGTACACTGAAGAGGCTGAGGCCAGAGCAAGCAGGGACCACTCCACCCTCCCAGTTCATTTGCTTCCTTCCCCAGGAGGGCCGACTCCTCAGGAGCCTCTCCTCACTGCTCACCATCTTCTCTGCTCTGAGAGCACCTCGTTTCAGCCTCTGAAGAAGACCTGGGGAGAAGTTTGCAGGTGGGAAGGCCTCTCTCCATGGGAGCCCCAGAGTGGACAGGGACCTTCGACAGGGCTGGGCATTGTCCCCTCAGTCAACTTGGACTTCCTGGGAGGCAGCAACACCTGGGGGCAGGGCCTAGGCTGGTGGAAGGTCTCTAAGCTTCCCCACAATGCCCATCTTCCTGGTCTCACCTGATTGGGCACAGGCCTGCACAAGCACACAACATTTCAGACCCCCTGGGGTCATGTGCAGCCCATCAAGGCCGCTGTGTCTGTCTCATTGTGTGGTTGTCCGTCTCACTTTCCTGGCTGATTCGCTGCTCTGTTCTAGATCCAACCTCAGGCGGCTGAAAAGTTGACTTGCCACGTCAGCTTGCCACTGAGATGGCTACTGTTTCCAGAAATGCTTAGGGGCCGGGCTTTGTCCACCCATGGCGACATCAAGTGGACAACCTCTGACAGTGAAACCACCCCCCTTCAGTCTTGCGCCACTCACAGGGCCGTCACACTGAGGGGGTGGGGACAGGACCTGCCCCGGGCAAAAACACCACGACTCTCACTGTTCTTCCCTCAGCTTCAAATGCTCCTCAGTTGGTTGTATGTCTTTGGTCTCTTCCCAGAGGTTGTATTCTGACAGCGCTTCCGGTATGACCATGGCTTCCGGAAAGAGGATTGGCTGAATTCCTCACTCCACCATTCGATGTGTCCTGCCACCTCACACCGATCACTTTCTGAAGGCGCATCCTTTCAGCAATCTGAGGACCCAAGATTGTGAGTCTGTGTCCTGGAGGGATTTTGAGAAGAGCTGGTGGGATGGCAGTATTGCAAAGCATAAAGTCTTGCTTCCAGAAAGCTGTCTGGGATCCTCAGCATCTTGCTGTTTTGGAGTCAAAGCCCTGAGATCTTTAAAAAGCCAGCAATGTTAGAACATGGGCAGGACAAACAAAAGTCTCTGGGCTCCAACACCAACTAAAATATTCTGAATTTCTAGTAACCTGAGATGAGTGGAAAGGAATTGGGAGTGTGGAGTGGAGGGGCGGTTTGGGCCAACTATGCATCTGGGAGGAGAAATGCCATGCAGAGCAGCCTTTCTGGGGGCATAAGTGTGGGACATGTGTGCAGATCCCCCCTGCAGACATTGCTGCTGCTGCCCTTCAGTTCCCTCAGCCCACTTGAGTCCCTGCAGTCCCTGGGAGCCAGTCCCCAGCAGGTCCACAGTGTCCCCCTGGAGCACCTGCATCCACTCTCTGCCTGAGGGCTCTCTCCTGCACCGGGAGCTTCCTCTCCTGCAAGCCTGTGCCAGCCTGTAGCACAGAAGCCTTCATGACCCGGGGTAAACCCTCCACCCACGGGGACAGAGCCAGTCCGGGTGGGATCTCGTCTCCCAACAGGACTAGGATGGATGCTCACCTCAGTGCTCCCTCGTCAGGCCCCGCACTGGCTCACCTCCTCCATGCTCCCTTCCCCTTGGCCTCCCTCGGGCCTCCTCCATCACCTGCAAACAAACCACTTGCCCTACATCCTTGTCTATTTTGTGCCCAAACCCTGCCGAGGTTCCACGCTGGCTGCGACTTGGAGCAGGTCGTCCAGCCTTCAGGACTTGAGCTTCCTCATCTGTAAGATGGGGACAAAAGGCCTGCCTTCCGGAGTCGTCAGAGGAGACACAGCGTGGGAAGATGAAAACCGCTGCAAAGAAGGATGCCAGATAATCACCCAGTGAAAACACCAACCTTGCCAAAGAAACAGAAGCTCTTGAGGCTGAGGGAGAAATGCGGGCAGCCTGTCCAAAAAACTTGGAGAGTCACTGACGAGTGTGGGCGTGCAGGGTAGGCCCCCAAACAGTGGAAGAGCCATTCGACAAGGAGGCTGACAGGACAGAGGCTTCCAAGGAGAAAGATTTTAGTGTTGGAGGATCACAGAGGCCTTAGAAAAATCGTGAGGCCCTGGAACAGGTTTACTGAAATACTATTATTGGCCAGAAAAATGTGTTACAAATACCCAGTCCACTCTGGATTACTTCTCATTGGTTGTAGGAATGAGTGCACACTTGTGATTAGAACCCACATTTTGTTAAATATAGGATATCTTTATTTTACTTAACTTTTAATTTTTTTTTTGTCGATGAAGTGCCAAGCATGGGTTTTCTCCGTTCTTTTCTTTGCATGGGTGACCTCTACTTTCAGAAGTGGATTCCTGGTGCTCATCAACACTACTATCCCAAGGGACAGCCCTCTTTCAGGTCACACCGTGGATGTGAGCTCCAGGTGGACAGGGACCACATCGGGTCATACTGGTGAAGTTACAGTGCTCGGCCCATGGCAGGGACCAGAGCGTATTGGGTGAATGAGTGAGTAAACAATGAACGAATGCATGAATGAGTACATGAGTGCAGGAGTGAGTGAGTGAGGGAATGAGTGAAGGAATGACTGGGTGAATGAAGCAATAAGTGAATAAACCACAGCAGCTGGATCCACACAGGAGGAGGCTTTATCTGTGGCGGGCTCACAGGGTGTCACAGCACAAGGCCTAGACGGTGGCATGGAGCATGTCCAGCTCTCCTTCCAGCACTGAGCCTCCGTCACCTGCAACACAGTGTGGTCCTGGTTCTTCTTCAGCTCCACCTCAAACAATGTTGAATGTTCCCGGTAACAGAGCAGCAGGAAGGGAACCTGAGGAGGGACTTCCCAGACCCTGCGCCCTGGAAGACCACTGTGACAGCCTGTCAGGGGGCTCTTAACACGCTCCAGGCACCAGGCTAGAAATACTCAAGCCATTCCTCAGGGAAGTCTCCCAACAGCCCATCAGGAGGCCAAGTCATTTCCTCATTGTACAGATGGGGAAGCTGAGGCTGAGAGCATCACCTGCATCACCAGCTAGAAAGAGGCTGAGCAGGCGCTAGGACCCCTGTTTCTCTGACTTTGGATCATTCCAAACCACTGTCCTGCACTGCGGCCTCCTCGGGCTCAAGGGTCCTGGCCTCCCTGGGGCCTGCACCCTTCTGGCCTCCAGCCATCACTGAACTAAAGGGACAGGGCCACTCCGTCTGCCTGGGGCTGGGTATGGTGGCCGGGGAATGGCCAGCCGTGGGCGCTGTGGGCTCTCCCAGTACCAAGGACCAGCCTATCCCCCCGCAGAGTGAGGTCTTTCTGGGCATCAGGACCAAAAGTTGTCAGAACTTTAGGGAAAAGAGGTCCCTCCCTCAGCATGGGGGAGCCCTTCTCAGGCAGGCCCCATGGGGTCTAAGAGGCACTGGGTTCAAATCCCGGCTCTGCCACTCTGCAGGGCACAGAGGGGGCAAGTCTCTTTGAGCCTCAGTTTCCTCATCAGTGAAATGAAGACAATAATTGATCCTCCCCCAAGGAGTTGTGGGGAGGATTCAAGGAAATAGCTCAAGAGGAGAACAGAGGCCCCGGTAAGTGCTCATCACCGTGAGCTGTTCCTGCTGATGTCACCCCACTGAGAGGCCCCTGGGGCCCTTCGCCTCTGCCCACTCTGATCTCCCACCAGGCATGCCCTACTCGCTCTGACTCCGCTGTTCCTCTGGAATGCCTTTCTCCACCCCATCTTGTCCCACGGGAGTCAGCCAGCCAGCTGGGGATCCAGGACCCAGCCCCATCTCTCCTCCCGTGATTCCTCTTCATTACAGCTAGTAGCTGTTGAGCTCTGAAAAGGTGAAGGACACTCCAGGTGCAGCCTGAGCAAACTTGTCTGACACCACCATGAAAGGTCGGCTGCCACCCCACTTCACATTTGAGGAAACCAAGGCTCCAATGGCAGTTCCTCTCCGAGGTCACCAGGGCTCTCTCGCTCATCCCCACTGAGCAGGGGCCCTCCATCGCAGAGGCTGAATGTGCTGGATATGTGGGCTGGGGCTGGCACAGTGCCTGAGGCAGCCATCACTCCTGGAAGACCCTGAGGTGTGCTTTGGCACAATGACCTTCTCCAAAGCCTCCAGCCCCATGCTCTGACCTTCTGGCACCTTCTATGACACCTCCACTGTGTCTTGTCAAAGTCACTTCTGCTCACACAAGCTCAAGTGGGTCCTGCTGTTGCAACTGAGAACTCCCCCTGGAGGGAGTATCTTCAAGGAGGTCCCTGTGACTCACTGCTCTGTCCTAGATGTGCTTTCCCTACTGAGGATGGGGCTCTCTGCTTGGAGGGAGAGGGAGCAGGCAGGAGTGTCCAGACCCTCATCATCATCTGTCCTGGATGGCAGGCCAGGCTGCTCAGCTCAGGTGAGTTAGGGAGCAGGAGGGGCATGGGCAAGGCCAAAGCGGAGTCAGGTGTGGTAGGGGCGGGGCCAGGGGTGAGGGGAGTGGTAGGGCCAGAAGGAACAGGAGTGGGGCCTTCCAGCTGGGCAGGTCACCCCAGGTACCTTCATCCCCTGCATCCTAGCTGCTCCTCCTTCTCCCTCCCCCCCTCAGGTCTCTGCTTCAGGGTTTCTGGAATCCCCGTTCCCAAACAAGATCACAGCGTAGAAGGAGACCTTGGGTGTCAGACTGTGACCAACACCTTAACATCACGTTTACATTATGAGCCAGAATCTCCACCTCTAGGGATCGGTCCTAAAGAAGTAGAGATTTATGGATGCAGGTGTTCCTTTCAGCATGCTGACGGGAGTGAAAAATCAGAAATGATCCGTGTTGCCCAGCAGAGGCTCTTAGGAAATTCTGAGGCCGACGCAGGGGAGGAAGAGGATTGACTGGCCAGGGTCCAGCCCTGGGGAAATCAGGTTCCAGAAGAGCACACTCCCTGCAGTCCTTCCCACACGATAGCCGCAAGTGCACACCCACACACACTTGCACATAGACATACCCATGTGCATACAGATGCACACAGCTGAATGTGCACATGCACACACGTGCACACACACGTGCATACAAATGCAAAGGACTGAAACGGTGAACACTGCCTATTAAGGGCACTCCTCAGTTTCCACTTAATTCTTAATTCCCTTAGAATTCATTCTTTTACTATAATAAAAGTTCATTGTCTTTGTAATAAAAACTTTTACAAAGAAAAACTAAATAATGTACTTCAGTCCAAAGATGAGTGATAAATGGATAACATTAACCATGTGATTTTATTCTTGTTAGAATTATAAGAGGAATAGAGGCACATTCTATCAAGTTGAAACATCACGCAGGCCCCTAAAGGAGAAGAGAAGCGAGTGGGAATTCCCATCCCCAGAGGTGAACCCCGTGGACGATTTGGTGCGTATCTCTCTGGCTTTGTCTCTCTCTTTCTGTCTGTCTCTCTCTGTCTCTTGCTCACACACAGATTCATTTTCATAGATGCGTGTCTCCCGGCTGATATCACATATACGTGGTCTTACAGATGGGACAGATGGAGCCCATCTCCTCGCCATGGACAGTAGCATTCCTTCCAATTGCTTGCTATTGCAACCAGTGCTGTGATGAATAGTCTGGAAAATACATCTTTGAAAAGTTGGGCAGGAATTTCTGTGGGATGAAGTCCTGGGATCAGCACCGCCAGTACAGGCGTGCCCCTGGGGACAGCGATGGGTCCTGCAGGCTGGTCCCCAGAGAGGAGTGTCCTTTCACACTTGTCTCTAGGGGTCTACTGGGGCCTCTGCTTCCTCACATTGTCACCAGGGCTTGTCGTCACCACATTGGACCCCTGCTCATCTGATGGGGCCCAGTGCCCTCTCCACAGTGTCTCCATGTGCGCGTCTCCTCCTCGGGGAGCTCAAGCATCTCTGACACATTCTGCCCCTGTGTAGCGCCTCTTGTTGGCGTTGAATGTGTTTGCTCTTTATCTCTTTTTAAAACTCTGACTTTTGAGCATTTTTTTGGACCACAAGGAGGCGTAACCTTTCCCTGGCCTTGTGTTATGAGGATACGTTCCAGTTTATGGTTTGACTTTCCAGCTTTCAATCCTTTTCTTGTTTTTGTTTTGGCCGCACGAAGAGCAACGCGTTTCGTGTGTGGCTTCTGGCTCTGGTGTCCCACTTAAAACAACAGTCTGTACCCCAAGATTATGCACATATTTACCAAAAGGGCTTTCTTTGATACATCAAGTCTAGACTCCATCTGGGATTTTCCTATCAATTTAGAGAAATTCTATTTCAAATAAAAACAGAAAAGGAAAAGCTATCAGGCCGTGTGAAAATGAGTGGGCAGACACAATGGCCACCTACGGCATGATTTCACTTATAGGAAACATCCAGAACAGATTAAAAAAAAAAAAGTGACAGAAAACAGATCAGGGGTTGCCAGGGCCCGAGCGAGAAATGGGGAGTGACTGCTTTTAGAATAGGGTTTCCTTTTGGAGAATGAAATATTCTGAACCCAGACAACGGTGATGGATGCACAGCATTGTGAATGTACTTGATGCTCATGAAGTGTACAATTTAAAATGAAAAACAGTAAATTGTTAAAAGATGAAAGTTAAATTTATTTTAAATATTCAAGATATAAACAATAAAAAGCAATGAAAGGAACCAAGAAAGAAACAAATACAATAAGCAGGGTGGGGAAGGAAATGTGTGGTAATGGAGCAGGTGGAACAGGTGTGATTGGAGGTGCTAATGAGGGAGGTTCGCGAGCCAGATCTCCCAGGCCGCAGAATTTGGCCTCAGCTGCCTCCCTGTCTCCTGCAGGCGCCTGTACAGGGGATGGCTCTCCCTGCACGGAGGCTGGGGCCTCAGCTGCCTCCTGTTCTCCTGCAGGAGTCTGTGCAGTGGATGGCACTCCCTGCACAGAGGCTGGGGCCTCAGCTGCCTCCTGTTCTCCTGCATGAGCCTGTGCAGGGAATGGCTCTGCCTGAGTGGAGGCTGGAGCCTCAGCTGCCTCTCATTCTCCTGCAGGAGGCTGTGCAGGAGATGTCTGTCCCTGCACGGAGATTCGGGCCACAGCTGCCTCCCTGTCTCCTGCAGGAGCCTGTGCAGGGGATGGCGCTACCTGCACGGAGGCAGGGACCTCAGATGCCTCCTCGTCTCCTGCAGGAGGCTGTGCAGGAGATGGCTCTCCCTGCACAGAGGCTTGGGCCTCTTCTGCCTCCTGGTATCCTACAGGATCCAGGGTGCGCCATCCCCCTGTACAGGGGATGGCGCACCCTGCTTGGAGCCTGGGCCCTCAACTACCTCCTCTTCTCCTGCAGGAGCCTGTGCAGGGGATGGCTCTCCCTGCACAGAGGCTGGGGCCTCAGTTGCCTCCTGGTCTCCTGCAGGAGACTGTGCAGGGGATGACTCTCCCTGCACGGAGGTTGGGGCCTCAGCTGCCTCTTGGAGTCCTGCAGGCGGCTGTGCAGGAGATCTCTGTCCCAGCATGGAGGCAGAGATCTCAGCTGCCTCCTCATCTCCTGCAGAAGGCTGTGCAGGGGATGGCTCTCCCTGCACAGAGGTTTGGGCCTCTTCTGTCTCCTGGTATCCTACAGGAGCCAGTGCAGGGGATGGCGCACCCTGCTTGGAGCCTGGGCTCTCAGCTGCCTCCTGGTCTGCTGCAGCACATGGTGGATATGATTGTTCTCCCGGGATTGAAGCTGGGTCCTCTGGTGGCTCTGAGGGTTTTATCACTGCCACTGCAGACCCTCTCCCTGTAGCTGCTGATCCAGTCCTGTGGGACACCGGCGCCTCCATCGGGGAGATGGATGGAATATCCCCTTCCACCAGCTCCACGCTGATCTCCTGTCTGGAGCTCTGCAAAGACAGTGACTGGCTCTGTCCCAGAGGCATCAGAGCCCTGCCCAGCTGTCTTTGCTGCTGCTTCTGCCCTCTGGACCTAATTCTCCCAGATCAGGCACATACCTGTGTCTGCACAGTATTCCACCCCTGAGGAAAAACATACACATCAGGGGCTTGTGATAAACCTCAGGCAGAAGGGCGCCACCCCAGCACTCCACGTCCCACCCAGCCGGCCTTGACCTGGGCTTTGAACCTGACCGACCCCCCCCAGGCTTCTAACACCTCACCGACTGCTCCTGCTCACGGTGGTCCACCCACATGAACCCGCCCTTCCAGGCACACATGAGGAGGGGATGTAGGGCTGCCGTGATGGGACCACAGTGGTAGCCTGGTTTGGAATGGCCTTCCCTGAGCCTCCCGATGTTACCTTTCCATCCTTCCGGGGAAATGGCCACAGCCGTCGACCGTTTGAGGGGCACCAGCATCTGCATCGGTGTTTGGGGGCTTTCCTGGGGCTCCAGCCCCTGGGCATCGGGAAGCAGCAACTAAACATGTTGCTCCTTCTAGACAAGTGCTAGACAAGTGAGCTCACTTGGGGGCTGTGTTTAGGATGTGGGTGCCTAGTTACCAGGGTTCCAAGTTCTGTTGGGCTCTGTGAGGTCACTTCCTGGGATCCACTTACCTAAGCTTCCTCCTCACACAAGACCTTCCTAAGGGTCCCCCGGGCTGCTGACTGCTCACTCTCCATCTCCACACCCTGTCCAGACACAGTCACACCAACACAGTCCACCCCACAGCCTCTGGGGAGGTCTGGACACAACCAGGGCCCCAGCTTTGAGGACACAGAGTTGAATTCAGTCCCGCTCCTGCTTCTTGCCAGTGATGTCACCCTGGACAACCCTGTGCCTCTCAGGGCCTCCCCCGTGTCCCTGTCTGTGTAGTGGGGGTCATTCTAACATCTATTTCCTAGGGATGTCATCAGGTGCATAGACCTAGAGATCCCTTCAGAGCCTGTGAAACCATGGGTTGCTCCCACACGTAGCTCCTGCACAGACTTTGCAGTGCAAGGATGACAGAAAGGGCTGGCTGTGGCAGAGAATACAATGCAAAGAGGCTTCGGTCTGCTGGGCGTCTGGGAGAGGCACTTCCTCTCTTGCCTGTTTCCCAGTGTCCCTAGGGAGGGTTGAAATGAAATGACGTTCAGACATCATCTCCTTCTGGCTTGCAACCCTCCAGGGCCTCCTGTTCTGTTTAGACTCAGGTCCAAGTGCCTGAGTGGCTGTCATCTCAGCCTATGTGGTGGGCAGCCCACACAGTAGCCCCAGCGTTCCCACTTCCTAGGCACACATCCTTTGTAATCCCCGCTCCTCGAGGAGAATGGACTTTGCGGCTGGCTTCTAACCAACAGAATAGGGCCGAGTGATGGGATGTCACTTCCATGGTCGGTTTAATGAAAAGTCTGTGACTTCTGCCTGTTTCTGTCTTTCCTGTGTTCATTCTATCTCTCTGTCTCTATCTCTCTCCCTGTCTTTGTCTCTCTCTGTCTCTGTGTCTCTGGCTTTCTGTATCTCTCTTGGTCTCTCCCTGTCTCTCTGTCTCTCTCTTTGTCTCTCCCCTCTGTCTCACTGTGTCTGTCTGTGTCTCCTCTTTTTGTCTCTCCTACCCATCTTTCTATCTCTGTGTGTCTCTGTCTCTCTTTCTCGCTCTCTTTCTGTCTCTCGGATCCACTATTCAGGAGAAGCCAGATCAGATATTATGAGCTTCCATCCCTATGACACCCCCAAGTGCAAAGAACTGACAGAGGGCCCCGGCCCACAGACAGAAAAGGCCTGAAACCCCCCATCCAAACTGAATCCTACCACTGCTCCGATACTTCCGAATGATCTCCGAGATGGCTCCTGCCTCTATCGACCTTCAGTTGAGAACACAGCCCCAGCCTCCTGCTAGACCTTGACAGGGAGCCTCCCAGCTGACCTGAGCCTGGACCCTGGTAGAGACATTGTAAGATGCTCAATGACAGGTCTTGTAAGTGCTAAGTGAGGCTAATGCTGTCACCCAGCATAGACAGCTAGTACCTCATTCCAGGCCTGGGTCTGGCCCTGCCATCCTCTCTCTCTCACTTCTCTCCTCCCCAGCTCACTCTAGCCACACTGGCTCTTTTCTCACCTCCTCTCTCGTCAAATTCTCTTCTGCCTCCAAGTCTCTGTGCCTTTGAGCTTCCCCCCAGCATGCTGTTGGCAGACAGATGCAGGGCTGGTTCCTCTTGTCCTTCTGCTCAGGGCACAAATGTCCCCAGGGAGGCCCTTTACACCCACCTAGGGGCTCCAGGCCCTCCCTCCTCCAGCACCCTGCTTCATTGCCCTGTAGCACCTGCTCTTCTTTTTCACATGGATTTGTTCATGATTTTGTCCCTTCCACCTCCAGGGTGTGAGCTCCTGGAGGGCAGGGACCATGTGGGTGCTTTCAGCACTACCCTCAGGACTAACATGGGCCCTGCTCAGAGTGAGTGCTGGGGCCACAGTAGCTGAAAGAATCATGAGAGGATCTCAGAACCCTCCCACCTCTGAGCAGCTCCCATTGTGAACGTGGATGCCAGTAATCAAAGGTTGCTTTGGACAGGGGAACACCCAGAACGAGGCCTGGGCGTCCCTTCCCTGCTCCACTTGCTCCATTGAGCACGAGTGGACACAGAACACCTCTGGTGGTCAGCCCTAGCCTTGCAGCCCCAGGCAGGAAAGCAGAAAGCAAAACACACACATTTCTTTGTTTGGGGTCCTCAAGGTAGTGGTTCCCCCAGGGCCGAGGGTGCAAAGGATCAGGACCCGTGGGCTCCAGGAGAGATGTGAGGGACCTCAGAATCCTCTCTTGCTCCCCACTTTCCTTACACTGGCCCTGGCGTGTCCCGTTGACTCACAAGGCATCCTCATCCCAGCCAGGAAAATGACTCCACCTCACTTCCAAAGGAGGACCCCGAGGCTCCAACAAGGATGACCTTGTCCCTGGTCCCCGGACAAGTCGACCAGTGCTCTGCCATGTTCTGCACTGCCCGCGGCCCCAGTCCCCAAGCTCTCAGGCTGCCCTCTGCAAAGCAAGATCTAGAAGGAATGGAATGCATTTTACAACGACTCAGAGAACAGTGGGTCATGGATGGAGAATGAAGGTCAAGAGACTCTTCTACAAGCCTGTGAGACCCTTAGAGTCACCCCATCTATGCATCCCAATTTACAGAGGCCGAAGATCAGGCCTTCTCTCATGTAGCCCCTCCCCCCTAGGGGGGGGTCATATCCTAGTTCCCGGTGCCCAGAGTGGTGGACACAGGACACCAGACCTGGTTCTCTGCAGGCTGCTCTAGGGATGGCCCGAACCCCTGCATCCCCCTGTGCACCTTGGGGACCCCCTGCCCACCAGTCTGGCATCTCTCCCCTTCATGCTATGGGCCTGGGCATGTGGCTAGGGGACCGGATGCCCCTGCCCTATGGCAGAGCAGCCTCCAACCTCTTTCTTCCTTCCTCCTGTCACCTCCCCAGTGTGCACTTCCCTTCTGACACAGGGCTGGGCAGTCAGAGTGTGTGTTGTGTGTATGCTTGTGTGTGTGAGTGCGTCCACGTGGGGATGCATAGAGGAAAGGGCCCTACATGAGGGGGTGTTGGCAGGGGTCCCCCAGGATCTTAGGAGCTCTCATTCCCAAAGCAAACCCCTTGGAAGTGTTGAGGCTGGCCTAAGAGCTTGGAATGCTCTCTTCTCCTCTGGACTTTGCCCACCTCGTGGGCCCAGGGCCTGTCCCTGCTCCTCCTGGCCTCAGTTTCCCAACTATACTGTGAGGGTTGGACATGGAGCAACATCAGCCCCGATGAACATGGACATGACCCAGGATCTCTGCCCGCGTGAGTGTGGCAGGGATACCCTCATGGTCTCATAGGCCTCTCTCCTGTGGGGCAACCAGGCCTCCTGTCCACGGTCAGACACACAGAGGGGCCCTGCAGACAGCACTTCTGGGTGACACAGCCCGCAGCACACACGTGTAACACAACGGTCCCCTGACATGGCTGCTTTCGTCTGTCCCCTCCCCAGCCAACTGCTCGGTGACCCTCACATCCCCTACGTACCGGGAACACGCCACACAAGCCAGGTGGGCCACACGGTGCACAGTTGAGTAGGTTGGACATCTGGGGATGTGAGAGTCACTGAATATACACCGACCTCACTGTACTGGTCCACAGACTGCATCCCAGGGTCCAGCTCCATGCATGGCTGGTCCTGTGGACACGAAGACAGTGGTGGACACAGACCCTGGGCAGGGAGAAGGCCAGGCCACTCTTTTCCCTCCTCCTCTACACCCCCTCCTGGCCACATGAGGTCCAGCCAATCCCTGCCTTCAGCCCTGGCGGGTGTAGGAGGAGCTGAAGGGAGCCCAGCTGGGCAACTATTGGAGGGAGTTACTGTTATTAGGAAGCCCCCTGGGTGCTGAGTTATTAAACCCCATTTTACAGATGACCAGTGGTACCAGCGTTCAAGGTCACTCTGCTCTAAGTGACCAAGTCCAGACGTGAACAGGGGACTAGACATCCTTACTTTTCACTACCATTGAGCCCAGCATTGACCATCGAGGCCTTGTCCTGTGTTGGGTCTCCTCCAGCCAGGCGACCTCCTGAGTCCAAGCACTTTGGGCACATTCTTCTCCCTGCTTGAATCCCAACACACCCTCCTGAGGTCAGAGTCACTGACCCCATTTTTCATGGAGGAAACTGAGTCTCCGAGAAGACACCACATGAACTTGCCTGTCACAGGGCTGTGAGGTGACCCAGGTGTGGGTTTGACGCCAGGTCAATCTGCCTCTAAAGGCTCTGCTAGCACAGGAGCCTGAGGAGGTGGCCTGTGAGCCCAGCACAGAGGTGAGTCCATCCTGGATGGGGGCTCGGGAGAGGGGCACTGCAGGCTAGGAGCTCTGAAGGGGGCAGGGGCTTGGCAGGGTCCTTGGGGAGGAAGGCTCTAGGGAGGGTGGGGTGCGGTGAGGGGTGCACTCTGGGGATGGTGTCTGGACCAGATCACCCATGGCCGTGACGCAGGCAAGGAGTCGGGCCTCACTACAGGTTGCGTGGACTTGAACGAGCAGTCTCATCAGAGCCCCAGGCGGTTAGGACCTAGATTTGGAGGGAGCTTGGTGGGCACCTTATCCACCTCCACTCAAGCCCAGATCCCCAAGAACCAACAGGATGAGAAGGCTGCTTCCATTTCCTCCCATGTACAGTGGGCACTGTGGCGGTCGCCTACCTTCTGCCTGGGCTGGGGATGCTGCCTGGAGGGCCCAGAGAGGGCTTCTTGTCAAAGTAGCCATTCAGGACAGGTCTGTGCTCAGAGAGCTCTGAGTGATGGGACCAAGGGCATGTCCCACCAGTGGGCTAAAAAGACGCTCCTGTCCATGTCGCTGTTGTTTATTGCAGGTGGACAGGGATGATGCAGCATCACCCACTGGCTGGATGCAGAGGGCCAGCGAGGAGCTATGGTTGAAGAGCCTGAGACACAACGCTTGTGTGTGACCAAATCTGCCATGGGTGTGGTGGAGGCTGAGGAGGAAGAGGTGCTGCTGGAGGCCAAGATGAAACCAGAGACCATCGGGGACCAGGGGGCGGTTGATTTCCATAACTGTGGGGGATGGCATGATCAGCAGAGTCTCTTGACCCGGCAGGACACCCTAGGCCAGCATCCAGCTCCTGGGCTTCTTGGCCCCTTTGTAGGTGTCGATGGGGAACAGTGGTCCCGGGCAAGAAGGGACTGGGAATGGGCTGTCAGGGAAACTGTGTAGGGCAGCCACCTTCTTTTCCTTGAAATCAGGGGACTCTGGGTCAATACTCATGTTGCTCTCCTCCACCTTGGAGCTGGAGGAACCAGCCAAGTGCTCGCTGAGCATTGGACAATGTCCCTGCCACTGATGTCCTGGCCCCACCTGAGGTGTCCCAGCACTTGGAGTGGGAGCTATCCCTGGTCCTGAAGCCTGTGTTGGGGCCTGGAGGCTTGGAGGCTGGATGGAAGGGCTGCATTTGCAGAGGTCACGCCCCCTGGGTGAGTGGGGACTCTGGGACACCTGAAGTCACAGATGCAAGTGACCCACACCTGGGAAGGTGTGAGGGAGGTGCACAGAGGGCAGTGCCTCAGTGGCAGGCAGGGCTTCATGCCCATGGGCAGCACTCCTTGACAAAGGTCAGCTAGTCCTTTGGACCCTAGAGGGCAGAAGGCACCTAAGGCTGCCAGTGGTCCACGGGAGGCCAGGACAGCCTGCTGACTGGCAGGCATCAGGCCTGCAGCAGGAGAGGTTCAGGGTGAAACTGCTCCTGGGTAGCCTGGGCCAGCAGGTTGGACAGAAAAGATGGCCACTTGGTTTTTGTCACTCTAGTCTGTACGTGATCGTCTCTCCAGCTAGCCAGACCCTGGGGAGGGTGGCCTGTGGCTGAACAGCACTAGGGACTGAGGAGAAGGTGCCCTTGGCAATATCGAGTCCCTCTTCTTCATGTGAAGCAGGGTTGAGCTGGCTCCATGCCTGACCTCACCCCCTTGGTGACAGTGGGCTTCTTCAGGTCAAAGTCATACTAGGCATCAGGTTCATGGCACTGAACACATTGGCATCCTCAGGGGTCTTCAACATGGAGGGGAGGGGCCAAAGGAGTGTTGGCTGTGCTCAGGACAGCCATACCAGGGACAGGGAAATGCACAGAGAGAGGAAGCAGATCAGTGCTTGTCAGGGGGTGGGAGAGTGGATATGGGGGCATGGCTGCTTCATGGGTACAGGGGTTCTGGTGGGGTGATGCAATGATCTGGAACTAGATAATGGTGACTGTACACAGCATAGAGGATGTAGTTAATGGCCGGCCCTGAATTGTACAACTTTAAGTGATGAAAACACTAAACTTTATTGAATCTAAATTGGAACACACAAAACATAAGAAATCATAAAACATAGAAAAGGGAAAAGACATCCTGCCCTCACAGGCAAGGTGAAGGACAGCTCTGGGGTGGAGCTGGAGCCGGCCGGGCCTTAGTTGCTGACGAAGAGGGTGGTGCTGCAGCTGCCGTAGTGCTGGAGCCACTGCTGTGGCTGATGCTGGAGATCCCACCAGCTCTGGCTATGCAACTGGCCCAGGAGCTGGACCTGATCTGGGGCTGGAGCTGGGTCTGTCTCAGGTGATGGTGCTAGACCTGCCTCTAGAATTGGCTCCAGTGCTGAGACCGACTCTAGCTCTGCATTGTTGACAGATTTGGTGCAGGAGCCAGTGATGGAAATGGCTGCTGCTCTGGAGCTGGTCAAGTGTGGGAGCTGGAGGGAGCTCTCCTTCTGGAGCTGGCCGCAACTGAGCTCTAGAGCTGGTGCCAGAGCTGTCACTAGTCCACAGCTGGAGCAGGATCTGGTGCTATGTGGATCTAACTTTGTAGGTCGAGGTAACTCTGGCTCTGCTGCTGGTGACCGAGCCTTCTCTAGCTCCACAGCTGGTAAACAGCATGTCGTGACCTTTGGATGGGGTCAGTGACATCACCAACCAATCACGAGCTGTCCATCAGATGGTGGGAGCACTCCAGCAAATAACATATATTACATTAGTGTTATTTTATCTCCGTTCTAGTTACATATTTATTTTAAATATACTTAGAAGGAGAATAGGATAATAGAAACCATTTATTCTTTGCTCAGATTTAACAGAGCACACCTTATTGATGTCGTTTTTTAAGAAATATTACATACACAGTGGAAGGCACCATTCTTCTTCCTCTCTCTTTCCTCCCCAAAGGTAACTACTGTCTTGAAGTTAATATATGTATTCTATACACATTTTCTTTTGAAAAAAGACAGTTGTCCCCAATTTGCTGAGATTTTTTTATGTGTCTATCAAAGATATGTTTCTGAGCAGATGCTGTTAAAAACTTTGTCCTTTCAAAATAAAGATGACAAGTCAACCATTAGTTGAGAAAGTACCTGCTTTTTAGACATCATTTTTTAAAGAGAGGTTTGAAAATATCTCCATCATGTTACCATTGATCCTCCCTATTTGGAAGAGTTACATTCTATCAATTTTTAGCAAACACTGCATGAGCCAGACTGAACCAGTGCTCCTAGAGGAAGGACAAGGTTAGATTTCTGCAGCCTTTGGTCGTGACATATTTGGGAACCTATCAACACATAGCCTTGTTTTATGTTTGTCTCTTTTGAAAAGATCTTATTTAGTATAGACTGTAGACACATTATTTGAACTCCCAGCCAATATCACTATCCATAACCCATGCCTGAAGGAATCTCATCTAACACAAGTGTTTTCTACATACGGCCCATCACAGGCTTCTTGTGCTTAGGAACACTACACAACACTTCAGCACTATGCGGATCATTACAAAGAGGAAAAACAGCAGCAAGAAGCAAAAAAGGTGAAAAATGTACCATTTATAATTTTATTTATTTATTTTTTCCCCCAAAGCCCCAGTAGATAGTTGTATGTCATAGCTGCACATCCTTCTAGTTGCTGTATGTGGGACGCGGCCTCAGCATGGCCAGAGAAGTGGTGCATTGGTGCGCGGCGGGATCCGAACCCGGGCCGCCAGCAGCGGAACGCGCGCACTTAACCGCTAAGCCACGGGGCCAGCCCCTGTACCATTTAATAGACCAGGAAAAGGACACTTGTTGACCTGAGAGCTGAAACAAGAGTGTCACCTTGTTCTACCTCAGCCGGGAATGTGCGCCTCAGGCAACTCCAACTTTCTGCCACTCTGCACCCATCCAGGAATTACTAGGAAAAACACAGTGTGTGTTGGGTTTGGATTCACCTGTAAATTTTAGTGACTAGGTGAATTCACGAATATCAAATTACTGAATAAGGAGGATTGACTCTGTTCTGTTGCCAAAAACAATGAGTGTATGAAACTCATACTTCAGAACTTAAACATGGAAAGCTTTCTAATCTGCTTTAAAATCTACATGAAGAGTTTCATTGTTTTGAGCCATTTGTTAAAAATGTCAAAAACATCTTCTGATTGGTTTAAAAGAACAACTGATTGACCTCAGGAATGGCTGTGTGTACTCACCATCTCTGATTTCTCTCATTCTCTCTTGAACCCATTCCAATGAACCCCCACCACTCCACTACAACTCTTTTTGCCAAGGTCACAAGTGACCACCACATTGCTAAATCCTACAGTCATTTGTCAGTCTGTGATTTACTTGATCTACCAGCACTTGACATAACTATTCACTATGTATGTTAATAAAGTCTGGTAATAGCCAATAAATGATTTTGAGACAATCAGATATTCATTTGACAAAACATTAATAAATATTCTATTTGGTCTCATACCACTCCTTAAAAATCAACTCCAAATTTGAATATAATAAACAATAAAAGTGTAATGAATATTAAAAGTATTAGATTGTTTTAAAAAGATTATAGAACATCTTTATATCTTGGATAATAGACAGTCTTGCTAAACGAGACTCAGAAAGCAGAACTCTAGTCGATAAGATTCATAAAACTAACTACAGCAAAATACAACTTTGTAAGACCAAAGGCACCGTAAATTAAGTAAAAAAACAGAAGAAAACACTCCAACATGTAATCAAGGGTTTCTCTGCAGACTATATGAAGAACTCCTGTAAACTAATGAGAGATAAACCATCCAGTGGAAGTGTGGCAAAGGATACGAACAGCCAAACAATTCTCAGTGGAGGAAATATGAAATTCCAGTAACCAAGAAGTGTTCAACCTTCCCAGAGATGACAGAAATACAAAATAAATCAACAAAGAGACATGCCTTAGATATCAGATTGACAAACATTTACAAAGTTTGTTTCAGGTGTTGGTTACATGGAAAAATGAATCCACTCATACAGTACTGAAGCACAACTTTTGGAGAACAAATTGAAAATACCTGTTGAGTTTTTCAAATGAGCATTTTCTATGACTCAGCAGTTCGTTTATTAGTATCTGCCCAGGAGATACCTTCACACAGATACAAAAAGAAACATGTATAAGAATATTATTCATAATATTGTAATAGCAAAAAATGGGGACAACCCAAATGTGCACCAAAAGAAGAATGGTTCAACAAGACGTAGTTTGTTCATAGTAACGTGTCAGAGTGACAAAGAATGGAGTAGATCCAAGCAAATTGTTACAGAATTATCTCCCATATAGTTTTGGGTGAAAAGAGGAGGCTGCAGAATGAGGTGCATATTATACCATTTTCTTTAAACACACAAAACAAAAAGAAAAGAATATTTTTTCTACAGCAACAGATACATGTGGGGCTGTGGTTAAAGGAGCCTTTAGCTTGATCCATATATAACTATAGTGTTTTACAAAGGTACTGCTTCATATATTATTTGTATAATGAAAAATTAAAATACATAAGACTAATTAAGTTCATTCTTTCCTACTAGAGAATTTCAGCTACCCCAAAGTAACTAAGAAATCAGAACAACCACAGGAAAATGTCAGCATAGGTGGGGGACAACTGAGCTTGGCTAACATGAGCAGACATTTTTCACACATTAGGGGAGCAGATATTTTGCTGTAGGACCATCTTTGCCATGCAAACCTTGGGACAAAAGTGCAAGTATTTGCCAGGATACAGCCAAGATATAAAACCAACAAGATCTTGAAAATAAAATGGAAAAGCCCAGTTGTCACTCTAAATCTACCTCTTCATTAGCCAAAACCAGCTTTGAAGCTGTTTTAGCCTGTTTCTCCACGAACAAGAGCCACAAAATTGACGGGCCAGCATCACCACCTCGTGGCTCTGCTTCCCATCGCAGGGTTCATCACCATACCCTTTGGCCCCCAAATCTCAAACCAAGAGTTCTGTCTTTTGGATATCCCTTCAAAGTTAAATGTTTTAGAAATACAAGAGACTCAAGTAGGGTTATGGATTTTTTAATTCTGACAAGGCAAGATTTTTTAAGAGACTACTATCTATCATCATTGCCAGTTTGTAAAAGAACAGCTATTTAAAACCAAGAAATCAGAAAGGCCATAAACTCGTATCAGAAGACAGTCCTGCTTATCAAAGAACAGTTGAAAGTGGTATACACATTTCATAAATACGTAAATATCCCATAACTATATTAATAATTGTGATCATTAGTTAGGCTGTTAAATAGGTCAACTTCACCAGGCCATGAGGTGCCCAGATCTCTGGCTAAACGTTATTTCTGAGGGTGTCTGTAAAAGTGTTTCTGGAAGAGATTAGTAGTTGAATTGGTGGGCTGAGTAAAGCAGATTGCCCTCCCTGTTGTGTGTGGGCCTCATCCAACCTACTGAGGGCCTGAACAGAACAAAAATGCCGAGGAACCTTGAATTATCTGTCTCTCTCTCTCTCTCTCTCTCTCTCTCTCTCTCTGCCTGAAGGTTTGAGCTGGGACATCAGTCTTCTCCCGCCCTTGAACTGGAACTTATACCATTGTTGTTCCTGATTCTCAGGCCTGTGGACTCAGACTGGAAGTACACCTCCAGCCTTCCTGAGTCTCCAGCTTGCAGACGGAAGGTCATTGCACTCTTATGTCTCCTAGTTGTTCTGTTTCTCTGGAGAACGCTGATTAACACAACCATATTTACATACTTCTCCTTTATCAATGTGTGTCTCAGCTTTATCAATAAAGGCAGAGCTGGAGACAAGGTCTTGTACATAGATACTTAATTTGGGAGGTACCAGGAGTGAGAGAGCAGGGAGAGGTCATGAGTAATACTGTCCTTCTCATGGAGAGGCAGCCTTCCTTTGATCCTCATTGATCAGACTGGCCTGACGGCTCTGTTGGGTTCCAGGCACCCCCAGGAAACCACTGCTTGTCTGTCCTCACTCCTCCTTGTACATGGCCTGAAAATTGGCTCAGAGAACTTATGCAATTCACCAGAGATGTACTCAAGTCGGCCTGGCAGAAGAGGCATTGAAAAACAGGCTGACACATGTTCTGGTTCCTTTTACATCAGATTTTATTCTTCCCTTTACTCACTTATTCTTTCAATAAAAAATGTATCAATATCTACCATGTCTTAATAATGATAGCAACATTTATTGAGCGCTTACTATATGCCTGGTACTGTTACTGCTTTATAGGTATTATTTCATTTAATCCTCACAACAGTGTTATGAGGTAAGTGCTTTTAGTATCCCCCATTTTACAGATAAAGAACAAAACACAGAGAAGTTAAATAATGTGCTTGAGGCCACACAGTCAAGAAATGGTGACGCTCAAATATGACTCGGGAGTTTGGGCTCCTTCCTAACTGCCAGATGTCAACTGTGTTTCAGCTGCTCTGCTTCCAGGTTTCAGGCTCATGATGGGGCATAGAGAGAAAGAGAAGGCACACCGGGAGACAGGTGGGTGCCATCCCAACCCAACACAGTAAGTCGGATGGAAGTGGGCACCCAGGTGCCATCGGAGCATGGAGGGGTACTCTCACCCCAGAAGTTGGGGCCACTGAGCTGACTCTTGAAGGACAGAAAGTGGAGAAGGGGCGATGTAAGTTGGGGAGGAGGCCAGGCAGCAGAAATAACAGAAGAATACCACTGGGAACACCACAGAAGTGCAATGGTTTCAAATTTCAGTGCACACGCTCAGATGGCAAACCATGCCATTGCCTTTTTTCTTTGGGACCTTAAAGTCTATTAGGATCCCCCATTCTCTAGGTGTCAGAAATAATCTCCTTCAATTCAGAGGCTGAGTCCACCCTGGCCCTGGGACTGTGTCCTCAACTGGGGGCTTCTGTGGGGCCATGGTATGTATCTGCATGGAGGACAAAGGTGGAGAAACCATCGTTACTCATCATCAGTCCACATGTTTCTGCTGACACTGCCCACAAGAGGTCCTTGACACAGAATACCGACTTGCTTAGTAAGCCTGTCTTATCTCCTGCTTCCTTGACCTTCTGGCCTCCTTCAGTGATGGCTCTCTGCTCTCCTTCACTGACAAGCTTCTCCAAAGACTCTCATCACCATGTCTCCACTTCTTCCCCTCCCAGTCTTCATTCACTATTCAACACACAGTGATGTGTATTCTGTTCCTACAACACACCCAAAATGTTCTGCTAAGATCGCCACTGGGCTCCACGTTGCTAAATCCAATAGATGCTCTTCTCTTCATCTTAGCTGATTTCCCGGCTATATTCAACTTTCATGACCCAACACTTTCTTACTTTTCTTTCTACAACGTTGACCACCTCCAAAAGTCATCCCTGATTTTTCTGTCATCTCCTTGATTTTACCGCTCCCCAAACATTTAATCTATCAAGTTCTATCAATTGTATTGTCAAAAATTACACATCAAGTCTATCAACTTCTCTGCAGTTCCGCTGCTAACACAGTGGCATATGCTACAATTCTCTCTCCCCTGGATGAGTGAAACAGTTTCTTCACTCATCTCTCTGCTTCCACACTTGCCTCCAACAATCCAGTCTCTGCACAGTAGACGTGGCATCCTCAGTTCTGTGCAGCATCTCATCATGTCTGGCCCCAGGAAAATTCAGTTCTGTTTTTCTTATGAAAATCTTTGGTTTTGTAAAATATCCTTGATGTTTTCTGGCATATAGTTTTATTTATCTTCATTTTTACTGTCAAAAGACACATATAATCACACACACACACAGAAACTCTCATTAAGGGCCTATTACTTGTAAATCATTAGCTTGATATAGTGAGACATAAAAAGTAACCTCATTCTTTTAAAAAATAACTTGATAACAGGGACTCTGGCTTAAGGAGCTCATGAATTGTTTGGAGAAAAAATAAAACAATGAAAATGTAAGCAAAGAGAAAAAGGTGTAAACAACAGTCCACCATAAAATATCATCACAAGATGGCACAAGATTAGTTGCCAAATTAAATATGAACAAATTATTTGCTACAGAAATTCACAGGAAGGAAAATACTGGAAGCTGGACTGGAAAAAAAAAACTTCAGGGAAGACAGAAAATAAATTTGAATTGGCCCCTGAAGAATGAGTAGGATTTATAAAAGCACAAAGAATTAAAAAGTCATAAAAGCTCAAGTAAACTAGTTTTGCTAAAGAAGAAAGTATGGTTTACTGAGTCATCAGAAAGAAGGCTCACACCAGAATGAGGTCAGCTCAGCGAGGACCATGAATGCCAGGGTGAGAAGTCTGACTGATTTTATAGGCAATGAGAGCCACTTAAGCATTCGATGTAGAGCTTCCCATGATCAATGTGGTACTTTAGGAAGATTATTCTGGCATGGTGTGAGACTGAAGGATGAGAGGAAGCTGTCACTAATCCACTTAGCCTCCCTATAGGGAGCTCTCATTTTTTTTTACATAAGCTTTGTGAACAGTTATCCTCCAACAACAGTTTCTGGATGAGCATCTCCAGGATGGTCATGGCTGCACGTATCTTGTTTAATTGGAAGAGACCACAGATAACTAAATCACAGGCTGACACTTTTATGATGAGACTGAAGAAGACAAGTCTTTACTCAGCCTGTGTCCACTGGGAAAGCAGGAGGTGCCCTCCACTCTGCTCCCTCCTCCCTTACATCCAGACAAAACACCAGCATCTCCAGGCCACCTCCCTTTGTTCCAGTCAGGTTCATCTGATGCTGTTCCTTACGTTCTCCTTATATCTGACATCACTGGTCATGTTATTAGGTCCTAAGACTTTGGGACTTCAGCTCCTTTGGCCTTGCCTTTCTTTGGCTATGACAACAATGGTCATCACTTTACAGCTGAGACAAAGATCAATTATTTGCATCTTGGTCTCTCCTCTTTACCTTTTAGGGCTTCATCCTCTGGGGCAGATGCTACAGAAAGAAGAATGCTGAAATGCTTTTGCTATGTGATGACAATAAGTTATTTCTACTCTTCAAACCCCTGTAGATCTATGGGCAGGTCTGTGCATTCCGTAGAACAATATCTTGAGAATGAAGCTCAAATTGCACTCAGTGCCATTCTGTGCCAGGCATAAAATATACCCGCCAGCAGAAAACTAGGGGATTGCAACTCCAACACTTCAGTCTCAGACTTACCTTTAGTTTATTAAACACTTTAAAGGATATAACAGTTAATGATGTATCTTCCTGCTCAAATATTATCAATATCTCCTAATATTTCCAAATAAAATCCTTTGAGAGGAAAGAAACTAATACTTTGGGGGATGTCTTAGGTACCAGGCCCTCTTCTAAGCAGTTTTCATACATTATTTATTTCATCTTCTAAACAACACTTTTAGGTGGGTACTATCCCCATTTTACTGATGAGGAAACTAATGTTGAAGAAGGTTAAGTAACTTGGCCAAGGTAACACAGAATGTAAGGAGTGGATTCAACTTAGCCCCATCTTCACTGTACCACCTGGTCCACTCTGCCTTCACATGGCATTCAGGGTCCGAAAAGTGTGGCCCCAAACTGCCTCTCCAATCTAGTACACATTTTCCCATCTTTTATTTTGTTATATATAAATCACAGTTGTTTGTCCAATCTAATTTCATGATTTCAAAAACATAACATCATAGAAAACCAACCAGCAGCAGTTGCTAAGCTGAAATACACATACTTTACAACCTAGCAATTCTACTCCTAGGTAAATACCAAGAGAAACATGCACGTATGTTCATCAAAGACAGGTACAGTACTCAGAGCAGCACTACTCACACGAGTCAAAAACAAAAACATGGGCATAACCCAAATATCTATCTACAACAGAAGGGACAAATATTTCTACAAGGAAAATATAAATTACAATGAGAACAAACTATAGCCATACACACGTATGAATCTCACAAACATAATGCTGTGTGAAAGAAGCCGGGCACGAAAAAGTATATGCTCTATGATTCCATTTATATGAAGTTCAGAAACAGGCAAAACTTAGCTGACCCACTGGAAGCTGGGACAGAGGTCATCTGTCCCCAGGTGGAGGGGAGCAGATATGACTGAAGAGAGATGACGCCTCAGCACAAATCAAGGTGGTGGCACCAAACTATATTAGAATCATCGTAATCTTCACAGGCATGACCTCACGCTGGGAAAAAAAAAAAAAACAGTTTTACTAAAGAACAATCTTTTTTTTTGTGAGGAAGATCAGCCCTGGGCTAACATCCGTGCCCATCTTCCTCTACTTTATATGGGATGCTGCCACAGCATGGCTCGACAAGCAGTGCATCGGTGCGTGTCAGGATCCAAACTGGTGAACCCCGGGCCGTCGCAACGGAGCGCACGCACTTAACCGCTTTCGCCCGGGGCCGGCCCCTAAAGAACGTTCTTGATGGAACAGTAACTATTATTTATTTTTTAATTTTATTTATTTATTTATTTTTCCCCCAAAGCCCCAGTAGATAGTTGTATGTCATAGTTGCACATCCTTCTAGTTGCTGTATGTGGGACACGGCCTCAGCATGGCCGGAGAAGCGGTGCCTCAGTGCGCGCCCGGGATCCGAACCCGGGCTGCCAGCAGCGGAGCACGCGCACTTAACCGCTATGCCACGGGGCCGGCCCGTATGTTATTAACTTTATTAAATCTTGACCTTGAATATACCTCTTTTTAGTATTTTGATATAGTACGTAGTATGTGATGAAATGGGAAGTAGGCGGGAAGCACTTCTGTTACGCACTGAAGGACAATGGCTGTCTTGAGGAGAAGCATTTGTGTGACAATCTGAGCTGACCTAGCCACTCTTGATAGAACGTCATTTTTACTTAAAAGAATGACTGACAAACTGAGGTTATTCAGTTTTGGGTATTTGGCACACATTTTCTCAAAAATTACCTCCAAGAGCCTATCACTTCAAGGAAAACAACTGACGGTATTTGTTGACAATGACAAAATTCAAGCTCTCAGCCAAAATTATGGAAAACTTACACTTGATACAAAGAGCTTGACAGCTTTCCACTATGTAAGACTTTTCTGATAGGTCGGGGGTAGTGTTAAGCACTGTATGGTATTTTGTTTTGTTTTGTTTTCGTATAATGAAACGTGTCAACACTTGGAAGATCTGCAGAACTCAATGAGCAGAGGTCTAGAATAGTAAATCCTTAGAGACGGGAACAGTGGTTGCTTGGGGCCAGGTCAAGTGATGGAGCAGGAATGGGGAGAGATGCTAATGTGCTCGGGGTTTCATTTTGCGGTGTTGAAAATGTTCTAAAATTAGACTGTAGTGATGGTTGTAAAACTGTAAATATACTAAAAACTACTGCACTGTGTACTCTAAGTGGGTGAATCGTATGGTATGTGACATATATCTCAAAAAAGTTATAAAATAAAAACTCTACCACCGTAATAATATTGTAACATCTGGAGTTTATTTAAAAAAAAAAAAAAACAGGTTGTCAACACAAAGGCCATGGTTTGCTGACCCCTGTTTTATTGTACAATGTACCATCATCTTTGAGTTTATCATTCTAGAACATCTCTGGTGTCCAGTATTTCAAAGTCCATCTTTAATCTACTATTTTTTTATTCTCCCAACATGCCCTCCTTTTATCTGTGCATCAAAAAAATGTTCTTTAAAGTGAGAATTGCCTCTATTAGTAAAACGAGCTTACTTCTAACCAACACTCCACAATCAACACACACAACAACAACAATAAAAGATATCAGCTGAGGCTACAGTCATCTGAAGACTTGATTGAGGCTGAAGGATCTGCTTCTAAAATCACTCATGTGGCTGTTGGCACGAGGCCTCGGTTCTTCACCTCAAGGATTTCTCCATCTGTTGCCTGAGTTTCCTCATGACATGTCAGCTGACTTCCTCCTGAGCAAGAAATCCAAGAGAGAGCAAGGAAGACACCTCAGTGCCTTTTCTGACCCAGTTTCTGAAGTGTACAACATCACTTTCACTTTCTTCTATTTGTTAGGAGTGAGTAGTCAAGTTTTGCCCACACTCAAGGAGAGGGGAATTAGGCTCCACCTTTTGAAGGGAATAATATCAAAGAATTTGTGGACATATCTTAAAACCACCATAGCCACCTTGGCAGTATACAAACAGGCTCTCATCTCCTCTGTGGGAAGGCAGAGAAACTGGGGACCAGGCCCAAGACTTAATGGTCAGAACAGCCAAACTCCAAAGATGGATAAATTCCCAACAAAGGTAGGTCTGCTGTACCAAGGTCAGGGCCCGGTTGGGAAAATATGGATGGAGTTATCTAGATTGATGTCCCTGAAGATCCTGAATCCCCAGATTCCCCTGAACCCTCTGAGCCTCCAGAGGCAGCCCACTCCTTTCCATTATGCACTAACCTCCTGTCTCCCACTTGCTTGGAGATGATGCAGAGGCTGCTTCCCCACAAGACAATGTTCACCCACCCACCTCCATCTCAGTGGGGTGTGGATATTCAGGATCTGCCCTTCCTGGCCACCAGGACTTTAATCCCTACAACTGTGATTTAATCTCAAAATTAGGATTGAGTCACAACATAAGCCAGCTGCTGACACATTGAGGCTCACAAGGGAGCAAAGGGACTGTGCCCCAAGGAGCTACAAAACCTACCCAGCATGGACCAGCATAAGTCAGGAGAGCGTGTGTGAGACTGGAGTCTAGGGTGCTTGATCAAGAGGACTGGAAGATAAGTTGAATAAGGGAGAGTTGATCCATTTGCAAGCTCTTTCCTAGGATCCAGGATTCAACACTTACTCATCAAGAAAATGAATAGGCAAGCTACAGATTGGGGAAAATATTCTCAACACATGTATCTGACAAAAGAATTGTGTCAAGAATATATAAAGAACTTCTACAACTCAATAATAAACAGACAATCCAACTTTTTTAAAAGGACAAAAAACTTGAGTAGACAGTGAACAAAGAAGAAATGGCCAGTGAACACATGAAAAAGTTCTCAACATCATAAGTCATCAGTAAAATGCAAATTAACCCCATGAGATACTTCCACACACCCATTAGGATGGTTAAAATGAAAAAGACTGACAATACCAAGTGTTGGTGAAGATGAGAACCAACTGGAACTCTCATATTTTGGTGTGTAAAATGGTACAATCACTTTAAAAAAGTGTTAGTCAGTTTCTTAACTGAAACCCAGCAATTCCACTCCTAGGTATACATCCAAGAGCAACAAAAATTTACGTCCACAAAGCCTTGTACAAGAATGCTTGCAGGAGTTTCATTCACAATAGTACCAAAATTGAAAACAGCTCAGGCGTCCATCAATAGAAGAGATAAACTGTGGTATGGTCATATAACAGAAAACTACTTTGCAATGAAATGGATTGAATTATTAATACACACAACAATATAGATTAATCTCAGCAGTATTACGCTGAATGAGGAAAGCCCGACACAGACTAGTACATGCTGCCATTAGTACATACTTCCATTCAGAAATTCTAGCAGACAAAAGTAATCTATAGGGATAGAAATCAGAGTAATGGTTGCTTTTGGAGGAGGAACTGACTGGGAAGGGGCACAGGGGAACTCTCTGGGGCTGATGGACATGCTCTATATTTTGATAGGACTGTGAGTTACAAGGGTATATGCATTTGCCAAAATTGATTGAATTGTACACTTAAGATCCATGCATTTCACTATATGCAAATTATACTCTGATTAGGATAAGGAATAAAACTCATCATTTTTCCTTCCAAACCTCTTCCTCTTACCATTTATCTTAGTTAACACATCACCACCTATTTAGTATTCTTCAAGCCCAATTCATCCTAGACTTCTCTCTCCCTCTTCCTGCCACTGTCTCTCCCTCTATCACCAAACACTTTGGAATCCTTCTCCTAGAGAACTCTCAAATCTGTCACCTCATTTCCATTACTAATGACCCGGGCTTAGTTCACACCCCTGGACTAATGAAATAGACTTATAGCTGGACTTACCCTTTCCTAATTGACTCCTTACAATGCCAATAAAGTGATCTTCCTAAAATTCCTAATTTATTATGTCATTCCCTCACTAAAATCTTCTTCAATAGATTTACACTACCTGTGAAAGACTATCTAAATTCCTGGCAGAACAACATGGCAACAGTTACCTAGTCTAGTCTGTGAGCATGCCCAACAGATTTCATGTCCGAAGTAGTCTGGTCCCCAAGTAGAGGCCTGGCAGTCTCATCTTCTGTCTGATGAACTATGCATTTATGTGTCACGTTCAAGCATATAGCCTAGATTTCATAATCATCTCAGTTGAGTGACAAATTCTCATCCTCCTCCTTTAATGCCTCAGTGAAAGGAGTCCAACTCCAGCCACCAAGACTCAAACCCTGGAGGCACCAGTTCTCCCCACCCCTCATCAGCCACACCAGATGAGACAAAAAAGTCCTTCCCATTTAGCCTCAACAGCATCCATTGAGCTGACTGCCTGCCTTGTTCTAACGTCAGGACTGCAGCACCCCTCTGTAATTACGGCCGTTGCCTCTCAACCGGTTTTCTCCACTTTAAATGCAACTTAGAGGACTTACGCCCGACACATTAACATCTTGCATGGTTCAGATTTCAACATCCCAGAGATTCCCACTTTCCCTGGGTAGCACTATAACCGTTGCTTTACTTGGAGTTTTGTATTACAAATTTCAAAAAGATTAGCTTAAAAATGAGGACTCCCAGTGATCAAATCAACTCTCCATTTTTATGACTCACTTTATCTCAAAGTTAACGTCAGAGGCTGGTCTAACATCCCAGCAAAGGCTTACTTTCATGTCATTGAAAATGTCTCAGCAAAAATTGAACTGCCTTTGTTGGGGCTGCTGTTTATAAAAGAAATGTCCAGAGCATGGCAGGTGAGAAGATATTACCTCTGAGATGCCTTCTAACACAGATGTTTTTCTAATATTCAAGGTGGTAGATTAAATATGGCCATAAATTGACACTCCTCCTATTAGAGGTGGGGTCTATGTCGCCTCCTTTTAAATTTGGGCAGGTTCTATAACTGCTTTGACCAACAGAATACTTCAAGCGTGATGCTGTGCCAGCTTCTAGGCCCAGCCCTTACGAGACAAGCAGCTTCCATTTCTTGTGTCTTGAAACAGTTGCTCTTGGAGCCCTCAGCCGCCATGTAAAAATTCCAACTGTCCTAAGGCCGCCGTGCTGGAGACACACGTAGGGAGGTCCTGAGACCACACGATAGAGAGAGATGCCCAGCCTGCCCCAGCTGAGGTCTCAGACATCACGGAGCATAAATGAATCTTCCTCACTGTCTTCTGTCTGAATTCCTGTCCTACAAAACTGCAAGGAATATTTATTTATCCAATGAATATTTACTGGATATCTACTATGTGTCAGGTTCCACTCTGCATGCTAGAGTTACACTGGTGAACAAAACTAACAGCTCCTGTCCTCTGGGAGCTGACAATGAATGATAAATATAAAAAGAGAAAAGCCAATAAGCCCCAGTTGGGCTCAAGAATTAACAAATGGTCTCAGTGCACAAGGTACACATGTACGCAGTGGTGGCAGGAGGGCAGCCCCACGCCTACTGGGACCTAGGCATGGAGCCCAACACTGGCAGCCATAACTCAATTCCTATGGGGTAAAGGAGTCTTACTCTCTGCAAGACAATAGTCTCAAGCCAAACTTGAGGCTCGAGGTCCTTCTTCTTAAAAAGAAGCTGAAAAAGACAGCTGCCAACTGGGGCTAGGTGCCCTGACCTCACAGGAAGCCGCGGGCTTGAGGAGGCGAAGAACACAGAATCCGAACTAAACTGGGTCTGAGATTCCCAAATATGATCACAGAACAGAGCATCAAAATATCATAAGATCTGGTTCTGGGCTGGAGGCGGAGGACAACACGTGATGGCAACTATCAAACCATAAAACTGCTAGACAGGAGGGAAAGAGACAACTCATCCATAAAACTGTGCACCTGTTCCTGACATGTGAAACACACCCCACTGAAATGAAACACAGACAGAACCTCTCAAGTCCACCTAAAAGGCTTTGCCTACACAGAAGAAAAGCTGTAGTACTATTTTGTAAGCAAAGTTTGTGTTTTGGTGTGTCATCTATAGAGAGTTTTTATTCTTGTTCCTATAGGGTTTGATATTGCTATGGTGGGGAAATAAAACTCAGCAGCCTGCCGAGCATCAAGAGAGTCTGACAGTCACGGCCACTTGTGAGTCTACTTAGCTGGCTGGCAGCCACCGTGCAGCCCTGGAGAGGACCGTGGGCCAGCTCGCAGTGAAGACGGGTCTCCTCTTTAAGGGAGCCACTGTAACTCTAAGGAATGGACAAAAGCTACTATAAAACTGCAAGTATTCTCACACACAGATTTGACTACCTTAAGACAAAAATGAAATAGATGAGTGTTTTCAATAGTAAGTAAGTTTTTCATAACGTGATCGCAAGTAAAATAATTTCCTAACATACGTCTTTTAAATTCAGGTATGAATGGAACACATCAGGTGACCCTGGGTGACTTTTGCCTCATCTATTAGTGACGCAAATTAGTATCCAGGATCCAGCCATTTTATTATTTATGAAAAATAAAGCAATTGAAGTAAATAAATGTCTAACCACAGTTTGACAAGAACGTAGCCTGGAGGCAATATTGAACAGGCAAGAAGCGCAGAGTTCTGAAGCCGGAATGTTGAGTTTCCGACCTTGACTCTGCCCGTAATAGGTGTGAAATCTTTGGGAGGCGACTTTGCTTCTCTGTGCCTGTTCCCTCATGTGCTCACACACTATATTGGCATTCATATATTATATTTTACAGGGGTCTTCAGAAATGAAACTGAGTAGTAGAGAAATACTTTGATAAGAATGTATTTTATTTTGTTTTGCTTCAAGAAAAAATACAAGAACATACCTTTACTGTGGCAATCTAATGGAGGTGCCCCTAAGAAGTCATTTCTAGATGGGACTGGGGACTTTGTTTTAACTTTAAAATAGGTAATCTTTCACAAGCTCGGGAAGCAACAACTGTATTTAAACGGAAAACTCTCCACAAGGGAAGAAGCAAACCACCCAGGGGCTGCATTGGTTTTGCAAGTGCCCCCTGACGCCGGCGCAAGGATGCAGGAAGCACCTCCTGCGTCGTTGTCCCACTCCCGACAGGACTTGGGGGCTCGGTCCTAAGTGAGCGGAGGGACCCCGTCCCACTCTGCACCAGCAACGCCTCGCTTTCCCTTCCTGCAAACAAGCCGGTGCAAATAACCTGGGGCCCCTGCGACCGCCTCGCTGCACTCACCTGCCGCTGCACAGCAGCTCGCAGCCCGGCCGCTTCGCCTCCCCCGGCGGCCCCGACCAGGAGGCGGGGATAGGGGCGTGGCTTAGGGAGGGGCGGGGCTAGGGGCCGGGGCTCTTCCCCCGCCCACCTCACTGCGCCTGCGCCCAAGGGTGCGTGCGGGGCAGGGTGGGAGGTGGTGCCCCCGTGGTGGTCGGTGCTGATGTGGGTCCACCGGGTGTTTGCCGCCCCTCCTGTTCCGATCCTCTGAGCTTTCCAGCCGTCACGGCGCCCAACTCTGGTCACTCCTGCCGCCCCTCCGCCCGCCTGCGTCAGGTGCCAGCAACCAGCCGGAGTCTCCCCCGCGAGGTCAGACTACCTCCCCCTGCTCCTTTGGAGAACGTTGTGACGCCTCCTCGCCTGTGTCCCTGGCGCCTGGCTGGTTAGGTGTATCGTGTCGTTTAATCACCTCTGCAGCTGAGACAGTGAAACCAAGAAGTGAAGGAACTTGCTTCAAGTCACAGACCCAAAATGCGCTCCAGCTTGAAGTTGATTGCAGGCTGCCTGCCGCCGCCCTTCCACCTCGCGTGGCGCGCCCAAGTTGAGTGCCTAGCCAAGTGCCATGGGCTTTACCTGAGTTTTCACTGTTTCTTAAGCCCTGCGAGGGCGGTATTATCTCTACAGAGGAGTCTAAGTGACTTGTCAGTCCAGCTTTGTCTCATGGCAAAACCTGGGCCATTTAAAACACCGTATGTGGCCTCTGTGTTCCTCCACACCTTTTGTCTTAAATGGCTTTATTGAGGTGACTTACAAAAAGCCTGTACATATTTAAAGTGTACAATTTGATTTTTATGTATGTATGTATATGCCCCTGAAACCGTCACCACAATCAAGAGTGAACGTAGCCACCACCCCCAAAAGTTTCCTTCTGCCCATTTGCAATTCCTCCTCCCAGTCACAGACTGCCATGACCACTCCTCAGATAACCATAGATCTTCTTTCTGTCACTATAGATTAGTTTGCATTTTATAGAATTGTATTATGAATGTTTACTGTGTGCTTTTTTGGGAGGAGGAGAGTCGGGCTTAATTATTTTGAGATTCAGTAGTGTTGCTGAGTGTATCAATAGTTCATTTCCTTTTTATCACTGAGTAGTAGTCCGTTACATGGATATACCACAGTTTGTTTATCCATTCACACATTGTTGGACTTTTAGGTTGTTTCCAGTTTCTGGTTTTTTTTTTTACAAACAAAGCTATCAACATGGTTCTTCATTTTCTTACTATTCAGTTTTGAAAGTTCTTTACATTATCGGGATATGTCTTTCCAGTTATATGACTCAATATTTTCTTCCAGTCTGTGGCTTAAAAGCATGTTTCAGAAGCAGACTTTTTAAATACTTCAAAAGCAAACTTTTTAAATTTTGATAAAGTTTAATTTATCAATTTTTATTTATAGATTGTGCTGTTGGTTCCATATCTAAGAAATTTTTTCCTAACCCAAGGCCCCAAAGATTCTGTCCACTTTTTCTCAAGAAATTTTATAGTTCTAAATTTTAAATTTATGTCTGCGATCTATGCTGTATTAATTTTCATATGTAGTGTGAGATATGGGTAGAAGTTAATTTCTTTGCATGTAGATACCCAGTTGTTTCAACCATTTGTTGAAAAGACTAGTTATTCTCTACCAAATTGCCTTTGCCACGTTTTTGAAAATCAATTGATCATATAAATGTGAGTTTATTTATGGAATGTCTATTCTGTTCATTGATTTATTTATCTGTATTAGCATTGATATCACATGGTCTTGATTACCATAGCTTTATAATAAGTCTTGAAATCAGGTCATTTAAATCTTTCAATTTTGTTCTTTTTTCTCGAAGTTGGCTTGGCTATCCTATACCCTTTGCATTTCAAAATGAATTTTAGAATCAGTTTGCCAGTTTTAACAAAAAAAATTGCACAGATTTTGATTGAGATTGCAATGAATCTATAGATAAACCTAGGGAAAATTGACACCTTAAAAATATTGAGTCTTGTGATCTGTGAAAATGGTATGTATCTGCATTTACTTACGTATTATGTAATTTCTCTCAGAAGTGTTTTGTAGTTTTCAATGTACAGGCCTTGCACATCTTTTGTCAGATTTAACTCTAATTATTTCATACTTTTTATGCTATTGCAAATAGTATTACTTATAAATTTTTAATGGTTTATTGCTAATATATAGAAATAAAATTGATTTTTGTATATTGATCTTATATCCTGAAAACTTGCTAAACCCGCTCATTAGTTTGAGTAGCTTTTTATACAATCTATAGGATTTTATTTGTAGACAATAATGTCATCAGTGAATAAAGACCATTATCTTCTTCCTTTTCGATCTGGACCTTTTATTTCTTTTTCTTACCTTAATTGTACTAGCTAGAACCTCCAGTACAATTCAGTGGGGGAATGGATGGTCTTTCCAATAAATGAGGCTGGGTCAATTGGATAGTCATACGAGAAAGCATGAACCTTGACCCCCATCTCACACAACACACAAAAATTAATTTCAGAACCTTCATGGACCTGAATGTGGAAAATGAGACAATAATACTATCAAAGAAAACATAAGACAATGTTAATTGTAAGGGCAGGCAAAGATTTCTTAAATGAGACACAAATAACAGTAGCTATAAAAGGTTAACAAATTAATTCAATTTAATTTATAAATTAAATAGGATTAACTTATACATTAATTAAATTAGTAGAACTTGTATTCATCAAGACACCGTTAAGAAAGTAAAAGGTAAATGACAGGCCAGGAGAAGATATTTGTGAAATGTATCTGACGAAGGACTCCTATAAATTGATAAGAAAACATCTGAATCAATTTTTTAGAGGAGAGGAGGGGCAGAAGGCTTGCATTGACCTTTACAAAAGAGGATAGCCAAAGGGCAAGGCATGATGAGAAGTCATTCAGTATCATTAGTCATCAAGGACATGCAAAGTAAAACCACAATTGAGATACCACTACAAACCAAGACTCTCAACCCCCACTGTGGTGCAACCACTTTGGAAAACTGGCAGTATTTGCTACAGCTATACTTACATGTTCATCCTACGACATAGCAGTGCCATTTCTGGGTATATACCCAATGTAAATGAGTACTTATGTCCACCAAAAGACACGAATGAGAATGTTCATAGCAGTTTTATTCATAATGATCAAAAACTGGAAACAACTCCAATGTCCACCAGCATTAGAATGGATAACTATATTATGTTATATTCATATAATAGAATACTATTGTATAGAATGGAATACTACAACAAGGAAAAAGAAAAACTACTGCTACTTGCTCGCACTTGGATGAATATCACAAATACAGTGTTGATCAAAATAAGCCAACCACAAAAGGTTACATCTGTATGATTCTATTTGTATAAAGTTCATAAACAGGCAAAACCAACCCATGGTTACTTTTGATGGGGGAGTGATAATGACTGAGAGAGAGCACAAGCAAACCTATTGGGGTCCCAGAAATGATCTATACCTTGATCTGTGTGGTGGCCAAGCAGATGTATACACATGTAAAAATTCACTGCTCTGCACCTAAGATTTATGTGTTTTATGTATAGATGTTATATCAACATAAAAGAAAACTGAAGTGTTTTTTCTGAACATAATTATTCAGCTCTGCTGATACGTACACATATTTCTGAGCCAAAGCTGCACTTTTGATCACTATAACTTTCTAGTAGGTTTGATATCTACAAAATAAGTTCAAGTCTTTTCTTCCAAAATTTTCTTGCACCTGTATGCTTCCAAGCTAAACTTTAGGATCAGTTTTTCAAATTCCTTAGAAAAATTCTACTGGGATTTTTATTGGTATTATGCGATATTTGTAGTTTATTTGAAGAGCACTTACATCTCTCCAGTATTGACTCTTTCCATCCAATCAACATGGTTCGTTTATTCAGGAATTTTCAATCAAGATTTAAATTATTCTTTATGTAGGGCTAGAACATGTTTTGGTATATTATGTATATGATGTATATTAAGTCATTATGGTTTCTGTTCCTATTATAGGAGAAATATTTGTCCCATTACTTCTCTAATCATTGCTGGTATATAAAAAGGCTCTTTTTCCCCCTATCTGGCCACCTTGCTGAACTCCTTCATTCATTTTAGGAGTTTTCCATTCGATTCTTTTAATTTCTAGGTTGTAAGTAATGTATTAAAATATTTTCTCCTTTATATGAGAATCTGACTTCTGATTAGTTTCCTAACTATGTTTTCCTGAAAACAGAAAGATGGTATCTGTAGACTATGTGACTAGGCAACTTTGCTTATAATAAAAATGACTCCTGGTTTGTAACTTTTGTCTGGACTGGGAGTCACCATGGCCTTAGGTTCCTTTTCTAACCCACCAGTCCCTTGTGGGGACCCTGGAAACCATGCCTATGGAGTTGTCACCAAAGATATTTTCGCGGGGGTCGGGGGCATGAGGTTTTTAAATCAGAGTGACTGCCTGGTGTAGCTCTTGTCTTCCTGCACCTGAGCCGTCTGCTGAGTGGACTGCAGTAAAGATTCCCACTGCTAGGAATATCTACACTGCCTTGCTAGCATGTGTGGTTCCTGCCCTATGGCCTTGAATAGGCCAGGATGCTATGTGGCCCACAGTGGTCTTGTGAATCTGAATTAGTTGAATCTAAGAAGACCCACCCCCTGGGCATTGCAGAGTGGTGGAGCAGTGGGCTAGACTTTCAGACCCTCGATGCAGTTTGACCAATGGACTGTGAGATAGAGGGGTGGGGAAGGAAAGCTGACAAGGCATTAGATGTCTGAGAGGGAGAGTCCATCTGCCTGTTCTCTGAAGTTGAAAACTCTGCGGCATATGACAAGAGATTAGGGCAGAAGCGGGCTGGAGTAAAACCAGATTCATACCAAGAGGAGACACTGCTCACTGTTTATGAAGGGGACCTGGGCCGAAACCCACTGCAGCTGAGCTACCGGGATAGGTTAATGTCTCGCTGGGAGGTTTGGAGGGGGACTGCGAAGACAAAAGAATGAACCTGAAGACCCCATGCTTGTGATGGGCCGCCACCTGATAAAGCAGGCGGAACTGCCAAGTTGACTGCAATTCCACTCAAACTTGAATCTACATGGAGAGAGGTTTGAGAGCACCCAAGCAGACAAAGGGCTGTGCGGTGGCCAGCAGGTCCAGGCAGAGCTACAATGACAGCAGTTTAATATGGTTTGGGGTCACCAATACAAGGTTAAAGAAAGCTCTCCATGTGTGGCAAAGGGTAACCCCAGGCCACCTAAACAGCATCCTGGAGTCTGACAACAGCTTTGGACCCAGAATGCTTGAGTCATTTTAAGGCTGCGCTGGAGCCTGAGCAGTGTCCTCTGCTGCCATCTAGTGAAAATTTATGGGAATGCAAACATTTTCAAAAGCGACGCAGATTTTTAAAGCAATCATTGGTTATTGTAAATGCCTAAGCTCTACTATTAGACTGGATAAAACTCTTGATTTGCGCTTAGTGTATAGGGAAAAACTACACTTTTTCTAAAAAGGTTAAATAAATTTCATTGTAGTATATTTGATTTGCTGAAAACTATGGTGTAATATCATTTGATATAAAATGCCTAGAATTCCCAGAATAAAGGGGGTATTTTAGGCATTATAAAGACAGATGGCCAAAGACTATTCCAGTTGCACAGGACATGGAGGGGACATCCTTACCCCACTGGTTAATACAAATCCTCGTGATCACAAAATGTGCTAACTTGTCCTTTTCTATGTTGAAAATGTCAGCCAAAGTCGTGGAGGTGGACTATGGGCAAAGGGTTAACGAACACTTCCGCATGAGAATCTAACCTTAGGTTATCTCCCTGAAAGTATGTGTCAACTATTTAACTAGGCAACATTGCTTACAGTAAAAATGATCATTAGTAAATTGCACCTGGACTGGCGAACCTCTAACTACCCGATGGGGAAACGATTGTTTTGAGCTTCCTGCGTGTGAAACTCTTGTAACTGGGCACGACTCGTGCAGAGACCCTGGAAGCTACGCCTGTGGAACTGTGAGATCGTCTCTGTGAGGCATGGGGCTTTACATCAAAGCAGTTCTCGTAAAGGCCCCAGTGTGGATCTCGACTCCTTGCACCTACTGAATGAAGTGCAGCAAGGACCTCGCTGCAAAGAACACCTGAGGCTGCTCTGTGATTGCTGCAGGTCCTGCCCTGTAGCCTTCTAGCTGCGCCGAGGAGGCCTGGGTCGTCTTGGGAGTCAGCAAAGCCTAAGAAGACCGCTGCGGGCCTTGCAGTGGTCATTACATCCACTGCCAAAAATGACTTTTGTTTTCTTTTTCCTTTCCATAACTATACTCATGTCCTTTTCATTTGTTATTTGTTATAGTTTGTTGAATGATAGTGAGCACAATGGTGGGAGGAGGGGTGCAGTGGGTGAGGAGGGGAGACAGAATGCCTTGTCCCTATATTTTATTTTTCCACTTTTTATTTGGAAATAATTTCAAACATAGAAAAGTTGCAAGAATACAAAGACATCCTAGAAAGACTTCACAGAGATTCACTGTTAACATTTTTCCACATTTGTTTTGTTTTTATTTTCTCTCTCTACATGTATGCATTTTTATTATCATTATTTGAGAGTAAGTTGCAGCCATCATATCCCTTTATCCTTATTATTTTATTGTGTATTTCCTAAAAAACAAGGCATCTACTTACATTATCACAGCATAATTCTCAAATTGGGAATTAAAATGAATACAGTGCTATTACCTAATTAACAGACCTGTGAAAATTTTTCCAGTTGTCCCAATATTGTTTTTTTTATAGCATATTTTTTCCCTGCTCCCAGATCCAGTCTTGTAGTCATCTCACTGCTTTTAGTTGTCATGTCCCTTTACTCTTCCTTAATCGAGAATAGTTCCTTAATCCTTTTTTGTCTTTCATGACATGGGCATTTTGAAGAGCACAGGCCTATTGTTTTAGCAGAATTTCCTTCAGTTTGGGTTTGTCTGAAGTTTCCTCACGGTCAGATTCAGGTTGGGGTCTCCACCCTTTAGGGAACTCCACTCTGGCCTCCCTCTAGCCACATCTCTCAAGCCTGGAGCCAAGGAGGCAAGCCCATTGGAGCCTGCCCACTCCCACTTGGTCCAGAGAGTAAATATTTTAGGCTTTGCAGGCTATATGATCTCTGTCACAACTACTCAGCTCTGCTACTGTAGCAAGAAAGCTGCCGTAGATAATGTGTAAATGAATGAGCATGGCTATATTCAAATAAAATTTTATTTATAAAAACAGGTGGACGGCGCATATTTGGCCCATGAGTCAGTTTGCTTGACCCCTCTTCTAATCCATGACCCAGCTACCAAGAAGTCCAGAATTCCACGCCCAAAGAGCCTCAGCCCCGTTCCCAGAGTAGGCCTGTGAGGGCCTCTCTTCCCCGGGTCTGCCATAGTGAGACGTGGCATCTTGCCACTAAGGAGTGCGTTTCTCTAGGCTTGCGTGTGCCCAGGAGATGACAGTTTTGAGGAATGTGGACAGATTTGAACGCAGAGGTGGGGCCTTCACAGTGTCAGAAAGAGCTGAGAGTGAGAAGAGAAGGGGCAAAGAGCTAGCCGGGTCGGCTCCCCTCCTCTCACCATGTCTGGTGCAAGACTCCAAGGAGCCTAAGAATTACATTCGCATCTGGCCTTCCTGGTCAGTGTGAAGGGTTAGTTTATCCAGAGAAAAAGGAGTGACATATGTTATTCAACCATTTGTTGCTTGATTTATATGTATATATATTTGAACATTTAGCTATATGGTACGTGGTCTCTATTTGCACTTTGCCCCAGCCCCATAGTGCAAGGGCAGCCTGTGTGACAGCATGAACACTTCTCAGAACAGCCTCAGCGGGCTGACTGTTCCCCACAGGTGTTTACCTGTGAAGGGAACCTGCAAACTGGCTCCTGGCTCCACTCTGCCCCGGGAGAATCAGGGACGATCTGTGACAAGGCCTCCCAGCCTTCCTTGCCTGCAGCCACTTGGGTCGGCAAAAGACCCCAGGTTCAGTGCTCGGCTTCTAAGCAACAGAACAAGGAAGATACTAACGGGCCAATTCTCATTCTTCCCACTTTCTACTTCTAGACTGTCTTTTCTTTCTGGTTTATCTAACTGATTTCTTTGGACCTCTTCATATTTGAACAACCAATTCCCCTGACAGACTTCAGATCCCTGGAGGTTTCTGCATCTCCCTCTCTCATTCATGTAACACACCCCCACCATGACTGCCACCACCCCTGCCATCGCCACGCTGCCATAGCTGCCTCTGGTCAGCATGGGGCCTTAAGGCACCTGTCCCTTAACCAGAACACTCCAGAGCCAGGAGATGTTGTAGGGGTGCCATCTTACCAACACTAGTGCACACTCATGTCCAGACACTTTGGAATTCCAACCAAGTAAATAACACCAATATGGTACCCGGATCTCGTAAGTAGTGAGGTGTATCTGGAAAGATAAGCAGTTCTTTAAAATGTTACCTCATGAAGTACCTCCAACTTTTAATATCTTTTAGAGGAAAGTAATGTATGTAAAGTATTAATCTAAATATCACTTCCAATAACATAATACTTTTGGTAAGGCATCCGATAACATCGAAATTTAAGAATTACTGCTATGCAATTTACATAATTCCTATAATATAGTAGCATATAATTTACTGTTATATAATTTACTATTAGTTTGCTGAATTTTTTAACTTTTGTCCTAAAATTGTTTTCTATATATATAAACTCTAAAAGTTGTTCCATTGTAATTTGTTTCTTTTTATAATGCTTTGAATCTCCAGAAAAAGGTCTTTTTTATGACAGTCTTTTGCAATAATATATTGATTAGTTACTCTATCATTTAAAAAAAAATTTTTATTGAGGTCATAATGGTTTATAACATTGTGAGATTCCAGTTGTACATTATTATTTGTCGGTCACCATATAAATGTGCCCCTTCACCCCTTGTGCCCACCCCCCAACTCCCTTCCCCCTGGTAACCACCAAACTGTTCTCTCTGTCCATGTATTAGTTGATATTCCACATATGAGTGAAGTCATACAGTGTTTGTCTTTCTCTGTCTGGCTTAGTTCACGTAACATAATACCCTCCAGGCCCATCCATGTTGTTGCAAATGGGACGATTTTGTCTTTTTTTATGGCTGAGTAGTATTCCATTTTATATATATACCACATCTTCTTTATCCAGTCATCTGTCGACGGACACTTGGGTTGCTTCCACATCTTAGCTATAGTGAATAATGCTGCGATGAACATAGGGGTGCATAAGCCTCTTTGGATTGTTGATTTGAGGTTTGTTGGGTAGATACTCAGTAGTGGGATAGCTGGATCATAAGGTATTCCTGTTTTTAATTTTTTGTGTGTGTGAGGAAGATCAGCCCTGAGCTAACATCCATGACTATCTTCCTCCACTTTATGTGGGACGCCGCTACAGCATGGCCTGACAAACAGTGTGTCAGTGCACGCCCGGGACCCAGACCTGGGCCGCCAGCGACAGAGTAAGTGCACTTAACTGCTACACCATGGGGCCAGCCCTGTTTATAATTTTTTGAGGAATCTCCATACTGTTTTCCATAGAGGCTGCACCAATTTGCATTCCCACCAGTAGTGGATTAGGGTTCCCATTTCTCCACAGCTCCTCCAACATTTGTTGCTTTTTGTCTTGGTGATTATAGCCGTTCTAACGAGTGTAAGATGATACCTTGTTGTGGTTTTAATTTAAATTTCCCTGATGATTAGTGATGTTGAGCATCCTTTCATGTGCCTGTTGGTCATCTGTATATCTTCTTTGGTGAAGTGTCTGTTCATTTCCTGTGCCCATTTTTTGATTGGGTTGTTTGTTTTTTTGTTATTCAGTTGTGAGTGTTCTTTATATATTATGGAGATTAATCCCTTGTCAGATTTATGGTTTGCAAGTATTTTTTCCCAGCTGGTGGTTTCCCTATTCATTTTGATCCTGGTTTCATTTGCCTTGTAGAAGCTCTTTAATCTGATGAAGTCCCACTTTTTTATTTTTTCTTTTGTTTCTCTTGTCTGAGTAGACATGAAATTCAAAAACATCCCTTTATGGCTGATGATGAGTAGTGTACTACCTATATTTTCCTCCAGGAGTTTTATAGTTTCAGGTCTCACCTTCAGGTCTTTGATCCATTTTGAGTTAATTTTTTTGTATGGCAAAAGAAGATAGTCTACTTTCATTCTTTTCATGTGGCTGTCCAGTTTTCCCAGCACCATTTATTGAAAAGAGTTTCCTTTCTCCACTGTATGTCCTTAGCTCCTTTGTCAAAGATTAGCTGCCTGTAGATATGAGGTTTTATTTCGGGATTTTCAATTCTGTTCCATTGATCTGTGTGTCTGTTTTTGTACCAGTACCATGCTGTTTTAATTACTATCACTTTGTAGTATGTTTTGAAGTCAGGGATTGTGATGCCTCCAGCCTTGTTCTTCTTTTTCAGGATTGCTTTAGCTATACGAGATCTTTTGTTGCCCCATATGAATGCTACTATTCTTTGTTTTATTTCTGTGAAGAATGTCCTTGGGATTCTGATTTGGGATTGCATTGAATCTGTAGATGACTTTAGGTAGTATGGACATTTTAACAATGTTTATTCTTCCAATCCAAGTGCATGGAATCTTTTTCCATTTCTTTATGTCATCATTGATTTCACTCAGTAATGTCTTATAGTTTTCCTTGTATAGGTCTTTCACTTCCTTGGTTAAATTTACTCGTAGATATTTTATTCTTTTTGTTGCATTTGTAAATGGAATTGTCTTCCTGAGTTCTCTTTCTGTTAGTTCATTGTTGGTATATAGAAATGCAACCGAGTTCTGTAAGTTGATTTTATACCCTGCCACTTGGCTGTAGTTGTTGATTATTTCTAATAGTTTTCCAATGGATTCTTTAGGGTTTTCTGTATATAAGATCGCGTCATCTGCAAACAGTGAGAGTTTCACTTCTTCATTGCCTATTTGGATTCCTTTTATTCCTTTTTCTTGCCTAATTGCTCTGGCCAGAACCTCCAGTACTGTGTTGAATAAGAGTGGTAAGAGTGGGCTCCCTTGGCTTGTCCCTGTTTTCAGAGGGATGGGTTTCAGTTTTTCCCCATTGGGTATGATGTTGGCTGTGGGTTTGTCATATATGGCCTTTATTATGTTAAGGTACTTTCCTTCTATACCCATTTTGTTGAGAGTTTTTATCATAAGTGCATGTTGGATCATGTCAAAAGCCTTCTCTGTATCTATTGAGATGATCATATAGTTTTTATTCCTCGTTTTGTTAATGTGGTGTATCACATTGATTGATTTGTGGATGTTGAACCATCCCTGTGTCCCTGGTATAAATCCCACTTGATCATGGTGTATGATCTTTTTAATGTATTGCTGGATTCTGATTGCCAATGTTTTGCCAATGTTTGTTTGTGTTCATCAGCGATGTTGGCCTGTAATTTTCCTTCTTTGTATTGTCCTTGCCTGGCTTTGGTATCAGAGTGATGTTGGCCTCGTAGAATGTGTTGGGAAGTATTCCATCTTCCTCTATTTTTTGGAATAGTTTGAGAAGGATAAGTATCAAGTCTTCTTTGAATGTTTGGTCAAATTCTCTAGAGAAGCCATCTGGTCCTGGACTTTTATTTTTTGGGAGGTTTTTGATTACTGTTTCAATCTCTTTACTTGTGATTGGTCTATTCAGGTTCTCTATTTCTTCTTGATTCAGTTTTGGAAGGTTGTATGAGTCTAGCAATTTATCCATTTCTTCTAGATTCTCCAATTTGTTGGCATATAGTTTTTCATAGTATTCTGTTATAATCTTTTGTATTTCTGTGGTATCTGTTGTAATTTCTCCTTTTTCATTTCTAATTTTATTTATTTGAGCCTTCTCTCTTTATTTCTTGGTGAGTCTGGATAAGGGTTTGTCAATTTTGTTTATCTTCTCAAAGAACCAGCTCATTGTTTCATTGATCCTTTCTACTGTTTTTTAAATTTCATTTTCATTTATTTATGTTCTGATTTTTATTATTTCCCCCCTTCTGCTGACTTTAGGCTTTGTTTCTTCTTATTTTTCTAATTCTGTTAGGCATAGTTTGAGGTTGCTTATTTGGGCTTTTCCTTGTTTGTTAAGGTGGGCCTGTATTGCTTTGAGTTTCCCTCTCAGGACTGCTTTTGCTGCATCCCATATGAGTTGGTACGGTGTATTTTCATTTTCATTTGTCTCCAGCTATGCTTTGATTTCTCCTTTAATTTCATCAATCATCCATTGGTGGTTTAGTAGCATATTGTTGAGTCTCCACAGCTTTGTCACTTTCCCAGTTTTTTCCTTGTAGTTGATTTCTAACTTCATGGCATTATAGTCTGAAAAGATGCTTGTTATGATTTCAATCTTCTTAAATTTATATAAGCATGCCTTGTTTCCCAACATATAGTCTATTCTTGAGACTGTTCCATGCACACTTGAGAAGAATGTGTAATCTGCTGTGTTTGGATGGAGTGCTCTGTATATGTCTATTAAATCAATCTCATTTAGATTTTGTTTGGGTCCATTATTTCCTTATTTATTTTCTGTCTGGGTTATCTGTCCATTGATGAGAGTGGGGTGTTAAGATCCCCTGCTACTATTGTGTTGTTGTTAATATCTCCTTTTAGGTTTGTCAATAGTTGCTTTATGTACCTTGGTGTTCCTGTATTGGGTGCATATATATTTAAAAGTGATACGTCTTCTTGGTGGAGTGTCCCTTTTATCATTATATATTGCCCCTCTTTGTCTCTCATTACCTGTTTTATCTTGAAGTCAACTTCGTCTGATATGAGTATGGCAACACCTGCTTTCTTTTGTTTGCCATTAGCTTGGAGTATTGTCTTCCATCCTTTCACTCTGAGCCTGTGTTTGTCTTTAGAGCTGAGATGTGTTTCCTGGAGGCAGCATATTATTGGGTCTTGTTTTTTAATACATCCCACCACTCTGTGTCTTTTGATTGGAGAGTTCAATCCATTTACATTTAGGGTACTTATTGATATATGGGGGCTTATTGTTATTTTATCGCTCTTTTTCTGGTTCTTTTGCATTTCTTTTGTTTCTTGTCCCATGTGTTTCAGACTACCAATTTAGTTTGGTAGTTCTGTAAGGGAGTTCCCTTAGTTTTCTCTTTCTTTATCATGTGTGATTCTGTTCTGGTTATTTGATCAGTGGTTACCATGAGGTTCGTATAAAAAATATCTTGTATGTGATAGTCCATTTTTTGATGGACTCTTATTCTCTTAGACTAAGTTGATTCGATCCCTTTCCTCTTCCCTTTCTAAGTTATTGCTGTCATATCTTATTCCTTCCTGTGTTGTGAGTTTGTGTTTAACATGATGAGGTTTTATTCATGCTTGGTGCTTACCTTCCCTTGATCTTTTTCTTGTGTGTGTGAGGAAGATAGGCCCTGAGCTAGCATCTGCCAATCTTCTTTTTTTTTCTTTTTTTGTTGAGGAAGACTGGCCCTGGGTTAACATCCATGCCCATCTTCCTCCACTTTACGTGGGACGCCTGCCACAGGCCACATGACCTGACAAGCGGTGCGTGGGTGTGCGCCTGGGATCCAAACTGGCAAGCCCCGAGTCACTGCACTGGAGCACGTGCATTTAACCACTTGCGCCACTGGGCCAGCCCCTGATCTTTGGTTTTATATTGAAGTGTTTGCTAATCTATTTTGATAGGGCCGGCCCTGTGGCTTAGCGGTTGAGTGCTCGCGCTCCGATGCTGGCGGCCTGGGTTTGGATCCTGGGCGCACACCGACGCACCGCTTCTCCGGCCATGCTGAGGCCGCGTCCCACATACAGCAACTAGAAGGATGTGCAACTATGACATACAACTATCTACTGGGGCTTTGGGGGAACAATAAATAAATAAAATTATAATCTATTTTGATAGAGGACTGCATTTTTTCTGGTTTTGTTGACCTATTTTCCTCCTTGTTCAAAACTTTGAATCCCCTTTCTCTTTTTTTCCTCAGGTATGCGGGCCTTCTTGAACACTTCTTGTAGTGGGGGTCTTGTGGCAATGAACTCCCTTAGCTTTTGTTTATCTGGGATAGTTATTATTTCTCCATCATATCTGAAGGATATTTTTGATGGATAGAGTATTCTTGGCTGAAAGTTTTTGTCCCTCACAATTTTGAATATATCGTTCCACTCTCTCCTAGCTTGTAAAGTTTCTGTCAAGAAATCAGCTGAGATCCTGATAGGAAATCCTTTGTATGTTATTTATTTATTTATTTTTGTCAGGCTGCCCTTAATATTTTTTCTTTGTCATTGACTTTTGCCACCTTTACTACTATATGCCTTGGAGAGGGTATTTTTGTGTTGATATATTTAGGAGATCTATTGATTTCATTCACTGGTATTTACAGCTCCTTCCCCAGGTTTGGGAAGTTCTCAGATATTATTTCTTTGAACAAGTTCTCTGCTCCTTTTTCCCTCTCTTCTCCCTTGGAATATCTATAATCCTTATGTTGGATTTCCTAGAGTTGGATATTTCTCAGAGAGTTTCTTCATTTCTTTTTAGTCTTAGTGCTCTTTCCTCCTCCATCTGGAACATTTCTGCATTGCTGTCCTCAATATTACTAATTCTTTCCTCTATATTGTCGGCTCTGATGCTTAAGGTTTCCAGATGTGTCTTTATCTCCTCTATTGTATTTTCATCTCTAAGATTTCTGATTGGATTTTTTTTTACGGTTTCAATCTCCTTTGTGAAGAAACTCCTGATTTCATTGAATTGTCTGTCTGTGTTTTCTTGTATTTCATTAAGCTTTTTTATGATGGCTATTTTGAATTCTCTGCCATTAAGATTATACATTTCTGGGGCCGGCCCCGTGGCTTGGCAGTTAAGTGCATGCGCTCTGCTGCTGGCGGCCTGGGTTCGGATCCCAGGCGTGCACCAATGCACCGCTTCTCTGGCCATGCTGAGGCTGGGTCCCACATACAGTAACTAGAAGGATGTGCAGCTATAACATACAACTAGCTACTGGGGCTTTGGGGGAAAAATAAATAAATAAAATTATAAAAACAAAGATGATACATTTCTGTGCTTTCTGGGTTGACTTCTGGGTGCTTGTCATTTTTCCTTTTGGTCTGGAGATTTAATATATTTTTGCATGGTGCCTGTCAGTGTTGGCTTACTTTTCCTCATAGTGAAAATATATGGTCGCAGTTTCCTTTTGCTGCTGCTGGTTGGGAGTCAAGGGGCGTATATTCTGGCCTGCCTCAATCTGCAGGCACTCTTGTCACCCCTGGCTGATCTGAGGCTGAGTGGAGGTTGCTGGGGGGGTAAGTGTGGGAACAGCTGGAGCTGGAGTGTGGGAACAGCTGAGACTGGAGTGCAGGTAGGCTGAAGCAGCTGGGGCTTGGGTGCATGTGGGTTGAAGCAGCTGCAGCTGAAGTGCCGCTCGGCCAAAGAAGCAGGGGCTGGAGTGCCACTGGGCCGAAGAAGCTGGACCTGGAGTGCACTGAGCTGAAGAAGGAGGAGCTGGGGTGCCACTGGGCCAAAGAAGCTGGAACTGGAGTGCTGTGGGCCGAAGTTGCTTGTGCCAAGTTAGCTGGAGCCTAAGCACAGGCCAAGCCAAAGCCACTGGAGCCAGGGAATGGGGGGCAGTCCAGCCAAAGGAGCTGGGGCCGTGACATGGGGAAGCCAGGAAAGCTGGGGCCGTGGCTTGGTCCAGCCAGAGCAGCTGGGGCTGTGGCCTGGTGGGGCCTGAGCTGCCACTGCCTCTGGTGCGGGGACACAGGTTCGCCTTGCTGGTGGTTGGGCCCGGGCACCTGGGGACCACTGCCTGTGGGGGTGGGGCATGGTCATGCTGCCCCTGTTGGTGGGGCCTGGGCTCCTGGGGGCTGCTGATTCTGGGGATGGGGTTGAGCTGAAGCACCACTGTGCTGAAGCGCCAGTCGGGTGGGCCGGGTGGGGGAGGGGTGCTTACTTTCTCCTCCCCTATCTCAGAGGTTTCTCACCTTGCTGTCACTCTCTGCTCTCCTGAGGGGCTAGCTGGTTGAAACTACCCTCGCAACAGTTCAGCTCCCTCCGTAGGGGGATCCCTTCAGGCCGTGAGGGGTCTTGGAGAGCTCCAGGTTTTCACGCGGTGACCCGCCCCTCCCCCTCCTCTGAGAGCTGCGTGGTCTCAGTCTCTGGGACGCAGTCCTTGGGGAAGGAAAGGAGCACCTCTAACCCCCTTCCAATTCCTCTGGGGATTCCAGCACCTCCATCCTCGGGTGTATGGCTGCCTGAGTGCCTCAGATGTCGCCTGTGTTGTGTGAATAGCTTCTGTTGGAATATGAATGCCATTTTTGTTGTGTCTTAGAGGGGGAGTGTTCAATGGGGGAAGCTCACTCCACTATGATGCTGACATCACTCAGTTGTCTTTTCATTTTGATCCTCATTTCCTTTGCCTTGCAGAAGCCCTTTAGTCTGATGAAGTCCCACTTGTTTATTTTTTCTTTTGTTTCCCTTGTCTCAGTAGACATGAAATTTGAAAAGATCCCTCCAAAACTGATCTCAAAGAGTGTTCTGCCTATATTTTCTTCTAGGAGTTTTATAGTTTCAGGTCTTACTTTTAAGTGTTTGATCCATTTTGAGTTAATTTTTGTGTATGGAAAAAGATAATGGTCTACTTTCATTCTTTTGCATGTGGCTGTCCAATTTTCCCAGCACCATTTGTTGCAGAGACTTTCCTTTCTCCATTCTATGTTCTTAGCTCCTTTGTTGAAGATTAGCTGTCCATATATGTGTGGTTTTATTTCTGGACATTCAATTCTGTTCCACTGATCTGTACGTCTGTTTTTGTACCAGTACCATGTTGTTTTGATTATTATACCTTTGCTGTATATTTTGAAGTGAGGGACTGTGATGCCTCCTGTTTTGTTCTTTTTTCTCAGGATTGCTTTAGCTATTTGGGGTCTTTTGTTGCCCCAATGAATTTTAGTATTCCTTGTTCTATTTCTGTGAAGAATGTCATTGGAATTCTGATTGGAATTACATTGAATCTGTAGATGGCTTTAGCTAGTATGGACATTTTAACCATGTTTATTCTTTCAATCCATGTGTATGGGCTGTCTTTCCATTTCTTTATGTCATCATCGATTTCTATCAACAATGTCTTATAGTTTTCATTGTATAGGTCTTTCACCTCCTTGGTTAATTTTATTCCTAGATATTTTATTCTTTTTGTTGCGATTGTAAATGAGATTGTATTCTTGAGTTCTCTTTCTGACAGTTCGTTATTAGAGTATAGATAATGCAACTGATTTTTGTAAGCTGATTTTGTACCCTGCAACTTTGGTGTCGTTGTTGATTATTTCTAATAGTTTTCTGATGGATTCTTTAGGGTTTTCTATATGTAAAATCATGTCATCTGCAAACAGCGAGAGTTTCACTTCTTCATTGCTTATTTGGATTCCTTTTATTCCTTTTTCTTGCCTAATTGCTCTGGCCAGAACCTCCAGTACTGTGTTGAATAAGAGTGGTGATAGTGGGCACCCTTGTCTTGTTCCTGTTCTCAGAAGGATGGGTTTCAGTTTTTCCCCATTGAGTATGATGTTGGCTGTGGGTTTGTCATATATGGCCTTTATTATGTTGAGATACTTTCCTTCTATCCCCATTTCGTTGAGACTTTTTATCATAAAGGGATGTTGGATCTTGTCAAAAGCCTTCTCTGCATCTATTGAGATGATCATATAGTTTTTATTCCTCATTTTGTTAACGTGGTGTATCACGTTGATTGATTTGCAGATGTTGAACCATCCCTGTGTCCCTGGGATAAATCCCATTTGATCATGGTGTATGATCTTTTTAATGTATTGCTGGATTCTGTTTGCCAATGTTTTGTTGAGGATTTTTGCATCTGTGTTCCTCAATGATATTGGCCTGTAATTTTCCTTCTTTGTATTGTCCTTGCCTGGCTTTGGTATCAGAGTGATGTTGGCCTCATAGAATGAGTTAGGAAGTATTCCATCTTCCTCTATTTTTTGGAATAGTTTGAGAAGGATAGGTTTTAAATCTTCTTTGAATGTTTGGTAAAATTCTACAGAGAAGCCATCTGGTCCTGGACTTTTATTTTTTGGGAGGTTTTTGATTACTGTTTCAATCTCTTCACATGTGATTGGTCTGTTCAGATCCTCTATTGCTTCTTGATTCAGTTTTGGAAGGTTGTATGAGTCTAAGAATTTATCCATTTGTTCTAGATGTCCAATTTGTTGGCATATGGTTTTTCATAGTATTCTTATAATCCTTTGTATTTTTGTGGTGTCCATTGTAATTTCTCCTCTTTCATTTCTAATTTTATTTATTTGAGCCTTGTCTCCTTTTTCCTTAGTAAGTCTGGCTAAAGGTTTGACAATTTTGTTTATCTTCTCAAAGAACCAGCTCTTTGTTTCATTGATATTTTCTACTGTTTTTTAATGGTGACAAAGGGGCCATACTAATGTAAGGTGCTAATCACAGGGAAAATTGGGCATGAAGTACATGGGAACTCTGTATTATCATCACAATTTTCTGTAAATCTAAAACTATTCTAACATTAAAATTTTATTTAACAATTTCTTAAAAATAAAGACAGGGCTCCCTGATATCAATAAGCCTCGTGAAAATGCATTCATTAATAATCAGAGGAAGCACCCCCCACATGCTTGTACATGCACACACACACACACACACACACACACACACAACTCAGGCATAGGGAGGGAGCCCAGGATCTGACTCTGACATCACAATGAACAGAATCCAAAAAGCAATTACACTGCCAAGTATTATGCTAAAACAATTATTGAAGTTGCTAGTCGAAAACAGTTAATGGAATAATTAAGACAGATTGACCTAAAAGCTGATTTAAAATTAACCTGACACGTGCATGCTATCTAAATAAAGACTCTCTCCTATGAGCTAGCTTCTCATTAAAATCAAATTCCACTGGGAGAAATTACACACTTGCACCGTGATTGGGAAGAACAGGCCGCGTTCACTCAACCACTGATGGAACTGGAGGGTCATCAGACGAGGTAAATGGAAATGAGTGTCCTGTCCTTCCAGGTGCGCTGCTATCTGTCTCAGTAACAAGCCACCTCCCTCCCATTTTTCCCTTTGGAAATGATGGAAACTCATTAAAATTGCGTCAGCTCAGGACCCCAAACCACTGGGTGCCTGAGTGGGCACATCTGAAGCTTCCAAAGGGAAAGATCGGAAGGGAGGGGCCGTGGGCTGGGCTCCCGTGGATGCACTGAGGGCAGGGAAGGGAGCTGAGCAGATCTGAAAATGAGGTCCCTCAAGCACTCGAGGAAACTCGATGGCTTCCACCCCTCGTTTCTCTAAAGGTGAGAAAACCCACGCTTGTTGGAGACCAAACTCCAGGCGGGTGGCAGAGGCAGGAGCTCTTTTCAGCGTAATGCTTTTCCCCGCCCAGCACCTTCTCCTTTCCACTGCCGTATCCAGATGGAAAGAACTCATGGTGAGGTTTGTGGGTCTACAGGCCTGGATCACACCTTGCTCCTGAGTTTAGCCCAGGGGTGTCCCAGTCTGAGTGAGCAGTTTTCGCTTGTCCCCATATCCCTAGCTGGCTGCCTGCCACTGGCCAACCTAGGATCCTGTGGTGTGTGCGCCTATGCGGGGGGACGCACCTGAGAAGGCCCGCCCTGCTGGAGGAGGGTCATGGCCACCCCTCCCTCCGAGGGCCCTGGCTCCTTGCAAGAAGGTCTCAGCTGATGTCTGGAACACAGGGATGCAGGCTCCTTGTTCCTTGTAAACCCTTGGAGTTACCTTGATAACATTTTTTTAAATGGATCCCCTGCTCAGCATTTTTATGAGATAAAGAATTTCCCCTATTAAAATTATTCAAGTTTAGTAATAACATATTATTGGGACAAGCAGGAAAACACAGGATACTCCAAAACGATCCATTACTTGGAGGATTTTAAAATTCTAATGAGAGAAACCACTCTCTCTCATTGTTCATCCTCTTGGCCATCAGCAGGATTAGTCTGGGAGGAGGACAAGGCAGGAATTGGCTGCATTCCTTATTTATCCCTCTGATTTCTCCAGAGTTTTTCTTTTCTTCAAAGAGACATCTCTGGGCTCTGCAGGGCTTGTCAGTCGTGATGTCAGGCGACTCTGAGACTGTGCAGAGCAGGAGGATGAGAACAGGGGAGGGAGAGGAGGAAGAGATGGGACCATCACTTCCCATCACAGGCTGAGGCTGAGTTAATCTCCACCTAGGTCAGGATCCCAGGAATCGGATGTCATCAGCCTTGTCACACCGTGGGAGTTGGGAACAGGGAACAGCCAAGGTGCCACGGCCACTTTCAGAGAAATAAACAAAGTGGGAGGGCACCACTGGGAGCCAGTTTGAAAATGGTCACTAATGTGAAATAATAAGACACACTTTTCAGAAAAGTGAAGACAATTCTTTTGGTTCTCAGACTTGCAAACACTATGTGTTCTTCAGGAGCAGACTGAAGCCGTTGACCTCTAGGGTGATTGTGAAAGGAATCTGGGCTCCATCACTGTTTCTGAATAAGTCAGAACAGTCCAGCACTCACTCCTTGACAATGCGGAAGATGACCAGCGTCCAGGTGCTGTGGAGTCGAGACCTCTATCACTCAGAGCATCCTGCCAGGCAGAGGGGGCTAGCCTGGTGGCCACTAGACCTTTATCAGATGTGGGATTTGCAAATATTTTCTGCCATTTTGGATTGTGGATTATCTTTTTTTCCTTCTTAATATTCTCCTTTTATGAACAAAAGTTTTTCATTTTGAAGAAGTCCAATTTGTCTAATTTTTCTTTTTTTGCTTTTGCTTTTGGTGTTATATCTAAGAAATCATTGTCAAATTCAAGTCACAAAGATTTACTCCTATGTTTTCTTCTATGAGTTTTATAATTTTGGCTCTTTTATGTAGGCCTTGGATCCATTTTGAACTCATTTTGTGGATGGTGTGAGGTAAGGGTCCAGCTTCACCCTTTTGCATGTGGGTGTCCAGTTGTTCCAGCACCTGTACTAACTGTGGGTTTTTCGGATTTTTCCTCATGTATGATTCTATCTGCATAAAGAGTCATAAAGAGGCAACTCTATTGCATTTCCAATTGTTGTGATTATTATTTTTATTTTATTTCAAACTGTCTGTGCCTTTATATTTAAAGTGCAATTTTTGTAAATAGTATACATTTGGGTCTTATTTTTATATCCATCCCAAGAATCTCGGCCTTTAACTGAACTCTTCGGTCCACTAATGTGTAAAATGATGAGCAAACAAGATGGTGGGATAGGAGTTTCCAGCACAGGTTGTTCAGCAACAGCCTTGAACAAAAAGAACAAAGTTGGAGGCATCACACTTCCTGACTTCAAAATATACTACAAAGCTATGGGGGCCGGCCCGGTAGCATAGTGGTTAAGTTCACCTGCTCCACTTCAAAGGCCCAGGGTACACAGGTTCAGATCCTGGGCGCAGACCTACACACTGCTCATCAAGCCATGCTGTGGTGGTGCCCGACATACCAAAAATAGAGGAACATGGGAACAGATGTTAGCTTAGGGCTAATCTTCCTCACCAATATATATATATATATATATATATATATATATATATATATATATATATATATATATATATATATATATATATATACTACAAAGCCATAGTAATCAAAACAGCATGGCACTGGCATTAAAACAGACACACAGACCAATGAAACAGAAGAGAGAGCCCAGAAATAACTCCATGCATTTATGGTAAATTGATCTTTGACAAAGTTGTCAAGAATAAACAATGGGGAAAGGATAGTCTCTTCAACAAATAGTGTTGGGAAAACTGGTTTTCCACACATGGAAGAACTGAACCCTTACCTCACTCCGTATGTAAAAATTAACTCAAAATGGAGTAAAGACTTAAATTTAAGACCTGAGACCATAAAACTATTAGAAGAAAATATAGGAGAAAAACTTGAGATTGGTCTGGGCAATGCTTTTTTTGGACATGACCCCAAAAGCAGTGGCAAAAAAAAGTAAAAGTAGATAATGGGATGCATTCAAACTAAAAAGCTTCTGCACAGCAAAGGAAATCATCAACAGAGTGAAGAGACAACCTACAGAATGGGAGAAAATATTTGCAAACTGTAATCTGATGAGGGGTTAATATCCAAAATATATAAAGAACTCATACAACTCAATAGCAAGAAACAAGTAACTCAGCTGAAAAATGAGCAAAGGATATGAATAAACATTTCTCAAAAGAAGACATATGAATGGCCAACAGATACATGAAAAGGTGCTCAACATCACTAGTCATCAGGGAAATGCAAATCAAAACCACAATCAGATATCACCTCACACCTGTTAGAATGGCCATGATCAAAAAAACACAAAAAATAACATGTCTTGCTGAGGATGTGGAGAAAAGGGAACACTTGTGCACCATTGGTGGAAATGTAAATTGGTGTGGCCACTGTGGAAACCAGTATGCAGGTTCCTCAAAAAATTAGCAATAGTATCAATAGAACACCTTGGTATGATTGATAGAATCAATCATTGTACATAAAACAGATCTACACATATATGATAAATAAAAGAACATAAGGGAAAAAATTAACAGTAGAACTACCACGTGATCCAACAATCCCACTCCTGGGATATATCCAAAGGAAATGCAATCAGTATTTCAAAGAGATATCTGCACCCCCATGTTCACTGAAGCATTAATCACAGTAGCAGAGATATGGAAACAACCCAAGTGTCCGTTGACAGATGAATGGATAAGGAAGATGTGGTACATATACACAACAGAATATTATTCAATCATGAGAAAGAAGGAAATCCTGCCATTTGTGACAACACGGACGATCCTGGAGGACATTATGCTAAACGAAACAAGCCAGACAGAGAAAGACAAATATGGTATAATCTCACTTATACGTGAAATCTAAAAAAACAAAAAAACACATGGAACTCATAGAAGCAGAGATTAGAACGGTTACCAGGGGCTGGGGTTGGGGGAGGAGATGGTGGTCAGGGGTACAAAGATGCAGTGACATGGGTTGAATAAGTCCAGAGATCTCACTTACAGCACGATGACCACAGTTAATACTACTGTGCTGAATACTTGAGATCCGCTAAAAGAGTAGCTGGGTGCTCTCATCACAAAAAAATGGTAACTGTGTGAGGAGATGAGGTGTCAATTAGCTTGACTGCAGTAATTATTTCACTAAGTACATGTACATAAAATCAGCATTGGATACTTTAAAATATATAATTTTTATTAAAAGTATGTAAAATTAAAAATAAATAGCTATTGACATAGTTTTGGGTCTGTAATTTTATTTCTTTTTTCTATTCGTTTCCTCCAGTTTTTTCCGCTTTATTTGTCTTTTTAAAACTTTCCTATTAGTTTTTTCAAAAGAAGTAATGGAGGCATGATTCACATGCCATAAAAGTCAAGTTTTTTTATTTTACAGTACTATTTGTTATGAACACATACATTCATAAACCACCACAGAAATCGAGACAGAAAACAGCTCTGCTGCTCCCAAAATTCCCTGTCTGCCCCTTGTGGCAGCCCCTCCTCCCCACTAGCCAACACTGATCTGCTCCCTATCAGTAGTTCTGCTTCTTCCTGAATCTCACAGGGGTGGGATCACACACTGTGTAACAACTTCTTGAGATTTACCTTCTTTACTTAGCAGATTGTATTTGACATTCATCCATTTCGTCTCACATATAAAATGCTTATTCCTTTTCATTACTGAATAATATTCCATTGGATGGATGTGCCACTTATTTACTAGCTGAAGACCGTTTATATCTACAGTTTGTCTGTTTGGGTTGTTTCGAGTTTTTGGAAATTGTGAATAAGTCTGCTATAAACATCAACATACAGATTTTTGTGTGAACGTAACTTTTTGATTCTCTTTGACATATATCCAAGAATAAGATTACTGGATCAGAAAGATTACATGGTCAACATTTCTTTAACTTTACAAGCAACTCTCAAAAGGTTTTCCAATATGGCTGAAACATTCTGCTTTCCCAGCAGGAGTGTACGAGCATTCTGGTTGCTCTGCATCCTTGCCAGTACTTGATATTGTTGCTAATTTTTTAAGCCATTCTGAAAGGTGCACACATGTATCTCATTGTGGTTTTAACTTGAATTTCTCTGATGACTGATGATGTTGAGCATATTTTCCTGTACTTTCATTCCATTTGTGTATCATTTTTGCTGAAGTGCCTCTTCAAATCTTTTGTCAATTTTTTACGAGGTTGTTTGTTTTGTTATTCAAATTTAAGGGTTCTTCATATACACCGAATAAAAAGCCTTCACAGATATGTGTTGCAGAAATGGTTTCTCCCAGTTTTTGACTTGTTTTCCTTCTCTCAACAGTGTCTTTTGAAGAGAAGGAGTTCTTAGTTTTGATAAAGTTTAACTAAACACAATTGGTTATGGGTGTGCTTTTGGTTTCACACCTGAGAAATCTTTGCCTAATCCAAGGTCATGAATATTTTCTCCTAGAAGATTTATAGTTTTAGATTTTACACTTACTGCTATGATTCACTTTGAGTTAATTTTTGTATGTGGTGTGAGACATGGGTCCAAGGATTTTGGGGTTTTGTTTTGCTTTGAGTTATATATTATGGTGGATATTTTTGCATATGAATATTCAATTTTTCCAGTGCCACTTTTTGAAAATACCATTCTTTCTCCATTAAGTTATTTTTGCAACTTTGTCAAATATCAATTGCTCATACACGTGTGATTCTGTTTCTGGATTCTCTCTTCTGTTCCACTGATCTGTGTGTTTATTCATTCACCAGCACACTATTGATTATCGTAATGTTATAATATGCCTGGAAAGCAGGTAGTTTAAGGCCTCCAACTTTGTTCTTCTTTTCAAAATTGTTTTGGATATTCTAATTACTTTGCCTACTCAAAAAAATTGTAGAATCAACTTCATAGTTTCTATCAAAAATATGCTGGAATTGTAATTGGTATAGATCAACTTAAGGAGAATTAATATTTAAAATACCGAGTCTTCCAATCCACGAACACAGCATATTTCTGCTGGGGTTTGAATGCTTATGTCCTCCCAAAATTCCCATGTTGAAATCCTAACCCCCAAGGTTGAGAGTGTTTGAAGATGGGGCCTCTGGGAGGTGCTTGTGTCATGTGGGTCGAGCCCTCATGAACAAGATTAGTGCCTTTAAAACAAAAGAGGCTCCAGAGAGAGCCCTTGTCCCCTCCACCGTGTGAGGACACAGCAAGGAGTCACCGGCTATGAACCAGGAAGTGGGCTGTCACCAGAATGTGACCATGCTGGCGCCTTGATCTTGGACTCTCAGCCTCCAGAACTGTGGGAAATAAATGTCTGTTGTTTATAAGCTATCCAGACTGTGGGTTTTGTTATAGCAGCCCGAATAGACTAAGACCATTTCCCTGCTTATTGAAGTTTTCTTTTACTTCTTCCATCAGTGTTTTGTAGTTTTCAGCATAGAGATTCTACAGGCATATTATAGGACTTATTCCTAAATATGTTATGATTTTTGTTGCTATTGTAAGTTGCACTTTAAAAATGTCAATTTCTGGGGGCTGGCCTGGTGGCACAGTTGTTAAGTTCGCATACTTCACTTCCACGGCCCTTGGTCCTCCAGTTCGGATCCTGGGCATAGATCTACACACTGCTCATCGAGCCATGCTGTGGGAGCATCCCATACAAAGTAGAAGAATATTGGCACAGATGTGAGCTCAGGGACCATCTTCCTCAAGCAAAAGAAAAAACATGTCAATTTCCAATCATTTATTGCCACCGTATAGAAATACAAATGATTTTCGTATGCTGACTTTGTATCCTATGACCTTGTTACACTCATTTATGAATTCCAGTAGCCTTTTTTTTTTGTTATATTCTTAAGGATTTTTTACGCAGACAGTCATGTCATCTGTGAAAAAAGACAGTTTTACTTCTTCCTTTCCAATCTGTATGCCTTTTATTTGATTTTCTTGCTATTTCACACCAACTAAGAATCCAGTGTGGTGTTGACTGGAGACAATGAGAGTGGATGTCTCTGCCTTGATCCTGACTTACAGGGGAAGCCTTTAGTCTTACTGTCTGTGATAACTGCAGGTTCTCATGGATGCCTTGTATCAAGATAAAGTTCCCTCTACTTCTACTTTCCTGGACTTTTATAAATGGATGTAGAATTTCTTCAAATGCATTTTCTGCATGTCACATGATTTTCCTCTTTAATCTGGTGGTGTGGTGGATTACATTGTTTTATTTTTTGTCCTATTGTCTATTTTTTTTCCAGTCATTTCTCCAGGGTTCACAATCTCCATCTCTAACTTTTCCTGTTCCACTTACAATGAACATTTTAGTACTTCAGGTAAAATATGGAAATATTGCAGCCATATTGGGCCACCCTGCCCATCCTTTATGCTGTAGTAACTGTATGTACTGCATCTACATATCTTATGAACCTCAGAAGAAAATATTATCATTTTTTAAAGACTTTATTTTTTTAGAGCAGTTTTTGTTTCACAAAAAAATTGAGTGTTTGGCACATATATGCCCTGCTCCCATATGCACAGCCCCCCCACTATCAACATTGCCCATCGGATGGTGTATTTGTTACAGATGACGAACCTGCACTGACATGTCATCATCACCCAAAATCACAGTTTACACCAGGTTCACTCTCGCTGTTGTGCATTCTGTGGGTTTGGACAGATGTCTAATGACATGTATCCACCATTATTGTGTCATACAGAATAGTTTCACTGCCCTAAAATCCCTCTATGCTCACCTATTCATCCTTCTACCCTCCCCATAATATTACAGTTTTTACTGTAAGTTGTGTGTATTATACAAAAGTTAGAAGGAAAAAGCAGAAAAAATGAGTAGCCTTTGACATTTACTTAGATATTTACCATTTCTGAAGCTACTTATTCCATTCTGAGGATCTGAGATTCCTTTTCTGGTATAATTTCCCTTCTCCTAAAGAATTTCCTTTAGCATCTTCTATTGTAGAGATTTGCTAGTAATAATTTCTCTTAGTTTTTCTAAATCTGAAAATGTTGTCTCTCAACAGTGATTTTCAAAAGATATCTTTGCTGGATATACGATTCTGGATTGACAGGTCTTTTTTTTCTCTCTCTCAACACTTTAAATCTCTTTTCTCATTCTCTTCTGGTCCCCATAGTTTCTGATGAGAAGTCAGCTATTAATCAAATCATTACTCCACTCTGTGTGAAGTGTCATTTTTCTCTGTTGCTTCCAACGTTTGCTTTTCGGCCTTGGTATCCAGCTGCTTGATCTGATGTGTCTTTATGTGGGACTGTCTTCATTCTGCTTGGTGTTAGTTGAGCATCATATTTGCAAATGTCTATCTTCCATCACTTGGATAATTCCAGCCACTATTTCTTCAAGTATTTTTGTCTGCACATTCTCTCTCTCCATTCCTTCTTTGAAGCCGACCATATGTATATTAAAGTTTGATCTTACCTAAGAGTGACTGGGGCTCTGTTATTTTTCCACCCTTTTTTCATTCTATTTTCCATGTTAATTTCTATTGCTCTACTTAAATTCCATGTAAAGAATTTGTTATTTCTAATATTGTATTTTCCAATTCCAAAATTTTCTTTTTTAAATTTTTCTGCTGAGTTTTCCTACTCTTTCATTTGCTGCAAGCATATTTGTTTACCTTCACGGAGGATAGTTATGACAATCACTTTAAAATCTTTGTTTAATACTTATGCTTTCAGCCAAGATGAAATAACAAGGAACACATTTACCCTTCTTCCCACAACAACTGAAAATCTTGGGGAACATATATCAAACAGTAGTTTTCACACATTGGGTCTCAGGCAGCAGAGTTCAGTGATCCCTGAGAGATCTGGAACCGACAAGGTGGGCCCTGTGGTGGCCCTGCTGCCTGGAGAGAGAATTCCAGGCTCCAGCACAAGGAAGGAGAACCCAGGTGGACCCCTGAACTCTCCCTGAGTTGAAGAGATGGCACTGGGTGTCCTGGGAGGCTGAGGTGACTAGAGCACATAGAGAAGACCACCCAAGAAGAGAGAACTGCAGCAAGAGAGAACGTCACAGATTCTCAGTGGGCCCACTGCATCTTCCACTGAGTACTGACCAGTGCACTCATGTGAGGAAACTACCCAACACTACAGAATCAAACACCAAAAAATTAGAGGAAATAATTCTTGGAGCTCACACAGACAGAAATGGTTTGGGTTCAACTAGTCCACACATGGCTTAGGAAAGCCCCATAACTCACAGGAGATTGTGTCCAGTATTCAGAGTGGCCTCAGTGGTGGAACACAGTCAGCCTTGGACTAAAGTTTACTCAGATCCCACCTAACAAAGCTTAGAATCAGCCTGAATGTTTCAAATTGTTTCAAAGTAACACAACTCTGTCCCAGGAAACAGCTCAAGAATATTTTTAGGAGTACAAACTATCCAGGTTCCAACAAGGAAAAATACACAATGTCTACCAGCCAACCAAAAATTACCTGGTACGCAGGAAAACACATCATGTAATGAGGAGACAAATCAGTCAACTGATACTGACCACAAATAGCACAGATGACGTAATTCATAGACAAAGATGAGATGTTATTACTGTCATCATATTCCACATGTTCAAGAAGTTAGAGACAAGATTGACAATGTGGGGGGTTGGGAGTGGGTGAAATAGGTGAGGGGATAAGAGGTACAAACTTCCAGTCATAAAATGAATAAGTCATGGGGATGGAATTACATCATGGGGAACATAGACAATAATATTGTCATAACTTTGTATGGTGACAGATGGAACTAGATTTATCACGGTGATCACTTTATAATGTATATAAATGTCAAATCACTATGTTGTGCCCCTGAAACTATCATAATATTGTATGTCAATACTTCAGTAAAAAAAAGAAAAGGCTGATGATGTTAAGTAGAAATATGGAAGATATGAAAAAGACCCAAAAACTTTTAGAGATGAAATGTCTGTAACTAAACATCTGTAATGAAAAACTTACTAGATGAGATTAAGAGCAAATTAGTCAAAAGATTAATGAAATTGAAGACATATAATAGAAACCATTCAAAATAAAATACAGAGAGAAAATAGACCAAAGAAAATGAGCAGAAAGTTAACTGTAGGACAAATTCAAATGACCTAAAATATGTGTAATCAGAAAGAGAAAGAGAAGAAAACAGAAAAAACAATTTGAGGAAATAATGACTGAAAATTTTCCATATTTTATTAAAAAAAAACTATAAACCCACTTATCCAAGACACTTAATGAACCCCAAGTCTAAGAAGTATGAAGACGGCACATCATAATTAAATTGCTTAAATAGGGTGATAACAAGATAATCATGAAATCAGACAGGAGATAAAAAGACCTGCTGAGTGCAGAGAAACAAAGGTTAGGATGAAGGCAGATCTCTTACTGGAACTGAGGCCAGAGCAGAGTAGAGCAAGGTCTTCAGAGAATTGAGAGAAAAAGCTGCTAATTTATGATTCTATGCCTGGCAGCAAAGGGTACAAATAAGATAAAATATCAACTTTCTCAGACACACAAGAGCTGAGATAATTCATGGTCACCAGCAGATCAGCGCTGAGAGATGCTGAAGGAAAATGACACAATATGGAAACCTTATGTGAAGAAAGGGATAGAGAGCACTTTCTGTGGGGTATGTAACACGTCGAATAAAACGTGTGAAAACGTGGACACGGAGGCTGCAGTGGGGGTGGGAGAGCACTGTTGTGACGTTGTTCAGACGTCATGAAGTGGTCTGATATTATTTGAAGATAAACTGTGATAAGTTAAAGATGTGTACTGTAAACACTAAGACATGCACACACACGCACACATAGAGCAAAGACTTATCCAGAATAAGCCAAAAAAGATGATTAAATGGAATCATAAAAAATACTTAAATTATCCAAAAAAAAAGCAGTCTAAGAGGAAAAAGGAAACAAAAAACAGATTGGTCAAATAAGAAACAAATCGCAGGATAGATTCAAATCTAACTATTATCAGCAGTAACATTAGATGACAGTGGTCTAAAAACCCCATTTAAAAGGCATAATTTGTCAGATTGAATAAGAAAGCAAACTCAACTATATGCTGCCTACCCCAAACCCACTTTAAATATAAAAACACAAATAAATTAAAAATAAAGAGATTGAAAAAACATGCCATGCTAACACTAGTTGAAAGAAAGCTGGAGAAGCTATACTAATACTAGATAAAGCAGATTTCAGGCGCAGTGAATATGACCAGGAATAAAGGAGGTCATTGTGAAATCCAAAAGGATCCATTATCAAGAAGACATAATATAGACTGTTTATGCACCTAATAACTGAGCTTCATGGCACATGAAGAAAAATCCTTATCTGCCAGTTCCAACACCTGGGTCATCTTGGGATCTACCTCAGTTGGTCCTCTTTTCTCTTAATAATGTGTCCCATTTACTTGATTTTTGGATGTTGGGTGATTTTGCACTGTGTCCTGGACATTATGAATGTGGTGTGGTGGAAATTTTGGATTCTGTTATTTTCCACCAATAACTGTGTCTCTTGGTTCAGCAGGTAGTGATCTCAGCTGGTCTTCAACTGCAAACTGGCTCCTAGCTGCAGCTCCAGCCTCAGTTCAGATCTTCTGTTGTTAGCGGGTGGCTTGTGCATGTGTGGTTCAGTCCGTCAGAAAGGTGGGGGCAGAGTCTGAAGTTTCCCCTGCACATTTCTTCCCCTCCTGCAATCCCCCTCCCTCTTCAGTGACTATGTCCGGGACTAGGTGCCTGGAGAAACTCAAAGGTGGGTTTGGAAGCAATTAACTGTTTTTCCAAGCTGTTTCTTTTCCTTTTGTAGGTTAAGGAGATGTAACCACCAGCCATCCTGAAACTGACCAAATGAGGCACTCAAGGGAGATGTAACCACCAGCCATCCTGAAACTGAACAAGCCACACCACAAGAGCTATGCCCATGACCTTTGCTTTATTTTTAATGCAAAGATCTCTCCAGGAGGAGCTTAGGCCTCATTATGTGGAAGCATGTTCTCGAACTGAGCTTGTGGAAGTGAATACCCACCTCTCCCTTTTGAATATTATTCCCCAACTGAAATAAAATTTCCTGCTTCCCTTCGTTCTGGGACGCCATGACTTTGGAAATGATTCCTCATGGCCTCCTATTTGCTGCAAATACAGTTTACTTTGTGAGACAACTTCCACTGGTATAGTCTTGTTTAACTCACCAGGAGGTGAGCCCACTTGGTTTGGTAACAAGCCCACTTGGTTCGGTAACAACCACAGCCCCCCAGTTTCATTTTTCTCGTTCTTGGGCTGTGAAGACTGTGGTTTTCCCATAGCCACTGCCTCCCATGCCCTGCTCTGACTGCACATGGCCCCAGACTGAAAGCCACAGAAATTCACTTCAAACTACTCCCCAGGAATCTGTCTGCTGCTGTTCATTCCCCAATGCCATCAAGCGGCTCCTGGTTGCATTATGTACAGATTTTCTAGTTGTTCTCTGCGGGGGAGGCAGTGTGGCATGATCTTACAAAATCATTTCAGGACGCAGAACCAGCAATTACCTGTCCACTTTTAGAACTGCCTTGTGCACGAACCTCACATCCTTTGAGTCCCAGTTGGAAAAAGCGTACGTTTCATCTGTTTCAAAGGTCGAGATAGCTTCACTGCAGGGGACTTGAGGAACAGATTACCATCTTCCAGAGGACATGAGTGCAGCATAGTGAACGGAACCCCTGAATAGCCACGGGTGCACTAGACGGGGGTTGGGGCCGGCTACCACAGGAGGGAAGAGGAGAGGACAGCTGGAGCCTATTCTGTTTTCAGAGTCCCCATCTCAGCACAGCTGTCTGCTCCTGCCCAGAAGCCACCTCCCCTCCTTCTTTCTATGTCCTTAGAGAAAAATAAAGCCAACCTCCTTCCCCCCCCATCCCCACCAACCCGCCAGTCATTCAGTGTCACCCTGACACCATGCCCACTGGTCAGAGTGGGCCCAGGATCCAAGGACACACCACTGAGCAGTCTGGTTTCTGCCTCACAGCTCAGCAGAGATAGTCATGCTAACAGACGCCAGGTGAGAGGGAGATGGGTGAGGGTCAAGCCAGAGGAGGTTACACCTGAGGGAAGTTGGGGGGCCCCCTTGTGCCATGGAAGGAGGGTGGTCCTCACTCTGCAGGCAGCAGGAGCTGGGGCACCGAGGAGTGTTGTGCCAGGAGCGTTGTGATCCGACTGCATTTCACTCAACATTAACAAGTTCCCATCCAGCCTCAGCCCCTGACACGCCCAGTGCGTCTCCAGAAAGGGGTAGACGCAAGCCAGAAGGATCCCGGCAGCAGTATTTCCCCACCGAGTGCTGGGGGAAGGGCTGTGGTCCTGGGTTTGGAGCTGAGAGGAGGTGGAGAGATCCAGCATGGGAGGGCGGGGGTAAGCAGGGATTTGACGGGGAGCCCAGCCAGGGACATTACCAGGACAGGAAAGCGGGTGCAGGTCATGGTCCTGGGGGGCTCGGTGTTCAGGTGATGGTCTAAGGGCTGGAGGTCTCACCTGCACACTCAGTTCCTGTGGATGGGGCGGCAGGGCCCCAGAACCCGGACACACTGTTGTTAAGACAGTAAATCTTGTAACAGCAGCCACCGTGCATCGAGCGCATGCTCCTGGCGTGCTTCACCTGCACCACCTCCCCTTCTGACCACCTCCCGGAAGTGGGGATTCCTCTCCGTTTTTGATGCGGGGCAGCCATCAGGGTCCAGCTTGAGATGAACACATGAGGCCCACGGGAAGCCTAGATGCAGAGCCACCTCCGCCATCCCCGGCCTTAGAGGGTCAGCTTCCCCGTCTCCAACAAAGGGTTGACAGTACTGTGACCCTGTAGACCCCATGGGGTTGTCTGATGGTCCTGGTGAGCTGACAGGGTGACACGGTGGGAGGAGATGAGGGGGATGCTGCTGGCTCTGCTAGCCACGCCACAGCCGGGACTCAGGGCCAGGACACGAGCTTCGTGGGGGTGCTTGCCCTCCATACAGATGCAATGCCGTGACTGGAGCCGCTCAAGAACTTGGTCCAGCCATGTGGTTCCTGAGTGGGGAGCAGCCAGACTGGCCAGACTCGGGAGCTCCTGGAACATGCGTGCGGAGCCTCTGCTCCAACTGTCTGCATCCTGGTCCCCTCGAGAGCAGCTATGGGAACCAAGTGCTCTCTCCTTCTTGAAGGTTGACTGCACTTGTCTGAAGCTGGCGGACACAGTCAAGACGGTGGGAAACGCTGGGTATCGTGAGGGGGACTGGGCCCACCCTCAGAATGAGCACGTGTGTGTGTTGTGTGCCACTGCTGGCTTAGGCATGCTTATAAGTGACATACATGTGCGCACATGCACACACACACACACGCACGCACACTCACAGCTCACTTTCACTGAAAGTGTTTCCCAGGGAACACCAGCCCAGCCACGGCGTGTGTCCAGGTCTCTGTCACCGAGGACATGCAGCTAGAGGGCGTGAGCTGAGACAAGGAGAGAGAAGAGGACAGAACCAGGAGAGGAGAAACTGCCTGTTCCAGGAGGTGACAAGGAGAAGAGCGCCCCATCTCTGAGGAAGAAGCTGGGGCCCTCTTGGGTACTCTGAGGTCTTGCCCAAGTCACTTTCTACAGAGGATTTGGGGTATCCACAGCATGTCCAGGGCCCCCTCCCTAGCTCTACTGAGAAAATACAGACTACTTTGGACGGCACCCACAAGGACCACGGTGAGACATATGTGCGGGGCAGCGGCCTGGAACAGGGCCTGTTCAGAGGGGCAAGGAGACATCACCAGGCTATTAGGAGGATGGTCTGGGAGGCTCAGAGCAGGATGTCACAGGGGGCCCATGCAACAGGTGCCCTAGGGAGAGGGAGAGAGAGAGAGAGAGAGAGACAGAGACAGAGACAGAGAAGAGAGACAGAGAGGGAGAGAAGGAGAGAGAGAGAGAGATCCCTGACCTCTGAGTCTCTGCCTCCACCGCTGGCTGGTGCCAACTCACACGCCATCCCACTTCCGCCCATCACCCCCATGCCTGCCCCGGGGCCAGCCCCACCACAGAGCGGCCGGTTCCTGGTCACCTCTGTGCCGTCCCTTCCCGACCTGACCCCAGTGCAGGGGAGAAGGTTCAGACAAGTCTTTCCATGTCCCTCTGCATGACAATAGACTTCCTCCCCTCTCCCATTCCACAGGCCCATCCGGAACATCCACCTTAGTCATTAGCTCAGGAGAGGATGCAAGATGAGAATCTCTGCTATTGTGTGGGGAGACTCAGTTTCCCGGGTTTCCCCCACGGACACATGTTCTTCAGCTGGGTCTGATTTTCTCCAGACAGCCTGTCTTGTTAAGGATTTGGCCAGCCCTAAGCACCTGAAGGGAAAGGGCGGAGGGGGGTTCTCTCTCTGCCCCCGACAGCCCCGAGCTGGGTCGGTCCCTCAGACCTGGCCAGGGGCAGCCCATCCCCTGGCGCCCTTCCCCGAGGCATCCAAGGGCAGGCTCGGCGCCAGCCCCACCCCGCTCGCCACTGCCCGACCATCGTCCTCCCTAGGGGGGCCTGGGCAGGACAGGGACCCGGGTGTGGGAGGCCTCCAGATCTCAGGCCTGGCACACCGTTTACCAGGCTGCTTCCTCCTCTGACGGGGGCCCAGCACACACCCCAGGAGACTTGGCAGCCGCCCCCAGGGCTCTATCCTCTGCAACTCGTCCCCTTGGAAGGGGCCTGGCCCAGGTGCCAGGTTCGGCGGGTCGGCCAGCCTCCTTTGGAGAAAGCAGGCAAGCCGAGCCAGGCTTGCAGTGGCCCTGGCGTGACACCTGCGACCTCAGGCAGAGGGCCTCCCGCGTGCCCTCCATGGCGGATTTCTCCCCGGAGCCGTGGCCTGGGCACTAGGAAGGCCGGGCCTCCCCGACTCCCGGGAGGAGGGGCTAGCCCAGTTGCGCCCTGGCTCCCAAACCCTGCGGTGCCGTCTGCCTGTCTCGGCGCTTCTGACTCCACAGAGCCTTTCCTACACCTGGGCTGGCTGCAGTGGCAAAGTGCAGGCGTGGGGTGAGGCCATGGCTTTGTCTTTCCAGGAAAAAATGAGCCCCTGGCCCAAGCAGCTGGCCCAGGCAGAGACTTGAGTTTGCAGCCCAGTACGTCTGTGGCCATCAGGGCCAGAGTAATGCTTCCAAGGCTGGGAAGCGGCCTCCAAGCTGAGTGGGAGTGGGGGAGGGGAGGGAGACAACAGCTGAAGCCGAGTCCAGAAGAGCGGCGATGGGACAGCTGCAGCTGGGTCAGAGCCTGGAGGGAGGGCGGGGCCTTCACTGAGGACCCCCCGAGGCCAGCCCTAGGCCCCCGGATGTCGCGCATGCACCCTTGGCCTGGGCAGTGTGTGGTGGGTTGAAGCCAAGCCCGCAGGGCTCCCGGAGCGGCCAGAGAAAGAAGGGCCCATGGAGAGGTAGGCGAGGTCGGCAGGGTGGGCCACCTGTGACCCCAGGCTCAGGGTCTCACGTGTGCCCTCCATGGCAGATTTCTCCCTGGGGCCTTGGCCTGAGCACTAGGAAGGCCATGCCTTCCCGACTCCCTAGAGGAGGGGCTTGCCCAGTTTGGCCATTGTCACACTGGCCACATTTCTGACCTTCCTTAGTCAAACTCACTTCTTCCTGTGAGTCTCTGCACCAGGGTGCCTTCTCCTTGTCACACTAACTGTTCCCAGACCTAGGCAGGAGTGCTAACACTTGTCATTCTGGTCACAGCAAAGTTCTGAAATGCCTCAGGGAGGCCTTTCAAAAGCACCTAGCACAGTCTCTACCATCACCGATCTCACATCAGAAGAGCATTACATGATTTCCGCATCCTTCCTCCCATAGAGATAAAATGAGTGCATGAGGAAGAGCTGTCTGCTTTGTCTGAAGCAGGTAATACCTGCTGGTAATACCAGGCACATGACTGTCTCTTCCAGGCCAAATTTTTCCCACCACGAGTCCACTGTTTAAGGAAACTGTCATTCCCTCTCTTTCATGGGTCTGGTTTCCCCCAAGAACACAGTGAACCATCCCCTCTCCCTGTGCTGCATCACCATAATCCCACAGCCAGAAGATATGCACAAGTTTAAATCACCACCATATCCTGAATTCAGGCACTGCTGAGACCTTCCCATCAATTTTGTCATTCAATGGTGACTCCTGAGGACACCTTTCCCCTGAGACCCACTCCCAACCTGTCCTTAGCTTCTTACAGTAACACCGAAATATCCTCAGAGTTCTCCCAACCTGGGCAAGAAACATTCTGAAATGTTCTCTGTATTAATTTTCAGGGACTGGGGATATTGGTAGATGTAATTTGAGTGTGTATGTGCAGTAGTTTCTACGCAGGTATCCTGTTTTTCAGACACATATAAAATAGTGTGGCTACTCAATGCACCAAGAAAATGGATAACTGATCAAATTTTTTCATGATGTGAAGTCTTTAGAGAATAAATGTCACGGTTAAGAGCGCAGACTATGGAGCTAACTCCTCATGTCCAAATTCCAGCTGCATCCCTTACTAGGTATTTGTATTGGCAGAGTTATTTACCTGATTGGTGCCTCAGTTTCTTCATCTCTCAGTTGGCAATAATGATCAGCATACCTACTTTGTAGGTTTATGGAGAGTATTAAAGGAGTTAATGTTTGAAAAATGTTTGGAACACCTAGTGTATTGCCAGTGCTGTACCTATATATTAGAAATAAAATTTAGAAATTCTTCTGACACTGCCTGTGTGCCCCAGAGTGTGAGACTGTTGATGGATGTATGTAGAAAGCACTCCATGACATACGATGAATAAATGAGTGAACAACATTGGCGAATGCATTACCAATGTCACCTATGTCACCCTACAGGCATCCCCAAGCTGAACCACATGCAGACATTCCTGCTCTGTCCTGCATCACATTTCCTGGAGGAATCACTGGGGCTTCTTAGACCCTGGTAACCGTGCCCACTAAAGGTTCTTTTCTGTCAGCAAACCCCAGTCTTTGTCCAATTGCTGCAGCTCACAGGGTCTGCACTCTGATCCTTGTCTTCACTCGAGGGAGAAGTGCCATCCCCAGAGCTGGGCACACGCAGAGGCTGAGCCTTGGAGAAAATGATTCCCTGGCCCTGGGGCAGGTAGAAGAGCGCAGGGACAGAGTGGGATTTGGGGAAAATCCTCCAGGTGTTTTCAGAAGGGATGGAGGCAGGGGATGTGTCAGCAAGGACTGGTCTGGTTGGTGGGCCTTGGTGGTTAAATAGTAGGGGGGCTGGGAAATTTCCTAGGTTCTAGCATAATACAATCAATATAATGGTCATGAAATCAGAATCAGCCTAATTAAGGCCAAGTTAACCCAATGTCAGCTGTTCCCTGACTCTCTAATCCAGTAGTGACTTATAATAAAGGTATTAGTGTTCTATTATCTCCTTTTCATTGATTGGCTAGAGTAATTATTCTTTACATAGCCTGTCTGTTTTTACATAGTAAAGAAAAAGTGAGTTTTAAAACAACTCTCCTTGGAAAAGTCTCCCTAACATATTGAATTAATAACAGAAGCCACGACAGGAAATTCACCACATATCTTGAGCTTTAGTCTCTGGTTTTAGATCTTCCTAACTGGTAAATTACCTTGACTTCTGCCTTCTTTCTTGAGATTAGTGCATTTAGGACTAAGTAGGAGTGCAACCTCATGCCATGTGAGAAGTGGTGACTCTAGGAAGAGGTTTGTTTCTTTCTGTCAGTGTGTGTGTGTGTGTGTGTGTGTGTGTGTGTGTGTGTGTGTGTATGACAGTTTTTGCTGCATCTTGCAGTGTGGGCCAGTGTAGACTCCTTTTCTAGGGAAAAAATTTCCCTAACCACTTTCTCCGGACTTTCTTTTCACTGGTGGCTTCCTCGGCACTGTCCAATAGTAACATTAAGCACTCTATATTATAGAATTTAATTTTTTTCTTAGTAGCCACATTTTAAAAAATGAAAGCAAACAGGTGAAACTAATTTTAATAGTATATTTTAACCCACTAGAACCAAGATATTATCAATGTGGGTGCAATCTATACAAAAATTAATAATGAGAAAGTTTACCTTTTTTTCCTGGGTTTCATAAATCCAGTGTGTACTTCCCACTCTCAGCACAATCTCCATTTGGAAGTTGAGTTTTTTCATACATTCTCTGTACTGAGATTTAATGTTCACAGTCGTCAAATAAGAGTCACTAGGAGTGGGGTGGATGATAATTTCACTACTGATTTAAGCTCTAATGGAGCTATGAACACCAACTGGTCAATGGGTTAATCAAATGAATAGTCATATAGTACAGAAGAATGGTACGATTTGGGATTTAGAAAAAGACTGGGGACCGTGTGTCCTGACAGGGAGCACCAGGGCTTTTCTTGTTGAGAGTGACAAGGACAAAAAGAGAATAAAGTCATACTCATAAGTGTCTAACAACATGGGGGAGAAGAAATGACCTGCCGTAGTCCTGAGTTTTGACCTCGAGCTTTCTGTTCTTTACACAAATCTCTTTGATGATGTCCCAGGACACAGGTCAGATTAATCCCCACAGGGAAAGAGGGAGGGTAGAAGTACAAGGCATCTGACATAATTGTCCTGGGAAAGCAGGCTTCATTTATCACTCTGATCCACATTCACAATTTATTTTTATAGGGTAAGAGGAAAAGAAGTATGAGGGTCAAATCATCACAGAGGAAGCGACATGATTGTGGAAACCAATCCAACCCAAAGCCTGGTTTGAGCATCTCCATCCCTTTGAGGATGTCCAGTTACATATTCAAGAGGCCAGTTACTAGAATCACATCCTATCCTGGCAATGAGGTCAGATGCCATCAATGGGAGGAAACGTTGGAGCAGCCCCAACAACTCTGCTGGCAGAAGAGACTGCAAGGTCTCCAGGCCTGCAGAGTGCAGGAGAACTGTTAAGACCTTTGGACCTTGCCAAAGCCCTGCTGAGTCTTGCACCTAGTTGCACAGATGCATCCCTGCCAGGTGTGTTCACAGGTGGTCTGAACTCCAGCCCCATGCCCACCCCTGCCTGGTCTTCAGATTCAGCAGAGACGATCCCAGGAGCTGGTCTGTACATCCCACAGCTCCTTTGCAAACAACTTCTGGTGACTGAGGAGGATATCAGGAAACAGGAAAAAAAAGTGAAGACGGCAAGAGAGAGACTGGCGGTAGCACTGAGGCAGAGAGACTCGCTAGCGAGGCAGGGAGAGTGAGGGGCCAAGAAGGACGTCCCGACAAACACGATGAAGAAAAGACAAGACGGTGCAGATGACATGGAGCTCACACTACATTAATGCCTCTGCAGGGCTCCTGATGTCTTCTTGCTTTGAGCTCTTGAGACTTTAGTATATACCAATAGTTTTCTTTTCTTTGATTCCTTTGCATGACAGAGAAGATACAGACAGTGATCCTTCTGAGGTGAGAGATTGGGTTTCAGGTGAGGAGAGAAAGGAGAGCTTTTCTTCTCATTTTGTTCTCTCATTTTCCTTTCCTGAGTGTTACGCATTTGTATTTTAAGATCAACAGAGAGTTATTACAGTCAGGGGATTCTTTAGAGTTTTGCCCTCACAGTCACAGAGAAAACATACCTAGTCCAAATGGATTGTCCTTTTTGTGTAATATTCCAATAGATTCCAACATATTTCACTAAAGAGCTGTTATATCTGTCTTCTCAAAAAAGACACCTACTTCTGGGTCTCTATTTTTCTGGTATTTGTTGCATGTTGAATCACAGTTGCATATAATGAAATACTGGATTGTCCCTTTTTTTAGATTTATATGTGTTGGAAATTTGATTCATGAAAATTGATATGCCATTGTGGTATCATGCTCTCAGGAGAATGACTGTTTTCAGCATCACAAGTCTCACAATAAGCCAGTGTGTTGGGATTTGTCTATTTGTCTGATCGAGTACGTTGCACTCTTCAAATCCTCTTTATCATTACTTACTTTTGTCCCACAGATTTATCAGTTTCTGAGAGCAATGTGTTAAACAATAATAGAGTATCTTAGTACTTATATCTTCCCTAAAAAATGAGTTATTTTTTAGCTAAATCTTCTCTCCTCTATTCTTCCATGTGGTAATCATCTGGAATTTTGGTTCGAATGTGTTTTTAATGTCTTGTTTTAAAACTAATACTAAATTAGACAGACTGTTTTTTCCTTTCCTCGTGACTCCTGTTATGTTTTCCTGGGTTCACATTTCTTCTTCCTGATGTACATTCTTTAGCGGTTCTTTCACTGCAGGCCTGTGGGAGGTCAACTTTGAGTCTGTTTGTAGGTCAGATAACGTCTTTCTTTCTTTGACACATAGTTTGAATAGGTATTTAATTTAGCTTTGGAGTAATTTTTTTCCTTCTTTGTCAAGTTATTTAATATATCTGAGCCTCCATATCTTTAGATTAAAATGGGAATAAAACCCTAAAAATGGTGACTGTAACTGAGATAATACACGCAGAGCATGCCAGTCATGTTGCTTAGCAGAAATTAAATAATCAATAATGATTATTATTAATCATTATAATGATATTATTATAATAATGTAATATATAATAATATATTAATGTATAATAATAATTATACGTTAATTTATAATTATAATGTACAGTGTATAATGTATGCAATGTATAATAATAATATATTAATATTATTAATCATTATAATCCTCAGAGTGTGCATTCTCAGAAAATCACTGCCTAAGATTGAGAATATGAAGCTCACACACAAAAAGTCTGAGAGAGTGGCATGACCATGACTTTAATTCTCAGCCCTTGGGTATCTTCAGCTGTGGTCATCTGCACAGTGTGTGCAGATAATGTAATCTGTTCCCACAGACCCACAGCAGAACAGCGCAGCCTGCCTCATGCTTGGGATGCTCTGGGCTGCTTTTTGGGGAGCCTCTGCTGTGAGGCTAGTTGGACTCTGTACAGAGAAAGATGAAAAAAGACTCTTTCTTTTCCCTCAGATTTCTCCCCCCGAGTTTTATTCAGTTTTACATCCAGAGCAGATACTCTCTTCCCAGAGCCTTGGTGTTACTCTGGGATTCAGGCTTCCCAGACACCTCGTCATTTCAGCTCCCAAGGCCCAAGGTGACTGCAGAGTCATGTCTCACCCACTCCTCCCATCTTGGCCTGTTTCCCGTCATGGAGGACCCATGAGTGGGGAGAGGAGCCATCGAGGGAGATTGATCTGGAAGTCCTGGTGAATCTGAGCTTCAGAGAATGAAGCAGAAAAGGGGAACTTAAGACTGCCAGGCCTTCAGTGGGGGAGGAATATGGAGGAACCGAGAGGGGTGTGATGGCTGCACAGAGTCAAGGGGAGGGATGTTCCAAAGTTTCCTAAGAGAAGGGAAACCTTGCACTGATGTGGAGATTCGATTTTACATGATGGCAATGTCTGTGCTGGTTTCACCAATTCTGGTGTCCCTGAGGGATGAACTGGTGTGACACCACAGGACAGAAGTTGCAGTCACTTTCAGGACTTAAAGAAGGTGAAATCTTTCAGCTTAGTCCCCTGTGAGCCAGTCAGGGGCCAAGTCTAGAAAGGCTTGGAGCCTGAGTCCATCCAATGTGGTTTCGTTCTGTTTCAGCCAAGCTCCTCTGGACCCAAGCTGGGAAAAGGGGACCTCAGATCTAGTCAGATCTAGTCATCGCAGCTTCCATAGGTCGCCATGAGGCAGGTAATAGCCCAGGCGCCGTCACTGGACCTCATAGTCGCCCTCCTTCCTCCGCTGGCAGACAGTGACTTGTGAGGTGAGGAGAGCACATCAGAATGTTCCAGTCAGTTGCCCAGTATGGGAGACTCCAGGGGAAGGAGATGTCAAAGTCACAGAGACCCGATGCCTCCTGTGTCTCCCTCTTCCTTTTGTCCACTTAATTTTCACCCTCAGTCCTTCTTTTCCTTCCCTTTTCCCTCTCTTGGCTCTCTCTTCCTCTCTTTCCCCTACATGTTCTAACTTAATTGAGGTATTAACGACATACAATTAACTGCATACATTTAAAGTGAACAATTTGATACATTTTGATTATAACTTATTCAACCAACACCACAATCAAGAAAAGGAATGCCCATCCTCCCCAAATTTCCTCATGCTCATTTTAATTCCTCCTTTCCTGCCATTTGCAAACACATTCTCATTCCCAGGCAACCAGTGATCCGGTATATGTCCCTACAGATTTTCCTGTATTTTCCAAGAATTTTTATAAATGAGATCATATACTATGTACTCATTTTTTACTGGCTTCTTTCACTCAGCATAATTATTCTGAGATTTATGCTTGTCACTGCATGTACTATGAATTCATTCCTATCCCCATCCCTTCCCTGGCAGCACTGTGCACACACCCGAGCACTTCCCAGGTTGGCATGAGAGCCAATAGTACTGCTGCATCCCCAAAAGTAGGAAGGCGCCTTGGTGCAACTCTGGGAGGGGTTGGCAGCAGCCCTGGACCCACGCATGAATGCTTTCCTGGATGGTTGGAAAGCCCACCGTGCCACTGGAGTCCCAATGATTGGCCAATGCTCAGAACCCTTGAAGAAGACCCACCCACCAAGCACAGAGGCTGGCATGAGCATAAGAAAAGGCAGCATCAGATATCTGTGCACATGCAAGTGCTTTCCCAGATGGCACAAATACCCGTAGTAGTGCTATGGTCACACAACTGGGTACGTGCCTCCGTGTGGCGGCAACTCTGAGCCCAGTGTGAATGCTTTCTCAGCGGGTGGGAACACCCACAGTACCCATGCAACTTCCAGCATATGGGGTGGGATCAGAAACACAGCTCATGCTTCCCCCACAGTGCTAGCAGGTGGAATCTGTGACCTGATACTAGCACAAATATGCAGGCAAAAGATTAGTTCATCAAACACCATAAGAAACTACAGTAAAAATTCAGAGCAGAAGGAAATGACAAGTCTCCAGAAACCAACCTTGAAGTCACAGAAATTTACAATCTAAATGACAGAGAATTCAAAATAACTGTCATAAAGAAACTCACCAAGTTACAAGAATGTTCAGACAGTTCGATGAACTCAAAATAAAATTAATGAGGAAAAGGAATACTTCAGCAAAGAGAATGAAACTATTAAAAAAAAGCAGAAATTCTGGATATGAAGAACATAATTAATGAGATAAAAAAGAATCTAGAATCCTTAAAAAATAGATCTGATGTTATGGATGAAAGAATTAGTGATTTAGAGGATAGAAATATAGAAATGCTTCCAGTGGACGAAGAGAGAGGACTCAGATTTTTAAAAAATGAAGGAATTCTTGGAGAAATATATGACTCAATTATAAAAGCAGCCTAAGAATTATACGTATTCCAGAGGGAGAAAAGAGGGAGAAAGGAACAGAGAGCTTGTTCAAAGAATAATAGCTGAGAACTTCCCAAATCTGGGGAAGAACCGGACTTACAAATACATGAAGACAACAGAATGCCTAATTACATCAATGCTAAAAGACTTTCTCCAAGGCATATAATAGTAAAATTGGCAAAAGCCAATGGCAAAGAAAAAATATTAAGGGAAGCGAGACAGAAGAAAATAACCTAAAAATGAACCCCTATCAGGCTTTCAGCATATTTCTTGGTAGAAACTTTACAGGCAAGGAAAGAATGGAATGATATATTAAAAATACTGAAAGACAAAAACTTTCAGCCAAGAATACTCTATCCAGTGAAACGATCCTTATGATACAATGGAGAAATAAAAGTTTTCCCAGATAAACAAAGGCTGAGGGAGTTCATCGCCACTAGATCTCCCATACAAGCAATGATCAAGAACGCCCTCATACCTGAAACAAAAAGAAGGTAAATGTCTACAAAGCTTTGAGCAAAGAGATAAATAGACAGACAAAATCAGAAAGCTACAGCTCTGCTTCACAACAGGGTAGCAAATACTTAATTATAACTTAAAAGAAGAAGGGAAGGAAAGCATCAAAAGTAACTATAAACACTTCAGCTTAGTCACAAATGCACAACACAAAAATAAATAACTTGTGACAACAATAACTCAGAAGGAGAAGAGGAAAGGAACGGAACCTGCTTAGACTAATGGAGATAAGAGTCTCTCAGAAGATGGACTATGTCATCTGTGAGATCTTCATACAAACCTCACAGTAACCAGCAAACAAAAAGTCAGAGCAGAGCCATAGATCATAAAAAAAGATAAAACCTCCACAGAAAACCCCCAAAATGAAATGGTAGTCAGAAAGACAAAGGAAGAGAAACAATGGAAATATAGATTAGGTGGGATTAAGCCCTCATGTATCAATAATCACTCTAAATGTAAATCGATTGAATTCTCCAATCAACAGACACAGAGTGGTGGGGTGGATTAGAAAACAAGACCCAAAAATACGCTGCCTCCAGGAAACACATCTGAGCACAAAAAACAAACAGGCTCAGAATGAATGGATGGGAGACAATACTGCAAGCAAATGGCAAATAAAAGAAAGTAGGTGTTTCCATACTTATATCAGACAAAGCAGACTTCAAGATAAAAAAAGACTATGAGAGACAAAGAGGGGCAGTATATAATGATAAAGGGGACTTTCCACCAAGAGGACATAACACTTATAAAGATATATGCACCTAACACAGCAGCACAAAAGAATATAAAGCAACTATCAATAGACCTAAAGGGAGAAATTAACAGCAACACAATAATAGCAGGGGACCTGAACAACCCACTTACATCTACGGATAGATCATGCAGAGAAAGGCAACAAGTAAATAGTGGAATTAAATGAAACATATGATCAGATGAACTTAATTGATATATAGAGAGCATACCCTCCCAAAACAGCAGAATACACATTCTTCTTAAGTGCACATGGAACCTTCTCAAAGATATACCATATGCTGTGAAACAAGGCAAGCCTGAATAAATTTAAGATTGAAATCATATCAAGCTTCTTTTCTGACCACAATGCTATGGCACTAGAAATCAACTACAAGAAAAAAGATGGGGAAGTCACAAATATGTGGAGACTAAAGAACACACGACTGAAGAACCATTGGATCAATGAACAAATCAAAGGAGAAATCAAAAAATACCTGAAGACAAAGGAAAATGAAAAGACAACCAAACAACTCTTATGGGATGCAGCAAAAGCAGTTCTAAGACGGAAATTCATAGCAATGCAAGCGCACCTCAACAAACAAGAAAAATACCAAATAAGTAACCTTAAACTACACCTAATAGAACCAGAAAATGAAGAACAAATGAAGCCCAAAGTCAGCAGAATGAAGGAAATAAAAATTAGAGCAGAAATAAATGAATTAGAGACTAAAAAAACAGTAGAAAGGATCAATGAAACAAAGAGCTGGTTCTTTGAGAAGACTGAAACAAAATTGACAGACCCTTAGCCATACTCACTAAGAAAAAAAGAGAGAAGCCTCAAAGACCTAAAATTAGAAATTAAAGGGGAGAAATTACAACAGATACCACAGAAATCAAAAGGACAATAAGAGATAGGCCGGCCCCATGGCTTGGTGGTTAAGTGCGCGCTCCGATGCTGGCGGCCCGGGTTTGGATCCCGGGCACGCACCGAGGCACCACTTCTCCATCCATCCTGAGGCTGAGTCCCGCATACAGCAACTAGAAGGATGTGCAGCTATGACATACGACTATCTACTGGGGCTTTGGGGGAAAAAATAAATAAATAAAATCTTTAAAAAAAAAAAATTGTTTGGGCCGGCCCCGTGGCTTAGCGGTTAAGTGCGTGCGCTCCGCTGCTGGCGGCCAGGGTTCGGATCCCGGGCACGCACTGATGCACCGCTGCTGAGGCAGCGTCCCACATACAGCAACTAGATGGATGTGCAGTTATGACATACAACTATCTACTGGGGCTTTGGGGGGAAAAATAAATAAATAAAATCTTTATTAAAAAAAATAATAAAATAAAAAGGACAATAAGAGAATACACTGGACAATTTACATGCCACCAATTTCGATAACCTAAAAGAAATAGATAAATTCTTAGATTCTTACCACCTCCCAAAACTGAATCAAGAAGAAATAGAGAAAATGAACAGACCAATCACAAGTAAAGAGATCAAAATGGTCATCAAAACCCTCCTAAAAAAATAGAAGTCCAGGACCGGATGGCTTCTCTGGAGAATTCTACCAAATATTCAAACAAGATTTAATACCTATGCTTCTCAAACTATTCCAAACAGTTGAAGAAGATGGAACACTTCCTAATTCATTCTATGAGGTCAACATCACTCTGACAGCAAAAGCAGGCAAGGACAGCACAAAGAAGGAATATTACAGGCCAATATCACTGATGAACACAGATGCAAAAATCCTCAACTAAATATCAGCAAATCGAACACAGCAATATATTAAAAGGATCATATACCATGATCAAGTGGAATTTATACCAGAGATGCAGGGATGGTTCAACATCCGCAAATCAATCAATGTGATACACCATATTAAGAAAATGAGGAATAAAAATCACATGATCCTCTCCACAGATGCAGAGAAAGGATTTGACAAGATCCAACATCCATTTATGATAAAAACTCTCAATAAAATAGGTATAGAAGGAACGTACTGCAACACCATAAAGACCATATATCACAAACCCACAGCCAACATCATACTTAATGGCGAAAAACTTAAAGCCATTCCTCTGAGAACAGGAAGAAGACAAAGGTGCCCACTCTCGCCACTCGCATTCAACATAGTACTGGAGGTTTTGGCCAGAGCAATTAGGCTGGAAAAAGAAATAAAAGGAATCCCAATTGGAAAAGAAAAAATGAAACTCTTGCTGTTTGCAGATGACATGATTGTAAATATAGAAAACCCTAAAAATCCATCAGAAAACTATTAGAAATAATCAACAACTACAGCAAAGTTGCAGCGTACAAAATCAACTTACAAAAAGCAGTTGCATTTCTATACCCTAACAATGAACTAACAGAAAGAGAACTCAAGAATACAATCCCATTTACAATTGCAACAAAAAGAAAAAAGTGTCTAGGGATAAATTTAACCAAAGAGGTTAAAGACCTATACAATGAAAACTATAAGACATTATTGAAAGAAATCAATGATGACCTGAAGTAATGGGAAGATATTCCATGCACATGGATTGGAAGAATAAACACAGTTAAAATGTCCATATTACCTAAAGTAATCTACAGATTCAAAGCAATCCCAATCAAAATCCCAATGACATTCTTCATAGAAACAGAACACAGAATCCTAAAATATATATGGAATAACAAAAGACCTCAAATAGACAAAGAAATCCTGAGAAGAAAGAGCAAAGCTGGAGGCATCACAATCCTAACTTGAAAATATATTACATAGCTATAGTAATCAAAATGGCACAGTACTGGCACAAAAACAGACTCATAGATCAATGGAGCAGAACTGAAAGCCCAGGAAAAAAACCACACATCTGTGGTCAGTTAATCTCTGACAAAGGAGCCAAGATCATACAATGGAGAAAGGAAAGTCTCTTCAATAAATGCTGTTGAGAAAACTGGACAGCCACATGCAAATGAATGAAAGTAGATCATTATCTTCCACCATACACAAAAATTAACTCGAAATGGATAAAAGACTTGAATCTAACACTTGAAACCATAAAACTCCTAGAAGCAAATATACGCAGTACAGTCTTTGACATCGGTCTTAGCAGCATCTTTTCCAATACCATGTCTACTCAGGCAAGGGAAAGAAAAGAAAAAATATACAAATGGGACTACATGAGACTAAAAGCCTTCTGCAAGGCAAAGGAAATGATGAACAAAACGACAAGACAGGGCCGGCCCCGTAGCTTAGTGGTTAAGTGCGCGTGCTCCGCTACTGGCGGCCCAGGTTCGGTTCCCGGATGCGAATAGACGCACCTCCTGTCCGGCCATGCTGAGGCCGCGTCCCACATACATCAACTACAAGGATCTGCAACTATGACATACAACCATCAACCGGGACTTTGGGGGAAAAAAAAAGGAGGAGGATTGGCAATAGATGTTAGCTCAGAGCCGGTCTTCCTCAGAAAAAAAGTGGAGGATTAGCACGGATGTTAGCTCAGGGCTGATCTTCCTCACAAAAAAAAAAAAAAAGGAAAAGACAACCCACAAACTGGGATAAAATATTTGCAAATCATATATCTGACAAGGGGTTAATCTCCAAAATATATAAACAACTCATACTACCCAACAACAAAAAAACAGATAATCCAATCTAAAAATGGGCAGAGGGTATGAACAGACATTTTTCCAAAGAAGATATACAAAAGGTCAACAGACACATGAAAAGATGTATAACATCACTAATTGTTAGGGATATTCAAATCAAAACTACAATGAGAGATCACCTTACACCTGTCAGAATGGCTATAATTCCCAAGACAAAAAATAACAAATGTTGGAGAGGAGAAGGAGAAAAGGGCACCCTCACACACTGCTGGTGGGAATGCAAACTGGTGCAGCCACCAGGGAAAACAGTATGGAGATTTCTCAAAAACTTAAAAATAGAAATAGCATACCTTTCAGCTATCCCACTACTGGGTATTTATCCAAAGAAATTGAAATCAACAATTCAAAGAGATTTATGCACCCCTGTGTTCACTGCGGCATTATTTACAATAGCCAAGACATGGAAGCAACCCAAGTGCCCTGCTACAGATGAATAGATAAAGAAGATGTGGTATATATACAATGGAATACTACTAAGCCAGAAAAAAAAGACAAGATCATCCTGTATGCAACAACCTGGATGGACCTTGAGGGTATGAAGTTAAATGAAATAAGCCAGACAAAGACAAATATGCCTGATTTCACTCATATGTAGAAGATAAACATACACAGGGATAAAGAGAACAGATTAGTGCTTACCAGAGGGGCTGGGGGCTGGGGCTGGGGGTTGTGTGAAAGTGTTAAAGGGGCACATATGCATGGTGATGGATAAAAGTTAGACTACTGGTGGTGAGTAGGATGCAGTCTATACAGAAATTCACAGATAATAATGAACACCCGAAATTACACAATGTTAAAACCCTTTATAATTTCAATAAAATAATTAAAAAAGAAAAAAAATAATTCATTCTTTTTTATGGTTGAATAGTATTCCACTGTGGGGATATACCACACTTTGTGTATCCGTTCACCAGTAGATGGACATTTGGGTTGTTTTCCGTTTTTGTCTACTATAAATTGGTTGTTATCAACATGTGTGTACAAGTCTGTGTATAGACATACGGGTTTATTTCCCTTGGATGGATTCCTAGGGGAGGAATGGCTGGGTAGACGTATATAATTATTAAAGATGCATCCAAGCTATTTTTCACCAGCACTCGATGAGAGTTTCAGTGACTTGACATCTTCAACAACACTTGCTATAGTCAGTTTTTTTAATTATAGCCATTCTCAAGTATGGTGGAATCTCATGATGACTGTCACTTACATTTCCCCAATGACTCATGTAGTGAAGGAGAAGGCAAGCCACACACAGACTGGGAGAAAACATCTGCAAAACATATCCCTAGAAAAGGATGTGTATTTTTAATATATAAAGAGGTCTTACAACCCAATAGTAAGAAGACAAGCAACACGTCATGGCTTACCAGCAGACAGCAGATCAGGCCTGTGATGAGCACCAGGATTCCCACCAAACAGCTGAGGATGAAGGCCCAGACAGGGTGGTCTGGGGAGACATGTGCTGGGGTGAGCCACCTCCTGTCATCGCCCCAAGGCTCCTGCTGACCCCACTGTGCCTCAACCATCCTTGACAAGGGTTGGCCAACTCTCCTCATCATCCAAGACGCTGTGAGCATGGTTCTCTTAGATGAGGCACAGCATCAAGATACTCGCCCCCTACCGTGGGCTGGGGCTTCCTGCAGGTTTACCAGGCTTATCAGTCAAGGCGTCATCTCTATTGGGAGAATATTCTGGAAATGAATGAAATGGAGAAGGCATATGAATGTGTTTCACTCTTTTTAATTAAACTTTTTAGACGCAGAAAAATAAACGGAACAGTCTCATAAACATCCATCATCTAATTTAACCATGTATATTCCATCTAATTAAAACAATATTTCATCAATTTATAAATTATTAACACTTGCCACCCTTGATTCATCCCATGTTTTCAATGAAATATTAAAGTCAAGTAGACATCATGATGTTTCACCCCATTTTAGTTTCCATCTCTAAAAAGTGAGCACACTTTGCTACAAAATCCAAGACCATTATCACAGAACAAAAATGTAATAAATTAAACCAAATTCATACCTCTGGGCACAGAGGACTGAATTTGGGCTGGACTTTCTTATGACGGCCGGGGGGAGAATGGGTCATCACAGTTGGCAAGCTTATGGGATCTCTCTAAATTTGTAAATTCCCACTCAAAAGTGTTCTTCCGTGCCTAGAAACACATTCATCCCCTTCTCCTTTATCTATTTGCTTAATATTAATTTTCTAGGATTAAGCTACAATGTAATATCCTGCAGGAAGTCTTCTCTGATTTCCACCTGCAAGTATGAGTTTGTTCACATCAAATAATTGATAAATTTCAATTCTCTATTCTTGTTATTGCCAGCTACAACATAAACTCCAGGAGGGTAGGACACACAGCACCCAGTGGGCATGGGGGGAGGGGTGCAGGTCCCCCTACTTGTACCTCTATCCAGACAACCTCTTAGAGGTGTGCTGTCTGATATGCAGCAGCAACAAGTCTCTTTTTAAATTAACATTAATTTTAGTTACATAAAATACAAATTCTAGTACCTCAGTAACATTAAATATCAGTAACAATAAAGACCAGTCACAATACCATCCTTTGAGGACTCAACAGCCACATGCAGCTATGAACTGGACAGCACAGATAGAACATTCCACCACTACAGAAAGTTCCAGCGCATTGGTGCACATCTAGAGTGGGACTTGGCAAACTATATCCTGTGGATCAGGAACCACATGACCACCAAACCAGTAAGTCTGCTTCACACACAGCTGGAGTCCCTCACTGACCATCTGGCCCAGTGGCTCTCAGTGCAGAGATAAGGAAACAAAAGTCCAGAGAGGGGAGGTGATTAGTTTGAGGTCACAGAGCTGTCTAGGAGAAGGTGAGGGCCTCCTATACTACACTGGTGTCCTTTTCTCTCTCTCAATGGTGGGTAAAGACTGGGGGACTATGCCACCTCCTGCCAGCCTGAGAAAGTTCAATGATCTCTCAGCCCCAGGCATCCAGAGTCCCCAGAAAGGCCTCACTTCCTTTTACAATGACCAGGGAGCCTTACCATCCCCAAGGACACTCTTCCTGTCCAGAGTCAAGTTCTGCAGCTGGGTACCATTCTGGGTCAGCCGCAGGAATTCCTCATAGATGGCAACTCTGTCCAGTCTCTGTACCAAGGCGGCAAGGTACACAGGGAGTCCACTCCAGTGTGGTTACTGTGGGGGACAGACCTGGAAGGGCACAAAGGATGAACAAGGGTGCCTGGAATTCTACCCTGATTCTAGATTCCCTGCTTCTGGGTCCTGTCCAAGAGGACTTTTTGCAATAATGTAAACACTTGTCTGCACTACCAAATACACTCATTATTAGCCCCATGTTGTTATCGAGCACTTAAAATGTGGCTAGTGTGTGTGAGTGAGGAACTGAATTTCTCATGTAATTTCATTTCAAGTAATTAATTTATAAATAAATAACTACAGGGAGAATATTTTTGAAACTTTGGAGTAAGGACTTCTGCAAATGCATAAAAACAATGAGAACACTGGTAAAAATGGTCGAAATCATCTTTTCAGAAGTCTAGAAATTAATCAAAGGCTTGTAAGAATCTGAAGGTTTAGTGAAGACACACGGTGGAATCTTGATAAAGGGAGCAAACTTTGTGGCACTACAACTTTCACTATTCCCATCCTGCTCTCACAATATCCTCCATAACTTTGAAAGCCATCAGTCTCAGAACCATGGTAGCTGAGACAACCAGCAGCCCAGCAGCCATAATGGGTTTGGAGCTCTGAAAAGACCCATCCCCATCGAACTCTCACTAGCTGACCTGCCTGGCAGCTCCCCGAAAAAGCCCCATGTTCAGGGTTTGACGTTACTTGACTCAGAGCTTGCCCAGGGTGGAAAGTCTGTCCCCAGGACACTTGATAAAAATATTCAGGGCTAATTGTTTTCTATTGTAGTTGCCTGAGGGAGTGATACCAGCTGAGACAGGCAAGAGGTGAGCCAAAAACTTAGAAGAAAAATTGGGGGAATGAGATGTCCACAGGGGGCTTTGAAAAGCTCCAGTGTATTTTCGGGCATCTAGAAGGCCACAAGTGCTCAGGGCTGTGGCACGCCCAGGAAAGACTTGAGAACATCTTAATCTCTCACTTCTAGTTGAAGGGTTAGCTTAATATCTGAAAACTTGGTTATGTATTACACAATATTAATAGAATACGGGCCAATACCATGCAATCTCCATCACATATACAGAAAAGAATTTCACAAAATACAACGCCCTTCATGTCTAAAAAAGAAAACACTCAACAAATTAGGAATAGAAAAAAACTTTCTCAACCTATAAACAGCATCGATGAAAAACCCACGGCTAACACCATATTCAATGGTGAAAGACTGAAAATTTCCCCCTAAGGCCAGGGACAAGACAATGATTCTTCCCATATCTCGTATGTTAATCACAGGTACTAGAGGTTCTAATGAGGGCAATTAGGCAAGAAAAAGGAATAAAGAAACCCAGATTGGAAGGGAAGAGGTAAAACTATTTGTTTTGCAGATGAGAAGATATTGTATATAGAAAAACCTAAAAAATACACTCCTCCCCACACATAATATGTCAATCGTATCCTAATAGGTGTATAAAAAATTTAAATTGCCCCATGTGTTTAGTGGCTAGACTATTGGAGAGCACAGTTAGACTGCTGATATTTGTTGAAAGTCTCCAGAAGAGGAGGAGGAGGAGGATGCTGGAGGTTGGTGACACTAAACGTTAATGCTTTCCTCATCCCCCCAAAACCTATGGAAGGAGATGTTAGGATTAGCTGACAGGGATGTGGGGCAGAATGGTCACGATGTAAGTGACTTCCAGATCAATGATGTGTCACGGGAGCTCAGAGTCATCAGCCACCAGCTCAGCCAATGCTTCCAATCTCCTCAACCTACATCAAGTCGGTGACCAGGCAGGAATGAAATATGTCTCAAAGCTGGCTGCCTCTGTAGAGCTTGGTGACCTAGAACAAACATGAGGGAGAGTGGGTGAGGTGGAGGTCTCCCGGGGACGCAGGGGGCCACTGGAGCCAGTGAAAGATCATAGACCTTGGGGCAAGGGAGACCTGACTTCTAATCCTGGCTCTGCCCCTAACTCACTGTGTGACCTTTGGCACAATACTCCCCTTTCTGAGCTTCAGTTTACCCATGCGAGAAATGGGGAAGGCAGCTAGGACATCACATCTGGACACTGAGAGAACCCAGACATGCAGGGAAAGTGAAGGGTTGAAACAATCACACAACAGATATAAGTCAGACAGAGGAATGACGGTGCCCTCAGGGCAAGGAGAGACGGGAGAGGGAGACCCCACCTGGTCCTGGGTGTCCCTCAGCAGGGCAGTGTACTCCGAGGATGTGGGCTCCGAGTTGTTGAGGTTCCAGCTGATGATGTAGAAATGTAGCTGGTGCTCTTTCTTGATGGATAAACTCCAGGCTGCAGAGCCTGGAGCCACCGAGAGGAAGAGCAGACAGGTGGAGATTCTCAGCTCCCTGCACAGAGGCATGGTGGCCCACGGGGTCAGGGTGGTGGGTGCAGACAGCGTCCACACTGGTGGCTGGCCCATCCTTCTCAGGCCTGGGGAGAGAGGGATGTGGGGACTCTAGAGAGAGGTCCTGAAAGCTCTGGGGGTGGGGGCCAGACCAGGAAGGAAGAAATGGGAGGACAGTGGGGAGACAGAGAGGGGTGGTCACAAAAGTGGTCATTAGGGGCAAATGCTCAGGGGAGGGTCTCACCTGAGGGAGACCAGTCTGCAACTCGAGTAGAAGGGACCCAGGCTGCTCTTCTTAAACAAGGATCCAGCTGGGGAGGAAGGAGGAGGAGGAGGAGCAGGAGGGACAGGGGTTGGGGGAGGGGCTGGGTGGGAATTAACCCACCAGGAGCTGCTGGGACCAGGGTCTCACCAGGATCTGCAGGAGCCTCTCAGTGGAGTTGAACGTGGCTGAGCCGTTGCTCATGTGTGATGAATACCGAAGGGTGGAGATGGTGACATTGACTGTGAGGGTCTTCAGGTTGTGCCCCAAAGCTGCAAGACGAGAGGGAGAGCGATGGCCATCTCTGAAAGCTGGCCTGAGACCACACCAGAGTCCTGTACTCATTATAATCTGTCGTCTTCTGTCCCAGTGGCACCACCACCCACCCGTGTGGTCACCCAAGTCAGAACCAGCATATCTGCTCAGCTCCTCCTCCCTCCCAGTAACACCCATTCACCTTGCACACTGGTCCTCACATACACTCCCTCTCTCCATCCCTGTCCTAGCTCAGGTCTTAACTTCCTTCACCCGGACCAACACCCCAGCAGACTCACTCGATGCTCTGTCTAAATGATGTTCTACGTGGACTACTAGAAGAATCTTTCTGAAATGAATACCTCACTAGGGCCACCACTGCTCTAGTACCACCCATGGCTCCCTATGGCCTTCAGTGTTTAGTTCAACCTTCTTGACCTGGCACTCAAGGCTCTACTCAATCTGGCTCCTGCTGACCTTTCAGTCTCATTTTATTCATCTTCTGCAGGTTAAACATTATGCTTCTTGCAACCCAAATTCGTTTCAGTTCTCCCCATAGGGCATGTTGTTTCTGGCCGGAGCCTTTGCTCATGGAATCCTCTCTGCCAGGAAAACCCTTCATCCTCTATTTGCCAGGTACCCTCCTACTCATTCTTAAAGTCTTCATTCTGGTGTAACTTTCTCTAGCAAGCTCTTCCCCTCCAAATTATGCCAGGTGCCTCTCCCCAAAATATCCCACATTGTATTATAATGGTGTGTTAATTTCACAAGACTAGGGGCTCTCTGAGGGCTGGCCTCAGACTGAATCGTTGGTATAATCTTTGTGATCAGCATGATTGCTCTAAAACCAGAATTTCACACCCTGGCTTCCCAGCTCCTGGATCACAACTGGCTCGTGGGGGAGTGGGGCCAGAGAGCTTCTCTTGGGAAGGAAAAGGGGCCCCCAGATACCTGTGGTGGCTTCTGGTGGCACAGGCGATGATCAAGTATGCAGGGACGTGGTGGCCGGCTCGGGAGCTGTGGAGAGGGCTGTCAGCAGGGAGGGACAGAGTGGGAGGAGCCTCCAGGCTCACACGGGCTCCAGCACTGGCTGTCTCAGGACCACCATTCACAGGTGAAGCATAAATGAGAGTGAGGGGACGGGTGACTGTGCGAGCAGAGGGACGAGCAAGCCTGTTGGTGAGAGGAGCCCAAGAGAGAGAGATAGGTGAACAAGAGAGACTGAACTTGGAGGAGAGACAGATAGACAGGCAGAAAAATGGGCAGATGGATAGGATACCTGGAAAAGGAGGACCAAGGGGGGGGCTTTAGGAGAATTAAAGTGAAAACCACGTGGGGTCAGAATGTGGTGGAGAACATGTTTGTGTCTAAGGCTTTCTCACACTGGGCTGGGACTCTCCACCAGAACCTGGGCGGGAGAGAAGGGATGATTTAGGGCCCTTCCAGGTGCTTCCCTCACCAAGGACAGCAGGTGAAGGAGAACAAGTGCTCCCCAACCCCAAATGCAGACGGGACACAGGAGATCAGGGCCAGGAATACTCATTGGTGGTAGTCGGGGCCACGGCTCCATAGGTGTAACCTGTGGAGAGAAGGCGAGAGGAGCTGAGCAAGAGTTGGGGTGAACATAAAGAATTAAGGGAGAGGAAGGATGTAGGGACCTTTGTGGGAAAAGCAGAGGGGAAAGCAGCGGGGACGAGTGGAGGGGTGTTCAGGGGGAAGGCAACGAGATGGAAGGTGGCTGGACCCAGTGATCACACAGTGATGAGAAGACTGAACCCAGACCAGGAGGATAGAGAGATGGATCATAGCTCACTTTAGAGCAACGGAGGGAACACAGAACTCCGACTGGGAGAGAGAGTGTGGCTGTAGCACAGCCCCTCACCACCGACGTAGAGGCTGTCCCCGTCCAGGGTGAAGGCGCCCAGGTGGGTGACACACTGGGTCTCATGGCTCAGCTTCCAGTAGAGTCCCTCTCTGTCCAGCCCGGGACCTGTGGAGGTCAGAGTGGAAGGTGCAGATCATGTCCACCCCAGTGGCTGCCCCATCCTTCTCAAGCCTGGGTGAGGAAGATCATGGGGATGTGGAATACTGAGCAGGGTCATTCTGGGTGTGGATAGCGAGAGAGGGGAAGGGAGGAGGCTGATGGAGATGCTGAAGGGGCTGCTCTGATGCCTGCAGGGTCTCTCCTAGGTGTCTCCCGTGTGAGACACCCCCCTCACAAGTAAGGCCTGGCTTCTTTTAGGATGTGGAGGGGGGCCTGTGAGTGGCAAAGAGGGGTGAACACACAGACCTGTGTGAGGGGGTGCCTGCAGGTCTGCACGGACAGCAGCGAGAACAGTCAGTGCCCTGTGCCATCTGACACATGCAGGCAAGAAAGTACCGTTATGTTCTCTCGGTTCTACATTCCAAGGTCTTTTCTTTCTACTTCTTTCCTACTCCACAGCCATCACCCAGGCCTAGGGAACAATCATCTTATTCCTAATCTTATTCCCAGCACCTCCCATCTTGCCTACTAAGTCTTCATTCTTAACCATGAAGTCCATTTTAACCCACGTGCTTAGACCAAACGCTAATCACATCATCCTTCTACTCGCATCTCTCCAGAGTCATCCCACTGGTCTTAGAACAGAGTCCCAAGTCACCCCTGATCTGGTCCTGCCTGTCCTCCCCTCGCAAGTGTGGCTCACACCGCTCCCCCTGAGTTGACTCGGCTCGGCCATCCCTGTTCTCAGTTCATGGACACACCAGGCTCTCTGCTTCAGGGGTGTCCTCATGCGGGTCCCTCTGCCTGAAACGCTCTCTTGAACACACTCCCACACCCTCACTCCAGTCTAACCCTCCGACCAGCTAAATCCAGTCCCAACTCCAGCTCTCAAGCTAAATATCAGTCCTTCTCAAGAGGGCTTCTCTGCCCGCTCATGTTGATTCCCCTTGTGCCAAACTCCCACATCACTCTTAACATTAACTTTTCAAAATCCAAATTCCCAAATACAATATAAATTCCATGGAGGTGGGACAAGGTCTCTCTGGTTCTCCAGGTCCCCATGCATGTGTCCCAGGGCCTGGCTCATGAGATGAGGAACCATCCCGGTTTGTCTAGGACTGCCCTGGTTTGAACACTAAACGTCCTGTGTCCTGGAAAACCCCACTGTCCTGAATAAACGAGGATGGTTGGTCACCATAAATTATACACTCAAAGACTATCTATTGCATGACAAGCACACATTCCCCTCAAGAACATCACAGGAAAGCTAGAATGAAAAAGGCACACACACATACACACACAATTAGTAGAGGCCAACAACTAAATACAAAATTACTTAACAAGATTCTCTGCAACGTGAATCATCAGACCGTTATTTCAGAAAAGTTTCAAAAACAAAGTTAATTCCCTTTAAAAGGCAAGGTGGTGAGGACAGTCTTTTTGGAGACTAGCGCCCTTCCCTTCAATCTACAGTGTTGTTTAGTACTCCTCCAAATGATTTGAAATGTCATAAAGAAAAAAAATGCTCAAAATAAATCTGGCTACCGGCAAATTCAATTTTAAATTTGTTATTAATACAAAGAAGTTCCAATCATCTTTTTCCCTGAATGCTCCTTTATTTCAAATTTTTGTGGATGATTTATAGGACTTTAGAACTCAAATTGAATGGGTCTAAGGAATGTTGTTGAGTATCCCTGCTAATATTTCATGGGATGTCTTCTAATACTACATACACATGCAAAACATTTCTGTATTTATATTATATATAAATCCTGACTTTTGAGTATTATGCAATGCAAGTAAATCTATATTTTCTTCTATAATACACATTTGCAGTTATTTACGTTTGTTTCATGTGTTTTTACTTGCATATAACTGTACTTACTGAAATATTTACCACACAGAACCACACACAGCTTACCATATTTCCATCCATCCAACATCAATAATATTTCTCAAGATACCCTCACTCTCAATGACTCCCTGTGGTGAGAACCTGAGCCCAGGAAAGCCCACTGGCAGGTCTTCTGCACAACGGAGGCTGCCGGAACCTGTTGGTACCAGGTCCACAGGGTACTCACCTGGTCACACAGAAATCCATGGATCAGCGAGGACAGGTGGACCCTGAGCCTGGTTTCACCTCAAACTTGATCTCCACGGATGCTTCTTGTGTCTGAGGGGGGAAAAAAAAGCACAAACAAGCTTTTGAGGCCTTTTATAGTGTGTTGGATGGAAAGTTCACCCCATTCACTTTTCTTTTTCGTATTTACTGATTTAACTGTAACCGTTGGTTGTGACTGGATTTTCCCGATTCCTATCCAGCCACCTGCTGCTCCCAGAGAGGGGAGAAAGCAGCTTCGTGCTGTGTGCACTTGAGTCGCTCAACTCACTTGGCTGGACAGAGACTTTTTGGTGACTCTGGACCCTTTAAACAAGCTTGTCATTTAGGGACCCTGTAAGTGACTGGCTGACTTGTCAACAATTTCCACACTTCATTCAGGGCTCGGGAGATTTTCAGACCCTGGAGCAGGTTTCCCAACCTCGGCATCACTGACATTTGGGGCTGGATAATTCTCTGTCAGGCTGTCCTGGGCCCTGGAGGACGCTGAGCAGCATCCCTGCCCCCCCCTCTAGATGCCAGGAGCGCCCCATTTGTAACAACACAAACACCGTCTGCAGATGCGGATAAGCCCTCTGGGGACAAAATCACACGGAGGACGATGACGGGGACTCTGAAGAGGGGACGGCGGCGCCTGGAGCCAGGAGGAACAGCAGCCTCGGGCGCCCTGAGCAAACAGCCCAGGGGAAATGGGGCTCCGGGAGGACGGAGGGAAGCCGGGCCCCGGCGGGGCTGCCCCTGGCCCATGCCCCTCCGTGGACCGTGACTGGAGCCGGGACCGCCCACCGCTCACCGCGCTCCGCCCCTTCGGGCGAACATCCACGGGAATGCGGTCCGCTCCGAGAAGACGGAACACACCTTGCAGAACGCCCGCTCCATCCACGGCGCCGCACGCGCTTCCGGTTCCGGTCTCAGGCGGACGTTCGGGGAGGACGAACGTTTGGGGAATGCCGGTTGAGGCGGCGGGCGAGGCGAGGCCACGCACCACAACCTCGGGGTAGGTGTCTAGTTTCTAGAGTGCGTGAGAAGCTGGAAAGCGGTCTGGGTCAGCTCCAGGGACAGGGACAAAATCTAGGGCGGGGCTGTGTGCGGGAACCAGTTCTAGGGGCTGGCTGTGGGCGGGGACAAGGCTGTGAGTGACAGCAGGCTGGGGAGGCGCTTCTGTGGGCGGGAACAAGGCTCCCGGAGGGGCAATGAGCCGGGACCAGGCTGTGGGCGTGGACCAGGCTGTGGGCTGAGCCAGGCCCGAACGTTGTGGGCGGAGACCAGTTCCAGGGGCGGGAAGAGGCGGGCGTGTGGCTGGAATAATTCAGGCAGACTTCACAGGGGGAGGAAATCAGCTCCAGGGGCGGGGCTGGAGGCGAGGCTTTCTGTGGACCCCTAGACTGTACAGGTAGCTGGATGTTGAACAGCTGTTCTTCATTCCTTTCCCCACCTTTACACAGCCTCATAGAATGATGTGCCCATATTTAGAATTCTAAATTTTTTGTGCGTTTGCTGTTCTCAATTTCGTTAAAAAATTGGATCATATATTCACATTTGTCTACAACTTGATGTTCCAAGCCAGTAGATAAGGATATAACGCTATTTTAATTTTAAAAATCTGGGGGGAGGTAGGCCCACGTCGTAGGTGCACGTATACGAAAACTTCAAAGAGTGGTGCAAAGTCAATAAAATATTCTCACTCTACCACTGTCTCCCGGTACTTTTGCACAGAGATAAACATCCTTTCCTCCTCTATCCTTCCAGACATACTGCGTATATGTGGGACTGTGTATATGTTCAAGCCCAAGAGGGATGTCCCCAAGCAAAACCTGAAGCCCATGAATTGTCTCATGCATCATAAGTTAATGAGAAGAGATTTAATTTTTTGGTGGAAGGAGATGAACCAGTGATGAATCCATAGGAAGACAACAAAGAAACAAGAGAATTTTACCATTTAAAAGGTCAAAGGAAAAAGTGAGAAAGAAAATGTATTCATACTATCTGACGTAGCACATCTCTGGATAAGATTCATCTGCTATAAAATTGTAAACACTTATGTCATAAAACAGAGGACATCGAATTTTGAGTTATCCTAATTCATTAAATAGTTATATTGGGCAAGGGGAATTATGTTTTTAACATATGTAAGAACTCTTCATGCTGATTTTTTTCAGAGAAGAAAGAAACTATAAATAGTCAAAACCTGAAAAATGAAAAAGCTGTATGAGTAGCTAATTTAGAAATATAGATTTTCAACCAGAAAATTAAAGAAGTTGTTTTTGGAACCAGAGTCAAGAGTGGGGAAGGTAGCTTTTCATTATCAGGTTTGAAGTATTATTGGAGAGATGTGCGTATACATACACACATATGCACACACACGGGAGCCTGAATTTGTATTCCAAAGGGATCATCTAACTCTACAAAGAATTTGTAAAAAGGATTCACTTTACAACAGTAGAATGTATTTTGAAAACTACAGACTTCAAGCATTAAAAAAGCTGTCATCATCCCGGTGGAAAAATGAATGGGGCATCACTTTCCAACCCACATGGTGATAAGCATTTTGCATACATTACTCTTGACTTTTCTCACAGCAACCCATAAGGAAGATGGTATTATCTATCTCCATTTTGCAGATGAGGAAATTGGTGACAACAGATTGCTAAAATTTTCATATAAGTTCTCAATAGATATTGTTTTATGTTAAAATTGTTTATTGAATTTTCTTTTCATTAATAAAATGATATGTGTCACTCTTACAAATAAGCAAAGGCTGTGTAAAAACAATTTAGCAAAACTACAGTTTTCTTTTGATATAATTAAATATAACAATCACTTTATTATATTTCTGCTCTCTGCCTCACATCTACGAAGATATTTCCTATCCTAAAGGCTTACTAGAAAACTCTACTAAAAATCAAGAATCAGGGAATACCCATATTATGCAAGGTTCCTGAATACATGCAAAAAAAGCCATTATAACAAATTTTTGTACAAAAATCTTAGATCATTCATGAACTGATAACAACACAAATCATGATTAGGCAAGGTATTTCTGTAGAATGACAAATATTTAAACTTTAGACATTTAGAAAGGTAGTTCATTACAGTAACTAATGTGTATAAGAAGAATTTTTTCAAACTCACTAAGTGCCAGGAAATTATTTGACAAAATGCACTGCAATATTATTCACAATAGCCAAGAGATGGAAACTACCTAATTGTGCATCCGTGGGTGAAAGGATGAAGAAAATCTAGGGCATCTATACAATGAAATATTATTCAGCCTTAAAAAGGAAGGAAATCCTGTATTCAGAATTGCTTGCCTGGATCATTTCAGTAGCCATGGGCTTTCTTCCTTAGTACCCTCTGATCCATTCGCCAACCAGGAACCAAGGTGATCCTTTTACAATGTAAGCGCCACAACCTCTAATGGATCCCTAAAACAGATTTTGGAGGTGGACTGCCTGGGTACCGGTTGTGTGACCTTGGTCAATTATATAACCTCTAATATTCCTCATCCATACAATAGAGGTTAATAGTATTGTCTCCATGGCATTGTTGTGAGGATTAAATGAGTGAATACATGTCAGATGCCTAGCATGTGCCTGGCATATGGTAAGGCATCATGAAAAATTTAACTGTAATTATAACCAAATTAAATATTGTGATGGCCTATTAATTAAGTTAAACCATATGAAATTTCTAATATTCAACCATTTTGACCCATTATTATTGTTGAATAAATGATAAAACTCAGTCAAGGCAGGTTGCATAGAGTCAAAAAGGATTGGATAAATGAAAATATTTTTAGAAAAAATAAGCTGAAATAGATTGCTTTGTAATTTACAAAGCAGTTTCTCATACTTTGTTTCATTTAATCTCTATAGAATGCTTTTCAGGGTATTATTACCACTGTCTCTGAAGGAGTAACTGACTTTCCCCAAATCACACCACATTAAATAACACAATTAGAGTGGAAACATCATTTCAAGTATAAATCCCATATGATATTTTATTTCCCCTTCATAATAACATCTGTCCTCTCAGGAAAGTGAGGAAATAATGCTGATTCATAGGAACTTAGTCTTAAAGAGACATACTCTCAGATGATAAACACTATGTCTTTGAAACAAGGGTGTTGAGAGAAGAAACTTGGGACCAATGCTTTCTGGGTTTTCAAGTCCATGATTAGACTTCTGGTAAACAGCCAAAGAAGGGAAAGGGTGAAAAATAGTCCAGAATGAAAAAAGTTTGACGTATATGTAACTTTATTGATCACCTCAAGATTCTCTTTTTGTTTATGGTCTGTGTCACCCTACTAGAATATAAATGCTCTCAGGGTAGATGACTGCTATCGTGCAGCAAGTGGTAGGCGCTGAGTAAATATTTATTAAAGGAATGAAAGTGGCCTTGAATACATCTGCTCTTTACTCACCAGAGAACAGCCCCATAGCAGGCAAATGGCATCATTAACAAAATTTTAAAAATCATATCCTTATTAGCTCATAACCATGGATACAAGGCTCCCATTTATTTCATACTTTCTAAGTACTTCAGCATTCTGTTTTATTAGGGAGTGTTTCCACAGCCTTGCTGTAAAATAAAGCAAGACTTTTTGGCCCATTGATTGCTGTTTCCAGCAGAGCCCATCTCTATACTTACCTCTAAACAATTAACTATAGATTTGTTATCCCAATGAACAGCGATTTGTTATGGAACCTGTTTTATCAGTGTCATGCGAAGGTAGACATTTGACATGTCTTTAAGGGGTGATATGGATAATAATGTTGATGCAGAAGAAAACTAAAAATTCTCTCTGGTCTTTGTCAAGTGCATCTGGGTGAAGGGTATCTTGTTGTCACTGGATTTGAGAACTCAAAAAGACTCGCCCAACTCTTCATGTTACAGGTGAAGAAAATGAGGTCTAAAGAGGTTGAGAGATTTGACCAAGACTAATTCCTGGGACTAGAGAAAGATCTTCTGATTCTCAGCTGGCCACATTGTCATAAGATCTCCAGCTCCAAACAGCCAAGAGACGCAAGTCTGTTGATTTCCAGGCAGAAATGATTCCCCTTCACGTTTTTACTTTTTCTCCCTTAGATGCCTGCTCTGCCCTGACAAGGAATTTATCTGATGTTTACGCTACACTTAAGAAGAGGAAAATGCTCCTGGCAAACACTACTGTGATTCAGTGTGGCATTGGAGAGCCCAGTCATGAAAAAACGAGAATCAACAGAATAAGAGGTAAATAAAATTAGAGAAGAAGAGAAAATCTATTATTTTAGTGGGACATAACTTATAAAGTTTAGAACTGGTAAATAAATGCAGTAATGTGTAAGGAAGCTAGATTTCTATATGAAACATCAAAAATACTGTTACATGAGCAAGAATTAGTTTAAACATGTAAATAATTATTCCATTCATAAGAGCAATGAATTATTTAAGATGAGTAGTGAAAATAATTGGAACTACACATTAGTTATATGAAGAAGATTATAAAAAGATACAAAGCGTGTAAAAGCTCTGATTAAATGGAGAGATATACTATACTTGTGATTGAAAACAGTGTTTCAAAGATATAAGTTTAATGTTTCCAAACATTATTCAGATTCCATATGCTTCAAATCAACTTTTAAAATGATGTAGTGTTTGTTTTATAGACTAAAAGATATCCATTTGTAAAATAAAACACTGGACCATCAACTAACATTATTCACAAGTAAATCATTCCAAATGGATTATAAGGGCTAAAATTAAAAGTAAAAATCCCCTGCGTATAACAGTAGTGGATGACAATATAGAAGAATATCCATAATCTTAAAATTAGTGAAGATATTCTTAATATATATGCTTAAAGATGTCTGGTTGAAAAGAGGAAGGAGAAAAAGTAAAATGGAACGTGATATTGTCTCTGATTTTCTTTCAGAGACTTAATCTAGAGAAGAATATTCCAGTCTACGATATTGGATAAAGAAATAGAAATCTGTGATAATTACACAAATAATGAGATGACATATATAAATGGTAGCATAATGTATCAGTTAGCTTTTGCTGTATAACAAACCATCCTAAAATTTGGTGGCTTCAAATAAGAATAGTTTACTTTTTCTCAAGATTCTGTGGGTTAACTGGGCAGTTATTTTGATCTGGACCTATTGGTTGCTCAGCTAGGATTGGCTGGTCTAGGACGGCCTTACTCACATATCTGATTGTTGACTTGAAGTCACCTGGAGTGATGGAGATGTGCAGTCTATCTAGACTCATTCACATATTGATGGCCTCAGGCTTCCCAAGGGCAGCCAGAGAAGGACAAGTACCAACAATGAGCAAGTGTTTTTCAAGCCTTTGCTTATGTCATTTGTTAATGTCCCATTGGCCAAAGCAAGTTACAAGGCCAAGTTTACCCAGAGTCAACGTGGGATGGTACAACCAAAGAGACAGTGGGAGAGGACTAATGTGTGGCCATTTTTGCAATCTTTAACACATAAGTTTAGAGGAGAATTAGTATGAATGTTTTTGTATTTGTTCATTTGAATGCCCGAGGAAAATTGCACAAAGCCAAAAGAAACATAAAGCAAAAAATTAAGTGGAGATGTAAGGTAAGTTTAGTTGGTACTTAAAGTGGGTCTGCACAAATGTCGTAGTTTATTTTTCAAGTGTAGGCAAGTTCTTGTGACCTATGAAAATAACTTACATTTCGATTATTTTCTCGCTGAATGTGTTTTATTCATTAACACATTTGATGTGTTTCTCTCTGGCCTTAGGAAAATAACGTAGCACTTGGGAGCAAAGATGCAGCCTAATAGCCCCACACTGGAGGCCAAGATAGAGCAGACATCCATGGCCACCATGACCTTGCCCTTGGTGCTGTGGTAGATGGGGAGGAAGGTGACCCAGACACTGCAGAACACCAGCATGCTGAACGTCAGGAACTTGGCTTCATTAAAGGTGTCAGGCAGGTTCCGTGCCAGGAAAGCCACAATGAAGCTGCCCAGGGCCAAGGAGCCCAGGTATCCCAGGACACAGTAGAAAGCAGTGACCGAGCCCTTGTTGCACACGATGAAGATGTGGCCGTGTTGAGAGTGTGCATCTGTGTCAATGAAGGGAGGAGAGGTTCCCAGCCAGATTCCACAGAGACTCAGCTGGATAAAGGAGCAGATGGGAAAGATGAAGTTAGGTTCCTCTGACACCAACCACTGCCTCATCCTTCTCCTTGGTGCAGTGACCTTGAAGGACACAGCCACAGTCATAGTTTTGGCCAAGACACTGAAAACTGCCACAGTAAATACAACTCCAAATGTGATTTGTTGAAGACTGCAGGTGGCTGTGTTGGGACGACCAATGAAGAGTAAGGAGCAGAGGAAGCAGAGGGTGAGGGAGATGAGCAAGATGTAGCTGAGAGTCTGATTATTGGCCTTGACTATGGGAGTGTCTTGGTGCTTCACAAAGACCCCCAGCACCACAGCTGTGAGGAGAGAAAAGCACAGAGCTGTGCACCAGGGCCATCCCTAAGGAGTCCTCCTAAGCCAGAAAAGTCACAGCTTTTTTTGAGGCAGCAATCTCACCCTCTGTTGGCATACTGATGATCTGGACACTTCACACACTGATCCATGTCTGGGGAGAGATGCAAAGTGTCCTCAGCCCAGGTTCAGTCATTCTCTCTCATTCGCATGCCCCCAAAGAAGGCATGGGGTAAGCTTAGCCAATTGTCTTCCTTTGTTGCTCCAGGCACCAAATAACAGAATGCTCTGCAGAGAACCATTCCCAGTTAATACTGCCCATCTTATTTATGGTTAAGTAAAGCTATTATCCATCTCAGTATTTATCTTGCATATTCATGAAAGCACATTTTTCTCAGCAGAAAACCAAACGTCCTCCCTGTCTCTCTGAGCTATACCCCTGTAAACTATGGCCTAGATTTACTCATTCAATGAGCAAGCAGTTATTGGAAAACCTCCATGAGGCAGATAATATGCTACATACTAGGGAAACAGAGATGACCAAGTCATAGACCTCACTCCTCGGGAGTTTCAAAATGAGACCATTTCTACCATCTAAAATGATCTACAAAACATTTCATCTTAATTTCACTTCCACCACTTCTGTTAAGATTTTAGTCACTTCTCTCCTACGTTATCATAAGATCCTTTTACTCTGGTTCCCTGCCCTTGTCCTGCATCACAAGTGATACGTCTACATGTAAGTGGGATCATGTTTATCCTCCATTAAAAAATCCGACAAAATCGTAGGAAGACCAAAAAGACTGTATAACCTTGGTCATGCCTACCTCTACTACCTCTGCTCTGATTTTTAAGATTCCCAAATCTTCATGTGGTTCTGAAAGTGTTCCGTGCCCACTCATCCCTGCAGGTATGAATACATGCTTTTTCCTTCTACAGGGGCATTGCTCCTTCCTCTTTACGTCCTCTTAAATTCTCTCACTTTTCACGTTTAGAAGTACAATCTGCCTGATAACGTTTTCTGTGGATGGTGTGAGTTAGGGTTGGTGAGTCATTGCCTTCTCCATGAAGACAGCCAATTTACCCAACATGGTTTATTGAAAAGGCTTTCATTTTCCCACTCCTCTTCAGTGTTTCCTTGTAAATCAGACGTCTATACGTGAGTCCCTATATGAGCAGCTTTTATCTGAACTCACCATTTGGTTCCGTTGATTTTCTTGTTTATCCTCTTGATGAACCTCCTCTATTGTGATGCTATAATACTTGATGTCAGGTAGAGTAAGTCCTCCCACTCTATTCATTGTTTGCAAGATTTTCTTAGCTAAGTTTTTCCTTTATCATTTCCATAAGAATTGTATCAATTGTAATTTCCACAGAACAGGTCAGCATTTTAGCTGCAATTTTGTGGAAGCTGTAGATTAATTTGGAGAGTTTTGATATCTGTAGAATTTTGAGTCTGTTCAGTCACGAATTTGATTTATCCCTCCAGTTCTTTCAGTTTTCCTCCATTTATCTAAATGCTGTTCTATAAATTAATGGACAGAAATCTTTTGAAAGTCTCATTAAAGTTATTTCTAGGTACTTCATACTTTAAGATGTTGTAAATGTCATTTTTTTAAATTTAAATTTTGAATGCTTATGACGGGTAGATGGAAGCAAAACTTTCTATATTAACCTTGTATTCAGCCACCAATAAACTCAGTTAATACCTTAATTTATATGGATTTTACATTTATACCATAATATCATCTGAAGATAACATCAATTTTACTTCTTCCTTTGAAGTAAATTATTCCTTTTATTTCTTTTCCTGCCAATATTTTATCAAGCAAGACCTCCAGCATAACGGCTTATAGAGGCAGTGATGTTGAACATTCTTCTCTTATCCTTGCTTTCATCAGTGTAAGATAAAGTTCCATTCTGTGAATACTGTGTATGGGAGTAAGAGAGTTTCGTTCTGTTCCTGATTTGGTAAGTGTTTTTTCTGTTGTTGTTGTTTGTTTTAAAATATGAATAGGTGTTTAATTTTACTAGTTTTTCTTACAGTTACTGAGATTATTATTTCTCTTTTTTCAGAGATTAGTGTACTGAATTACATTGCATGAACCTAACTTGGTCATGATATGTTCTTCTTATAAAATATAGCTAGATTTGGAACCTTGATTTGATTTGATTTTTTTTTTTTAGGATAAATGAATTTAACCCAACAAAGAATGTGGCCTGTAATTTCCTTTCCTGCAATGATTTTGTTAGATTTTGGTACCAATGTTAATCTAGTCTCTCAAAGTGAGTCAAAAAGTTTTCAGTTTTTCCTATTCTCTGGAAGAGTTTGAGTAGATGTATATTATTTTTTTCTTGAATATTTTGGCAGATTCATCAGCTTTGTACCAAATAAATAGCTTACAATAAAATTTTGTAGAAATGTTTTAAAGGATGGTCTCAATTTCTGTAATAGGTCTGGCAATATTCAGATTTTTCATTTTTTCTTGAGGCAGTTTGGTAACTTTTATTTGCCAGAAATTCGTGAATTTCCTCTAAATTTTCATTGTATCAACATGATGTTATTTATGTTTTCTTCATGTTAAATATTTTCCATGTGATCTGCACAGATTACTCCCTTTTCTACCTTGGTATTATTTTGTTGCAATTTTTCTTTTTTTGAACACTAGTACTAGGATTTTATTGAGCATATTTGTCATTTATTAGAATCTAATTAGTTTTATTTATCCTTTTGATGTTTGTCTTTTATTTTGTTAACACTTCCTCTAATATTTATCACTTTGTGTTTTCTCTTTTCCTTGTGTTTACATTTCTGCTCTTTTTCTAGTTTGTGATGAATGCTTAGAACTTAGAAATTCAACCTTTCTTTATTTAAATATACACAATAATATATAAATATATATAATCTAGGATTATACATTTCTCTTTAAGGATAGATTTAACTCCACCCCATAAGATTTGATGAATAATATTTTTAATTGGAAATACATTCTAATTTCCATCATAGTTTACTCATTAATCATCGGTTGTTTACAAGTGTATTTATTAATATCCAAGCATGTAGGAATTGAAGCTAGTGGACGTAGTGTTCTTTAGATGTGCATATGGAACATATACCCAAACTCACCACATGCCAAATGTGCACGTGGAAGCTTTATCCAAATTGACGATATGCCAGACTATGTCATCAATCTCAGTACATTTCAAATAAATTGAAATTATACAAAAGATGTTGTGAAATTAAGCTTCATATCAATCACAAAAATAAAATTAGATAATGCCACCATTGAGGTTATTTCAACATTGCACCGTTTAATATCATAAATCTGAGTAATTCCAAGATGTTAATTATTGTATGAAAAATCTTCAGTGTTGGTTTTCTGTCCCTCTTCTATTTCATGACCCAACTCCCAAACCCACATTGTCTGTGTTCTAGTCACGTTGAACCTTTTCTCAGCTCCCTAGAATATTAAATGCAGGGCTAATTTGCCAGTTTCTGCCATTTCTAAGAATTCCACCAAGAATTTAATCTGCTTACATTAGTCTGATATAATACTAATGCTACTGCCTCTATGAAAAAGTCCATGACACTTCCCTCCCCACAAACATATATGCTATCACTTATTTCATCCCATGGGTCTCTGCATACCTATATTGCAGCCCTATGTCACCACCTTGAATTTGCAACACTGCATATTGTCTCCCCTACTCACCTGTGAACTCGAGGAGATCAGAAACCAAGCAGTTCCATAAGCTCATTGTACACCATAGAAATATTTACTTCTTAAATCAAACACAACCTTCTGAGCTCCTGTTCTGTGCCAAGAACAGCACCAGACACTGGAAAAATAAGGATTTCTTCAATGTGATCTAAATGTAGCTTTAAAGATGATGAAAAGTAAGGACTTACAATACCATGTGTTAGATTCCATGAGAGAGATTTAAGTTAGTTACTGTGGAGTGGTCATAAAGGGTTTCCTTGAGATCATAATGCCTGCAATGATGCTAAAATGAGACAAGTAAGCTAGTTCAAGGTAGAGAGAGAGGGTATCATTTTGGGAGGAAATATTATTGGCTATAAAAGTTAAATTACTAAATGGAGGAAGGCAACATTTTGACCCTGCAGTCCTCATCAGAGTTTTTCCATTTCTTTGGGAGAACGGTGCATACAAAAGAGAGGTGGAGAGCCAGCCCTGATAGCCTAGTGGTGAAAGTTCAGTGCTCACCACTTCGGTGGCCCATGTTGGTTTCCTGGTCATGGATCCACACCATCTCTCTGTGAATTGCCATGCTCTGGTGGTGGCTCACATAGAAGAACCAGAGTGATTTACAACTAGGATATAAAACTATGTACTACAGTTTTGGGGACAATAATAAAAGAGCAAGATTGGCAACATATATTAGATAGCTCAGGACAAATATTTCCCTTCAAAAAAAAAATAGAAGTGGAGAATGTCGCTGCAAGGCATATACTCACCTATTTCATTGGAAATCACATTCTCTGGGCTGGGAATGCAAGCAAAACAACAGGCAGCCTTGCTCTCTTGAGGGCTCTTCCTGAATCCCGGACTGCAACTCTCACTGCATACAGAATGTGGAGTCTGGAGAAAATCAGATAACACTTGGTAACAGCTGTGACTTTTACCTAATTTTCAAGTAGCTAGAGTGTTTAGAGTATTGGGCCTTAACAAACTTAATCTTGAAATATCTAAATCCAATTCATTGGTTGGACGCCATGCTTATTGTATGATATAAAACACTGGTACACCTCAGAAATACTGTGGGTTTGTTTCCAGAGCACTGCAATAAATCAAATATTGCAATAAAGTGAGTCACACCAATTTTTTGATTTCCTAGTGTATAAAGAAGTTATGTTTACACTATACTGTAGTGTACTAAGTGTGCAATAACATTATCTCTAAAAATCATGTACATAACTTAATTTTTTTTTAAAAATTATTCCTGAAAATTACTAACCACCTTCTGAACCTTCAGCAACTTGCAATCTTTTGCTTATGAAGGTCTTGCTTCCATCTTGGATTGTTGGTAAATGAAAAAATTACTTCAGTTGGAAGTGAATTGTTAAATTCCCATATGTGGCCCTTTATGAAGCTCTGAGGGGGCACAAAACCCAACAAGATTTTGGTTATTCATGTGTAGTGTAAGTAATTGTGATTGGGTTCAACCCACCTCAGTAATTCCCGTGTCCCACTCAATCACCTCCTCAGATAAAGACAATTCTTGACCACGTGGAGCATGTTGGGAATATTCTCCTACTTTCACCTTAAGTCCAAGACCTTCGGGAAAATTCCAAAAGTTGAGAATGGTTTACTCTGAATCTGATTTTCCTTCATCAGCCAAATTCACTGAGTCACCAGCAGGATTGTTAAATTCTATGTTCCTCAGAAAAGGGTGCAGCTAAAAGAGACACATCATCCTGTGGTGAAGTGGGCCCGGGTGTTAAAGAGAAAAACCCTGAATTGGGGACAGCCTTTCATTGTCTGTAATCTTTGCTTCATAGTGTACCTTTATTACAAGTATCCAATGAAGTAAAGCAAATGAAATCATATGGAGAACTAAAATATCATAATGTTTCTAAAATATCAGTTAGTTTCGAGAGAAAATGACTAAAGACAAGAATATCAAGATGATCAGTGGTGATAGGATTCAGACAAATCTCGAGTACAAGGTACAATCTAGCCACCCTCATGCACTCTCTGAATTTTCCCAGACCATCAATCTGCAAAATGATGTTAGCAATACCTAAAGTTGTTACAGAATTAAATGAGATCATTTATGTAAAGTATTCACTATGATGTTCAGCACCAGATAGGCACATAAAGGACAAGTTCTCTTCTTGTCATTGAGGAGCTTCATGGGAGAAGACAGGATATTCCCTATTGAAACGTTAGGCAGGCAGGATGTTGGGATCCTTTGTAACACAAAGCATTGATATTGACTCATAGCTCACTTCCTCGTTGCCACTAGAACCTTCTTGTAGATGACTTACTACTCAGGACTAGATATACCTCCTAGAGAGTGAAACAAGTATAGAAACTCTTGTGCTTTTCTTGGAGAAAGAGTCCTAACTGCTTGGTTTGAGCACCTGTGGAACCATAAGAAAGTCACTTTTGCGAGTATACATTCTGTTAAGTCGAAGAGACTTTACCTGCCAGGGACAAAACACCAGACCTTCCCACTTCGCATTGGCTGCATTTCTGCATGTTGAAGAAGCAGCTTGTGAAGGTTCCAGGCCACAGCATACACAACATTTTACATACTGTAACTCCATTCAGTCGTGCTTGTGTCAAACATCTGCCAAGGCAGCCATCCTAAGGAGGCATTAGGTGGACAATTCTCCAGTGTTTTACAGTAAGACTCAGAAATCGTGCAAGGAATAAAGGGAAACCACAACATAGTGAGGTAAATGTCTTCTGGATATTTGGAAGGGTTAACTATCTGGATAAAATTTTCAAAGCCAGGGACCTCACTATGGTGGTGTGAAAAAATGAGAGTCCCATGGAATGAGTCAAGGATGAAATCTCTCTCACTGTGGATAAAATCCCACTCTGATGTCGTGACCCAGACTTTCCATATCACTAAGTACTCCCAAGTAGAAATGCTCAAGCTTATGAGAGAGTTGGCATCACCAGAAATGATAACCACATTCCCTTCTGTTTCCTCTACTTGCAAATCATATGGCCATGTCCTTGAGTAATATGACCTTTCAGTCACAGGAATCTTTTCCACAAAGGCTGCACAGATTCCATTCCTGTCCATCTCTCCTCTCAAGTCTGAGAGAAACACAACACCTTTCTTGTCTTCTGAGATGACCAGCCCCACCCAGCTCCAACTCAAATGAAGCAGCAAAGAGTCCATGCCAATGGCTAGAGATGTGTCCCTGGGGGCCGTCTAATAGAGAGATGGAAACTGCTTATCATCATTCAGGGTAAGATCAAAAGGACCATAGGTAAGCTAAAAGGAAAAGACAACTGGAAGTAATATTAGGAAGGGGATTGGCAAAAATCACACTCTCAGTCCTGAAGGCTGTTCAGCAACACCTGGAGTGGTAGAAGAGGACAATTGCTCATTTCATTTTCTAATCATTTTGCACTCCCTGAAAGCTTTCTATAAAATAAGATCAGCCAGAGTTTCAGGAAACTGCTTTGTCTCCTTCCCCCTCAAACTTCTCTCTACTCCAAAGAAAGGAAATGTCATTCTCCATCGAGGTCCTGTACACGGATCCTTTGAGATCATATCCTTTGAGAGATGCACAAACCCAGTCTCCTCCTCTCTTCCTTTTTAGGCCCCTGAGAATGGCACCAAAGGAGACGTGGTTTCATCTCTCCCCATCCCATGCAGTCTTACCTGTGGAAATTTGTACAGTTCTAGCAGTGTTCCAATCTGGGCAGAAATTGCCCAGGTGGTTCCTGTAAGGACCGCTAGAGACTTACTCTCTCTCCTGCAGTCGTAATTAGGGATGTCCTTGCCCAACCCTGAGAGCCAAATCAGGGAACTCTCCAATGTCCTCCTTTCACTGGGTAGGGCATTATAGAGATCAAATCCCAGAGACATGTTGGGCAATATATGAGGGTCCCTGTTGATTTCCTCAATGGCAAAAACCAAGGACAGAACATACTAGTAGTTCTTGTACTGAAACCTGCATAGAGGGATAAGGATCCTTAGGGAAAATACTCAAAATGATTTCCTTCAAATGCAATACAATGACTTTATTAAAATGAATTTGCTATTGACTCGAATGTCTGTGGCAACAGATGACACTCTTGAAGCCTTAGAATTTATAACTAAAGAAAATAACATGACTCCAGCTGTGGAACGTCCTTACTGAATTCCACACTCATGAAAGAAACTGGTTAAATACACAGAAGAAAGTACAATGAATGGAAAAACAGATCACATTCAGAGTAGACTTGTAAATGGCTCTTTGGTTCAGGATCCAAAATGCTTGTTTATATGAGCACACCATTAAATCCTTCCTAGAAGAGCAACAATATTAGCATGAGATTGGAGAAAGCCCTGGGGAGGAAGAATAATTGCAACTGGAAGATACGTGACAAGCATAGACGCATGACATGTGCACGTTGAGAATGGTGCAACAGAAGGCTGTCAATCAAATTGCCTAAACCTCTGTCCCCTCAAACCTGTGCGTCTGCCACCATCAAAACCAGGAAACTAAGGTGAACTTCAGAGATCCAATGAAGGAGGAATCATCAACAGGCAGGAACAATTGAAAGAATCAAGAAGGACTGAAGGGACTAGAAACACTTAGGAATCTAAGAGAGAGAGCATTGTAAAGTTTAAAAAGCTTCTCATCCATTTCTTATTTTAAAAATATAAAATTAAAATTAATCATTAACATCTTTAACGGTACCTATTCCTGATAGCCCATATTGTCTTCATCTTTCCTACAGACTTTCTGCACACAAATAACACCTAAGCCAAAGAAAATTCTCTGCATTTCTATTGCCTGGGATTTGTAATAGCATCAAGAATAAAATAGAGCAGTCTCTTATACTTATTTCAAGTGTTCTATTATTTGAGGATTGATTAGTACCCTAGTTCATGCTCACTGCTTATTAATGTTCCCCATGTCCCTGTGAAGAATAGGTGTTCTTCACTTGTTGGGTATAGGGTTCGATGTGTATCCATTAAATCAAACTTGCTAATTTGTTTTTCAAATACTCTATTATTAGATATATGTTATTCTTTGTCTCAGAGGAAAGTTGAAATTCTTCACTATGATGATATATTATGTCTACCTCTCCTCTTCCTCTGCCTCCTTCTCTTGTACTTCCTCCTCCTCCTCCTCCGACTTTTTCTTCTTGTCTTCTCCTTCTTCTCCTTCTCCTCCACTTCCTTCTCCTCCTTCCTTTCCTAGTTGAGGCTATATTATCTTCACAGGACATCGTGTGTAGTATAACAACTATATCTTCATGATAAGTTGAACTTATATACCATTGGGGATTAACCACTTAATTCCTAATGATGCTTTGTTCCGCATCTGTTTTATCTCATATTATTATAGCTACCCTGGGTTGATTTTTGATTGATTTTGTCCTAGCATATCTTTATATCTTCTATTCTGTTTTGAATTTCTAGTTTTCCATGTTTTTTAGTTTTCACAAGTCTTGTAAACAAGATACAGCTAAATTTATCATTGTCGCATCAAATTTAACAATCTGTATTTAACTGGAGAATTTATTGCATTTACATTTGTTTTATTTATATCCTTCTTTTGCTCCCACTATCTATATGTTTTCCTTCTATTTTTTCCACAAGTTTTATTATGTTATTTCCCTTTAAAATTTATTGATTTATACTTGTTTTCCATATTCTATTGTATCTCCTCTATTTGGGTGAGAGTTATAGTCTCTACTTCTATTTTACCACCAGCCCACATTGCCTGAAGTGGATATAGTTTCTCATCTCCTGAGAAATTTATAGACCCTTTAACTTTCAGTTTTACCCTCATGACTCACTTGTTTTTGTTGTACAGTACTTTATTTCTCCTTTTTCTTTACTCTCTCTCATCATCTCCATATCTAAATTATCTTTCATGTTTTTTAGTTCCTTGTCTTTCTATGCTGCATTCTATTTCCTTCAGAATTCAAATTTGGTTTTCTATTCTCTCTTCTGTTGTAGAACCCATCTATGAAGTTTTAAAACTCAACAGTTATGTATTTTTCATCTCTTAAAGTTCTATAAGGCCCTTTGCCAAATATGTCATATCATTTCTAGAGTCTCCTGCTTGATTTTGTTATTCCATTTTTTGTCGTTCCATTTTTTATACACAGTTATTTTATATCTTGAAGTTGGTAAGTCTAATAGTGAAGGTTTTGGTGTTTAAATCTATTGTTTTATTTTTAATTTTCTTATGTCTTATGACTCTTATCGACAATGGCATGTATTCCTTATTTGTTTGGAGAACTTTGATTATGAGCTCATATTTGTCTGATTTTAATGTGTACAGAATGTAAGGCTTTAGTTTAGATTCTTTCCTCCAGAGAAGAATGTCACTGGTTTCTGCTCACAGTCATGTGGGATGACACCAAGCTAAGTGCCTTTTTTGTGTGACTCACAACTAATCTGTGAGTCCCAGATTCATTCCCTCAAATCACTGGTGACTCAAAGACAAATCCTTTCATGAGAGGATCATACTGGCCTTTGACCACTGGGTGAATCCAAATTTGTCTAGTGCTTACAATTTCCTTCTTCTGTCCTTTGAGACTTGGCTTACATCTTGTGAACTCAAGAATGCAATAACATTATATTTTATGGAAGATAGCGTTATGTGGAGGGAAACTCCTTTGAGGTATCTAGTCCTCCATACTCCTAGTATTTCATTCTTTTGGATACTTCTTTGCATTTCTTTCTTTTAATAAAAATTCTTTCTTTAACTTGAAAAGAAAATAAATTTTAAAATCAAATGTGTGAGCTTGGGAGTATAGAAATAATTTACACGCTATTCAACAAAATAAGTTTAAGATATAGATAATTTTCCAGTAATGTATGTATGGATTAGGTACATTTAAGTGAAACTAAGAACCTCTATTTAGAACATATTTAATCAAGTTTTAGGAGAAGAATCATTGAGATGCACACTCCAGGAACATTCTGTTTCTGTGAGGTGCACACATACTACACATATACCTGATCGTCATGTGACAAGCCATGATATGGCCAACTTTAGTTCAACTTAGTTCAGGTGTGATGTGATCAATTAAACTTGAAGAAGGGAGAGTGTCCAGAATGTCCAGAAGCCCCATGTGTTTCCAATGTTAGAGCATTAAATACTGAGAACAAGGAAGAATGGTGCAGGTGTTGTATAAATAAATTACAATGTCTAAAGAACAGAGAACAGCATCCACATTAAACGTATTGCTGATTGTGCCACATTTCTGAAAATAAAGCACACCTTTCAGAGGAAAAATGAAGAACGTTTTTGTGTCAGTTAGGGCCTCAAAATGCTGAGGTGGAGTTAGGAGTACAAGAAGATTATTGTGGCATAACACCTGTGAAGAATCAAAGGCTTGGGTAGGAACAGCCCGCACACTCAGATACGGATTTTACTCCCTCTGAAATGAAAAAAAATAAGGAATGTTAGGCAGAGGAGCTTTGAATCACAATGTGGAGATGCTAGTCTCCACCCGAGACCTACTGAATCAGAATGTTTGGGGTGGGGTACAGCAAACCTTCTGTGTTTTAACAAGCCTTCCAGATAATTCAGATCCATAATCAAGTTTGAGGTTGACGAGTTTCAAAAAAAAACACAGTACCAAAGAAGTGAACACTGAAAAATTAAAACAATTGTCTCAGTACTTTGTGTTAATGTGATTTTTAAAAAATGCAAAACACAAACTACTTTAAAGAATGTGCATAAAATTTAAAACCATCCTGAACCAAGAGCTTAATCTATACCTAGAGACACTGGATTTGGAGAAAAAGAAAAGAAGTAGAATACTAATTAATTTTTCACCTAACATTGAGGAGGCAGTGAGGCAAGACTTCAGATTCTGGGTTCTTCTTATTTCTCAAATTAAAAATATTGCAAAATAGGGGCCAGCCTGGTGGCATAGTGGTTAAGTTTGCACGCTCTGCTTTGGTGGTCTAGGGTGCGTGGGTTCGGATCCCGGGTGCGGACCTCTGCACCACTCATCAAGCCATGCTGTGGTGGTGTCGCATATAAAGTAGAGGAAGATGGTCATGGATGTTAGCCCAGGGCCAGTTTTCCTCAGCAGAAAAAATAATTCTAAAATAGAATGTGAAAAAGATGTATATATCCAACATGGTGAAGAAAAGTTTAATAAGGAAAATTACTTTAAATGGTGCAAAACAAGGAAAAAAGAAAAAAAGCAAAGTACAAAATTTAAAAATAAAACCACAGAGATAATGTTACATATAGCAGTTATACTATACTGAAGTTACTTAAATCACTTTTTCAATATTGAATGTTACTCTACATTCCACAAAGACATAGGAAACTAACATTGAACATAGATGCTGAAAGAAAGGGGATTGTCAGTGATATTCCATACACGTGCTCACAAAAGTAAAGCCACAACTAATATGAAACTTTTATATATGAATGTGTATAATGGTACACATATCTGAAGGCAAAATATTTAGGGGCTAAAAGGTGGTTAGCAGTCAAAATGTATATGTTCAATTATAGTATCATATATTTAAAAAAGGATTTAATAATAGGAAGTAAAGTGAACCTAACTACAACCAAAGTAAGAGTATTCAATTAACTTCTCAGTATTTGTCCAAAAAAAGTCAATATAGGAATCATATATATTGTTAATCTTGATTTATCATTAAATATGTTTGGAGCATACACACACACGTGCCTGCATATAAATATCAAACATCCTACTTCAAAACAAAGAAAGCATATTATTATAAAATTAGGTCTATCCTTGTCCAGCAAGCAATTTCGACATAGCAATCAATTCCTGAAGCCGCCAGAAGAGAGATACATGGCCAACCATAGATATTCTGACTCAGTAGCTCATCAGAGGAACGGGCAGAATTGAAATCCAGTTCCTTAACCAACTTGCACGCAAAAATGCTCATTAACTGCCAACATATCTTAAACAAATCAGACAATTTATAAGCCAATAAACACTCTCATGCATAACCGTTTGGTCAAACAGGAAATCAAACCAATGATTAGAAAGGAGTGGTGATGGTTTGTAATTGGTATTTGAGTGGTGAACACGATGTAATCTATGCAGAAATAGAAGCATAATGATATAAACCTAAAATTTATACAGTGTTATAAACCAATGTTACTGCAATAAACAAAAATTAAAAATAAATAAATAAATAAATGAAGGAGTAGCAAGGAGCCCTGGAGAGAGAGGAGAGAGAAAGGAAGAAGAAAAGAAAACTGTCTGTTCTGAGAGAAAATATCTCAGCAAGGGAGGGGGAGAGGGGAATCACCTCCCCCAAACCTGGAGGAGGAGAGAGAGGGGGAGGAAAGGGGGAGAGAGAATCCCCCTCTGACTGTTCCCTGCAGGATCTTAGGGCTGGCCAAATCCTTAACAAGACAGGTTGGCTGGAGAAAATCAGACCCAGCTGAAGAACATGTGTCCATGGGAGAAACCTGGGAAACTGAGTTTCTCCACACAGGGCAGAGATTCTCATCTTGCATCCTCTCCTGAGCTAATGACAAAGGTGTATGTCTTGGGTGGGCCTGGGGGATGGGAGAGGGGGAGAAGGCCATTGTCATGCAGAGGGACATGGAAAGGCTTATCTGAACCCTTTCCCCTGCACTGGGGTCAGGTCCAGAAGGGCCAGCACGGAGGTGACCAGGAACAGGCCTGTCTGTGGTGTGGCTGGCCCCGGGGCAGGCATGGGGGTGGTGGGTGGAAGTGGGATGGCGTGTGAGTTGGCACCAGCCAGCGGTGGAGGCAGCGACTCAGAGGTCAGGGGTCTCTCTCTCTCTCTCTCCCTCTCTCTCTCTCTCCCCGCCTCGGGGACCTGAGGAGAGTAAGGTGCTGCGCCCTGCCCACCTCGCCTACCTCTCCCATGGGCCCTTCTTTCTCTGACCGCTCCAGGAGCCCTGCGGGCTTGGGTTCAACCCTCCACACCCCCGTACAGGCCAAGGGCGTGTGCGCGATCGGCGGGGCCTAGGGCTGGCCTCGGGGGTCCGCAGTGAAGGCCCCGCCCACCCGCCAGGCTCTGACCGGCTGGCGCCACCCAGCTGCAGCGGTTTCATCGCCGCCCTTCTGGACTTGGCTTCAGCTGCTGTCTCCCTCCCCTCCCCCACTCCCACTCAGCTTGAAGGCCGCTTCCCTGCCTTGAAAGCATTGCTCTGGCTCTGATGGCCAGAGGCGTACCGGGCTTCAAGCTCAAGGCTCTGCCTGGCCAGCTGCTTCGTCCCCTGGCTCATTTCTTCCTGGAAAGACAAAGCTATTGCTTCACCCCACACCTCCACTTTGCGACTGCAGCCAGGCCAGGTGTAGGAAAGGCTCTTGAAGTCAGAAGTGCCGAGACAGGCGTATGGCACTGCAGGGCTAGGGAGCCAGGGCCCTACTGGCCCTACTGGCCCTACTGGGCAATCCCTTCCCACAACAGCTCCCAGCCTCCTCTCTGGAGTCGGGAAGGTCTGGCCTTCCTAGTCCTTGGCCATGGCTCTAGGGAGAAATCCTCGCCAGAGTGTGGCATGAGGCCCTCTGACTAAGGGTGCATGTGCCACACCCAGGGCGACATGAAGGCTGGCGCAGATCGCGTGCTCTTTCCAAAGGAGGCTTGCCTATTGGCTCATCCACCTGCGCCGGGCCCCTTTCCTTGTGGGATCATGTCCGGTGGAAAGAGCCTTGGTGCCTGCTGCCAATTTTTTGGGGTGTGTTCTTGCCCCCTTCTGCGAAGGGAACCACTTGACAACTGCTGTGCCACACCTCGGGTCTTTTAGCCTCCCTCAGCTGTGTCCCCGCCATGCCCATTCCTACCTCCATGGAGGGACTACTAAGGTCTTGGCACTTGCCAAGTGGAAATAGTCATTAGAGACTTAACTTGGAGTTGTAGTAAAAGAGCATAACATAACAGCATTGAGCTTGGGCTCTGCCATTTATGAGCTGTGTAACCTGGATGAGTTTTCTAGCCCCTGCACCCAGTCTCTTCATCTATATAATTGTGAAAAGACCAACATCTACTACGTCGGGATATTTTGAGGATTATGTGTGTTAATGTATCTTCAAGCACAGAATTAACATTCAGAGTGTAGTGCCTGGCTCAGTAGAAGTGTTTGCTGCTGTTATTATAATTATCATTATTTCATGTCCTTCACTTCCTCGTGAGTTCCCTGTCAAACCAACCATGGTCCATGGTGTCAACAGTTTTATTCCAGGCTCCTGCTTAATGGCCTGCAGAGGGATCCTCCCGCTCATAACCTCTTATTTTTATCCCAGTCTCTGGAACTCTTTCTTCTTGGCACTGAGGCACTGAATGGGGTCCCACACCCAACCCTGCATGTACTCCTTTTAATATCCCATGCTTTTGAAATACTGTTTAGTGTTTACTTGGTGGAATATACTCCCTGACATGAACAACACACGGGAGATAGGATTTAGGAAACATTGTTCCATGTAGGGCTCTGATTTTATCATAACACAGAGTACAGATGATCAAGGGCCAAGGTAGAGTTCCTTATTGCAAAAATCTTCAGAGATGAGGGTGTTCTAATGTGACACCACCTGAAAATAAAGCCAGCACATAAAAGCAGTTGTAGTTTTAAAAGGAAAAGCACACAACTGAAAGAATTGATCCCATTAAATACACTATTCTATTTGTTTATGTATCAAATTACTGATAGGTAATAAGCAGGTGTACAGATAGTAGAATTATCAATTTCACAGAGAATTCTTTTAACAGTTGTTCATATCTTGTGTTTTACATCATTTATTAAGGTAATATTTTCATCTTTACTTTTCCTTGTGTCTCTATCTTTCTCAACTTTTCCAAGAGATATATTTATATTATCTTCTCAAATTTTAGGGAAAGTTAAAAAAAGTTATGAAACATTTGAAGTTGTTGATTTTGTATATTGGAGGAGGACTAGATTGCAAGTGAATTAGTGATAATTAGAGTTTTAGTTTGGTAAAAGATGGTAGCTGGAATTGATACCAGGATGTTTGTAAGCTAATTTTTACTTCATTATTTGATATAGTTTCTAAAATGCCAGAACCGGTAATTTTAAATTTAACAACTTGTCTCATTTTAAAATATGTGTTCTTGGAGAGGGTGACTGAGGTAAGTAGACAATAATTTACTGTAGTGACTTGTTTTTCTCCAATTAATCTGTTATAAACCCAACAGGCATATAGCATTCTTTTGTCCAAATGACCTGATGGCACTTTCTTAACTTTTCTTGCTGTGATTCTAGCAATCTAGGGTCACACCACCTTCTCTCTCCTAGTCATGATTTCAGTTGTAAGAGTCACATTGTCAATAATATGGTGACAAATTTGCACACAGTCTACAATTTACTAAAATATATATATCAATTGCAAGCTTTGATAACATGATTGTTAAGGAATGAACAATTTGCAGTGCACTTAACAGCTGATTGCTACACATTATTGTGTAAGGACATCATGGTTAAAACCATTATTTGCAACATGGGGCCCCTTTCAATTTTATTTTAATGGAAAGTGTTCAATGACATTTTTCTTTTGAAGAAGAAAGACTTGCATTTCCATCTTAGAAAATTATGAACTTGTTTTTAGCCCTTTTTCTTGTCTTCAGCTCTTCTTTATATTGATTACTAATTCACATGTCCAGTTACTTCAGATTCATGGTGCTATCTCCTCTGCCTTTTTCATGGCTCTCACATTAATTTTTCCATAATCCATTCTGTGAAAGAGGTTTATCTCCACCTTCATATATTGAGGAAGGAACCGACCCTCCTTTATGTGAACTTGGAAAGAAAGGCCAAGGTGATGCCACGGTGTCCTTCCCCACCATTGAGCTGCAGAATGGCTGCAGAGTCCTGTGAATCTTTTGCTCACCTCCTGGCTCCCTACATACTTGGCATTGTCTGCGCGGAGAACCCCAGCTTGTTACAAGTGAATTTTTGAAGTCTTTAGAAGCCGGCTGAAGGATAAGACTGGCTAGAAAGGACATCAGCAAGCAGTGTACTCCAAAAGTTGGTGGCAGAAACATTAAGAAGAAGAAAACCTTTCCGTTTATCTTGTTTTCTCTTTATCTTCTCTCTTTTCATTTTCCTTTAGTTATATGGTATAAACCCTATCCACCACCCATGGTGCTTTTTTTTTTTTTCCCTCAAAACCCCAGTACATTGCTATATATCTTAGTTGTAGGTCAACCCATGGAGGTTCTTTTTCTTGGAGTCCCATGGCATTTTATTCATATCTCTTTCTATCAAATTATTTCCATAGCATAATTTATCTGTTTATACATATCTGTCTTCCTTGCAGACCCCCAACATTTCAAGACCTTTGGGCACATAATATATACATAAGTATTTGAGTGAATCAATGAAGATCTTTTGTTGAATAAGATCTAAATAAATACAATACCTACTCAGCACATGAATGCAAGCATTTGAGAGAGAGTTTTGTGTCTGCTGAAGCAAGCTGTGGACCAGTTTAGGGGCTCAGTGCCAAGGTTACTCAATAGATTGAGACAAAATGAAATAGATAATTAACTTTAGTTTTAAAATTCATGGAGAACAGGAGCAGGATATCTAGGTGTGAATCAGCACTTGATCATTCATGTTGCATGTTTGGAAAATCCAGTCCTTTATTTTTCTATGAAAATGTGACAGGCTAAGAGAGTGAACAGAGGACTGGTTTTTAGAAAGGCAATTTTGTTGCAGGAAATCGTGGAGGAAAATATATGGAAGGAGAGCTGGTAGAAACATGGCAGAAACTTTTTGTGTAGAAATCCTAAAAATTGAGTTTACATGCTGGCTGAAAGATTTGTAACTCAACATTTCTCCAATATAGGTTAGAGCAAATTTTAAATATCTAGGTATACAAAAGGAATACAAAGGAACATAGATCAAACTGAAAGGAGTTTAGGATAGAACAAAGAAATGAAGCTAAGGTAAACCAGCACACTAAAATGTGTTTCAGAAGGACCTGCAGTTTTTAAAGGTAGTTGGAAATTTATCACTCAGGTTTAAAGTAGAAAGGGAAATGGGAACAATTCTCTATCATTTCATGTCCATGAGATTAAAAGCTACATTCTGTCAGAGAAGCAAAACTTGTATGCCCTCTAATGTCCAAAAAAGTGTTTTGAATCATACCTAATGAAAGATAGTCTGTGTGATGTAATGCAAATACAGTATCATCAACTCATTTCCAAGTTTATTACAAACACTTTAGCATAAGTTTAATTGAGGTAATGCAGAATTCTATAAGGGGCCAAGGAAGAGGCTGATAGCATTCTCTCTTTCAGCTTCTCACTTGACCAAGGGAGAAAATGTTCTTGAACAGATTGACTACGTCTCCTAAAGACAGTGCTCATTTTCAATTTTTCTTTTTATAAACTCATCCTGCATTTCCCCTTACATATGCAAGCTAAAGCGTGTGTGTAGACATCCTTCATTGGCAATGAGGAGCAGATCCATACTATTAAATAATCAAATAAGCAGAACATACGGTTGGTGCCTTTTAGGAAAACTACAAGTTTAAGCCCACCCTCATTGGTGGAAGAACATGGTATACCCGAATTAAAATATCTACCATTTATTATGCAGCTAATCATGTCATGCTATTTAAATGAAACTTAATGAATTCTTCTTCTATAAAATTAATTTTATTTTAGTCAAACTGATGTATAATTTTATATAAGTGCATTTTTACTTAAAATGTAAAACTCTTTAGAGTCTGCTTCTTTCAGTTTTAGAGGCATATTTTGTATATATTTTTTTTAAAGATTTTATTTATTTATTTTTTCCCCCAAAGCCCCAGCAGATAGTTGTATGTCATAGCTGCACATCCTTCTAGTTGCTGTATGTGGGACGCAGCCTCAGCATGGCCGGAGAAGCGGTGCGTCGGTGCACGCCCGGGATCTGAACCCGGGCCGCCAGCAGCGGAACGCGTGCACTTAACCGCTAAGCCACAGGGCCGGCCCATATTTTGTATATTTTGGTGTGATTTTATTTATTATCCTTCATAGCAGAGAGGCACATCCTACTCTTTTTCTTGCTGTCCTCTCTCTACAAGTTAAAACTCATCCAAGTTTATTTTGCTTTATAAGGCATAGGCTTACTTTGTGAATGAAAAAGAGATCATTTCTGAAACATGTTTGGAACTGTAGGGAGCCCAGAATTTTAGACTATGCTCAGAATTTTGTGAGGTAACTTCAAAAAAGATGGAACATTTAACGTTTGCCAGGAAAGTTTTCTGCTACTTTGCTTAACAGTAGGGTTTTTTTTTTTTTTTTTTGGTTTCTTAATTCTTTGAAAGGATGAGTGAAGGAGTTGGCAGGTTTAAATTTACCCTTGATAGAGCTCCCTCTGGGTTACTCTTTCAAAACAACCATCCCAGTTGATGAATATTTAATGGGGACTCTGTCAGTCCCAGAGCTGAGAGAGGCAGTTCTCAAAGCTCCAGCAGGTCCTGGGAGAGGAGAGCGCTGGTAGCCAGTGTTGTTTGAGTTTGGATGAGGCATGGTCTTTCTCAGGATGTTAGAACTGAGTGGAGTTCTCAGATGCAGCCCAGTGACTCTAGAACTGAGCCATGCTCAGAAACCAGTTGACTTTTCATTCGCTCTGAGCCTGGTGTCTGCCCTCTGCTCGTGCCCCTTTCTGCCATTTCTCATGCTTCTCCTGACTCTCTCTCTTTCCTACACCTTCTTTCTTCTTTTTTCTCTTTTTCTTACTTTTACTCTCTATTATATTCCTTCTCCTTATCATTTTTCTCAGTCTCTTATTGTTCTCATTCATTTTCTTTTTATTTTGTAGTACAGTTACTCTGTACATCACATTCACCTTAAAATCTTGATCCTCTACAACTCCTATACTTCAGCTAGCTATGTTTTTTAAAGATTTTATCTATTTTTTATTTTTCCCCCCCAAAGCCCCAGTAGATAGTTGTATGTCACAGCTGCACATCCTTCCAGTTGCTGCACGTGGGACGCAGCCCCAGCATGACCAGTGAAGCAGTGCGTTGGTGCGCGCCCGGGATCCGAACCCGGGCCAACAGCAGCGGAGCACGCGCACTTAACCGCTAAGCCACGGGGCCGGCCCTCAGCTCGCTATTTTGAAGAGAGTATTTTGATAAATTTCTCTTAGATGTTATAACATGCTGATTCAAGGAAATAAAAACTATCACAAATGGGATGGGGATGAAGAGTGAATTCAGTTCAGGTAGCCATGGAATTAGACAGAGGGAAACTGAGAGCTTTAGTGTAGGTGTTCAAAATATTTCCTGATACATCTTCGTAGTTCATTGTTGTGGTAAACTGCACAGAGTCTTATTTACTGCTGGAGCCCAGATGTTTGCTCCTTGGGGCAGCTCATCAGACCTTGGCCTATAGAAAAGAAGCTAGGAAACATTACATGCATTTCTAATGTGAAGAGCTGTTAGTGTTCCACCAGGAGACACCTTGGGATCTTCCCTGCACTATCTGAATAGAAAAAGAGGAAGAGAAGCTTTTCTCCATCTGCACAAAACCAAGACCTTATCTTGAGTTTGAGAGGATTGGAGGTGACTGAAAACAAAAGTTTTCCCGAGTTTGGATTTGCTTTAACAAGAACTATTTGCTGGCTTTGATGTTAAAGGTCTTTATTCAAAATTGACTACCTCTAATGCTAAGTTCAGAGTGGAGATGTGTCAGTATAAGAGAGAAGAATCCCTTTTTGATTATATCACTGAAATACAGTATTTGGGAGAATGGTTATATTTGAAGGTCACTTGTTCATATTCTGTTGCCACAGTGACATCTGTTGGTAAGTGACTACTTCATGCTATTCTCGATGATTTCTGTTTGAAAGACATACTGAGCTTGATAAATAAATGGCAAGCAATAGGATATAATGGAACACATGAGGAAGCCATTTGGGGTAAAGCTAATTCAGTCTGAATTTGTTTTTCCAAAAGGGTCTGTCGCCTGCACTGTGTATCTGCTTTGCCATGTCCCAAAGAGAAGAGTAAATGCCCTTAAGATAAGAATGTAACTTCCCCCTCATTGGCATTTCCTTAAGGATAAGCATTTCTCCCTAGGCTAGGATTTGATTGTTGCAGTCATCCTGTGATCACCCAGCTCCAGACAACAGACGTGACACCAGCCATGCCCATTGAGACAACAGATCTGCTCCCCGCTGTGTCCATCAATAGCTGTTCTGGCAGGGCAATCTGGCAGGGCTGATCTCGTGGCTATTGTAAAAGGGACATTGCAATCACTTGCAATACATGCTCTTTGATGGTATATAACCGCTCTGTACACCCCACTTCTTCGGTGACCTTCCTTCCTTAGGGAAGGAAGGCCACAGGTCATGGTCCTCAAAAGTTGGCTCATAATAAACTCACCCCAATTTTGATTTATAGATTGATTATGGATTATTTACGTCGACAAGCTGAGGTGTAGGAAGCAGTAAAGGCACAGTGGTACTCGTGTTGCCCGATATAAAATCTTTCCTCCCTCTTTCCCTTCCCAGGATACCCACTCTTCATGGTGGCACCGACTTCCATGGTGTGATCATTCTTCTGATCACTACTTTCATTCCCTCTTACAATTACTCAACAAATATTTAAACACCTACTGTATGCCAGGCTTGGGATACACTAAGGAAAAATTTTTCTACAAAATCTCTGTCTTCACAGAACTTGTTTTTGTTGGCTAAGTGAGATAATGGATAAGTAGGCAGACAAGTGAATTACATAGTCTATCGTGTGATGATCTGTGTCAAGAAGAAGGTAAGCGACAGGCAATGGGGAGAGCTAGAGAGTGAGTGGGTTGCTACTTTAATTAGAGAGCACAGGGAGGCTGGAGCAAGGCCCAGAGGGAAGGGACAGAGCAGGAGGACATGCAGATATCCCAGGGCTGCAGAGATGCTGTGGAGGAATTATGACTCGGATGTTGTTGGGCAGCAAGAAGCCAGTGTGGCTGGAGCACAGTGAGCAAGAGGAGAAAGGCAGAGAAGGTTTGAGATGCCAGGGAGGGTGAGCAGATGAAAGAAGGCCCCTGGGCCCATCAAAACTCTGCTGTAAGTGAAATGAAAACTTTCAATGTCATTTAACTATACGTTATACAATTTAAGTAGTAAATACCTTTTGTTTTTCTATAGTCTTGTTAAGCACATCAACTAAAATGCTGCTAAATTGGGAATGTCTAAATTATCCCCAGGAGTGACTGCTGTATCTTGTCAGGCGTCTGGTCTGCACAGCAGTCGGGGGTGGGAGTGATGTGACAGTCAGGAGAGGAGCTCTAGTCTTCAGGTTGTCACAAACAGTTTGTGTTATGTTTCATCTGTAACATGCGAAGGACGGAAAAGATGAGTGGTTTTCAGACTCCGATCCATGGAGCGCTGGATATTCCTGAAGGCTCTTGGTTTTTGTTTGTTTGTTTGTTTGTTTTTGTGAGGAAGATCGGTCCTGAGCTAACATCTATCACTCCTCCTCTTTTTGCTGAGAAAGACTGGCCCTGGGCTAACATCCATGCACATCTTCCTCCACTTTATATGGGATGTCACCACACCATGGCCTGACAAGCGGTGCGTCGGTGCGCGCCCAGGATCCGAACCGGTGAACCCTGGGCCGCTGCAGCAGAGCGCGCGCACTTAACCGCTTCCCCACCCAGCTGGCCCTGAAGGCTCTTTGTTTTTTTTCTTATGTTTATAAACTTCGATGCAAGCTTCACATAGAAGAGAGTGTCCCTTAGCTTTAAAAAGATTCCTGGACTTGGTCCTCACTTAGGTTTTCCAGTACGAAGAGTTTGCAGTCTCACAGACTCCCAAAGGACAGACAAAAGGAGCAAGATCCCTTTTTTCCGAGTGTCTCTTGTGACAGTGCTCATTGTCGCTCATTTAAACCAGAAGGTGATTTGTCAATAGTGAGATATAGCATTTGAGACCCCATCCTTCAAGATGGCTGAGTTGTCGTCCATCATTTTACAGACTTATTCTAAGTGAATAATATAAAAAGTGAATGTCTCAGCAGGTACTCTCTGACACAAAATAGAAACTAGGAATTGAGAAAAGTAATTATGATTGATGTCTGTCAATAAGGGCATAGGGCTAGTCTAATTCAAAAGTAATTAAAGGCATGAGTGTTAGTCACTGTACATATTAAATATATTGAAAAGTATTCATGTTCTCATAACACAGAATTATAACTGGAAGATAAACTGGATGTTTTTGGTACTTATGGTTAAAGATATATTTTATTTAGTTTTGTTTTCCGATTGAGGAAATGAGAAAATTTATTTTTTAATATATTGACTATCTTCTTCCTTTCCAACCTAGAATCTCAATCTGCTATTTTGGAAACTCTGAAAAATATGTTCAGATGCTGTTCAACAGGTAAGAAAATCTTGTTAGGATGTCAAATACTTTTCTCTCTTATTTATCATAAAATTGTGACAGACTCTCATTTATCTTCCTGTCTGCCCATCTGACTAGGCCACCTTGTTTCTCTAAGCCTGCAGGGGAATCCAGTCAGGTGGAAAGGGATGTTTTCTTCCACTTAGACTTTGCAGAGAAAATCAGCCTTGAAGTGGAACTGAGCACATGCTTTTCAGAAGATGCATCATTCTCTACCCAGCCAGAGCATTGGGCCTGACAAAAGCTGGATCCAGTAGAAAACTGGACACTCTAGGAGATGTCATGTGCAGATGTGCCTGGCTGGACTAATAGTCACATGGATATGAGTTTTAAAAAAATCTCTCAGAGCTTTTCCAAAATCCAATAATATTCTTAAGTTGCTGTAGTAGATGAAACATTAGTTAGTGTCTTTTTAATTTCAACAGAAGCTTTTTTTTTTGTTACTAAAGAAGCCAAATTTCATGTCTTTTTTCTTGTTACCAAAATGGGCTTACTATTAAAAAAAAGAAAACTTCAAGAAAGGAAACACTCATATGGAATAGAAATTGTGAGTAACAATTGCTACTTTTTTATATAAAATCATCTGTTTTATTTATTTACACTTTCTATCAACGGCGCTTTTGAAAATAACTTAGTATTAGAAATTACCAGTAAGAAGAGGGTGTGCGCCCTTGAGTGTGGTCCAGTAGAAGTCAGGTGACTCAGACCTGAGTTCTAGGCCCAGGTCTGTTTCTGGTTAGTGTGTGACAACGTACTTAGGCTCTCTGGAACGTAGTATTCCTTTCTGTAAAATTAAAGAATTGATGATTTTTGAGAACTTTCCCAAATATTAAATGACTTCTCTTATAAAAAGTAGAAAGATCCTTCTCAAACTTATAAATTATCAAAAATTTTTTGTGACCTTTCACGTACCAAGAACAACTGATGTCCCCTCAATTATATTGATTGAAAATAAAGATCGTAAAAGTATATATTTGGTAATCTAATAAATGAATTAGCATAAAAATGAGCCAGGAAAAATTTTATGATCAATCAAGATATTACATTATGAAAGTATTACTGTTTGTTACAGTATATAAAATTATGACTCTAAAATAGTATCTTTTTGCTGTCTGTAAGTTTATATTGTTACTCATATATCACTATTAACCCTATTATGTTTTACAAGAAATAAAATGTCTTGAAAGGAAAAAACAATAAAGCAGCAGCCCTGCATTACACATGAAAGTTGTGCTCCCCCTGGAGGGAAAATGAGGATACAACATTGGTCGAGTACTTCATTTTGTAACCCACTGGTGCCTTTCAAAAATATAGCTATTATTGTCATAGTAAAGATATTCTTAAGAATAGTGCCACAAAACTGGTTTTCCAGCTTCTTTTTGTCAGAGCTGAGACCTACATCAGGCTGGGGCACTTGAAGAGGCATGGGGGACTCAGCTGAGGGTGGTTTAATTACTGTAAGATGATTAGCCAATAGCAAATAAGACAGAGAACGATTAAAAAGAGGTAAAGGGAAATAAAGTTGGAAATAATTAAGAAAAATAGTGCCTTCAAAATATCCTCTCATTATTTTTATAGCTTTTTATTTATTTTATTTTATTTTTTTTGAGGCATGACGAGGATAGTATGTTAGATTTTTCTAAACCCTTATCTCCAGGGCATATATTACTGAGTTTTTCATTATAAATGATAATGCCAAAGAAAACCTGGACAAAAGTATTCTGTACTATCCACAAGGACAAAACATGTACAACATTGCTCTATATATTAAGAGTCGAGCTGTAATAGTCAAGATATATACTCATGTGTGTAAAATTATAATGATTTTCTAATTTTCTCGGGCTGTGAACCATGGTAAAATATACAGGAATAAGCAGGAAACCTGAAAAACTAGGTGATTTAAAAAACCTGATGTTACAGCTAGACCATTCATGGGTGAAATCAATTTCAATTTCACACTTCTCCTTTCCTTGTAGCCAGTGAAGTGTCTGGAAGACAGAAAACACATAAAATTAATTGAGAGTTAACAGTATTTGGAGGCAGTTGAGGTTAAGCATTCAACAATGATGTCCCTTACTTCAGGAGCCATTGAATTTTTGTCATAAGTTTACTTTATACACGGGTTCTCTTCTTAGATTATTTCTGTATGTTTCTTAGAAGAGAAACAGGGAAGGAGAATTAACTATCAATCTACTGTGCGCCAGTTCCTTTACTGTATTCCCTTATGCAATTCTTACAATAATCCTTTAAAGTAACTGTTATAATTCATATTTGATAAAGAAAACCATGTTTACAAAATTGATCAAGGGTAAGAGGGAAGATCTGAACATCAGTCCATTGGGTTCTGCCTCATATTCTCCCCACTGTGATAAAAATGGTGCTTCAACATGGGTTCTCACCATCTGGCTATTTATTACTGGCTCCTGCCAACAGCATTGGATGAGATGAGATGAGAAGTAATTTCCAAAGATATTCTATTATATTTAAACTGTACTATTTATGAGTCAGATGTCAAGACATGTTTTAGAGACATAGAGAGCAACTGATTAGTTCACCCACACATTATTAATGTTTACTATAACTTTCGTGTGCCACATCGTGTCAACTTTACCAACTTTAGTGCTTCACTGTTCTTTTTGAAAAAACTCAGAATGTCACTTTTCGTGTCAAACACCTTGCTGTTTTATTCTTATTCACTAGATGACAGTTCTGTATCTCTGTAAATTACCACTGCAGCAGGAAACGAGAGGTCTTAAGCCAGTTTGCTCTGCACAAATGATGGACATAGGAGGACTTCTGCTCCATCAAGGCTGCCTGTGTCATTCCGTGGCTGTAACGGGGATGTCCAGGACTGCTTAGTCAGAGGCACAAAGCAGAGTCAGAAAGCATCCTCTAAATTCTTCAGATGTGAGTTCAGGCACCTGTCCTCTCACCTGAGCACACTGGAGTTTATTGAATGTGTTCTGACTCTTACTCTCTCCCTGTAGTTAATAAGTCTGGGAGCTCCATAACTCTAGAAAAAACACAGGACTCATAAAGCCTTTTCTCAACTAAACAGAGTTGAGGGCTATGGTGTTGCCCGAGAGTCTCATGCTTAAAGAAATTACAGCTGGTGCTCAGGCGGAAGGCAAGTGTCAGCTACTCCTGGAGGGGTTTTATTGATGCTCCCATGGAATGAGCAAGTTTAAAAGAAAACCACATTGCTTAAACCTCACTAACTGATTGTTTTATTTTCAAGTAATATGCTCTGAAATCTGCTATGTCTAAAAAACCATTTCAGGCCGGCCCCATGGCTTAGTGGTTAAGTGCGTGCGGTCCGCTACTGACGGCCCGGGTTCGGATCCCGGGCGCACACGGATGCACTGCTTCTCCGGCCATGCTGTCGCCACGTCCCACATACAGCAACTAGAAGGATGTGCAAATATGACATACAACTATCTATTGGGGCTTTGAGGAAAAAAAGGAGGAAGATTGGCAATAGATCTTAGCTCAGAGCCAGTCTTCCTCAGCAAAAAGAGGAGGATTAGCACAGATGTTAGCTCAGGGCTGATCTTCCTGACACACACACACACAAAAAAAAATTCAGTCTTTTTTCTTTGCTGTCTGTTTATTATCATTTTTACGAATGCTTTGATTTCACCATCTTCTTGGCACCACAACAGTAGCCATTGAGATGTTATTATAGATTCAGTTTTGAAATTTTATCATCTTATCTCTATTTCCTCTGCCATTTCTTAGTTTTAGTTCTTACTGCATCTTATGCTTGAAAATATTTGAAGCTTATAGTGTTTCTTATTTTCTCAACTTTTTATTATCTAAGGGCCCTCAACTATCACTTTTTTAAAAAAGGAAGTGAAATACATAACAGAACAATACACTGTAATAAATTGACCAATTATAAAATTAAGTTCAACCTGAAATCCCTCCCCACTTAACAGAGACCATCTTTCATAATTCACCATACTTTAGTTTGGGCAGGGTCAGTTTATCAATGATTTTTGGATGTTTTAAACCACACGAGATGAATACAATATGGTAAAATTGTTAATCTTGCAGAAGTTGTAGAATTTCCTGATGGTTAGAGAAGTTGATGGTGGAGAACCTGAATCATATGAAAAGTAGTTGATTAATTAACACCTGACAGAGTTTGTTAATTTGTTAAAGATGATGATAAGATATACATGCTGAAAAGATAACTTTGCATATCAGAGTATTGTGAGAGGCCACTGGGAAAATTCATAATGTTTTCAAATACTACAAAAAATGGCCATTTTTTCATAAAAAATGTCATACATGATGGCATCAAATACTTATGTCAGAAAATTTACAATGAAGAAAATTAACACTTGAGTCATTTTAATTCTAATAATTTGTTCATGCTTACTATTAGGTTACAAACAATTTTTAGAAATAAAGTGATAAATGATGTACTTGCTTAATTTTTAATTTTTTTAGGAAAAGACTTTTTCACATTTTAAAAAATATTTATTTGTATTTATTTTATGCTGAATTTATTCCTAGGCTCAAAGACTTTTTTTTAATTAACTAACACCAATTCTTTTCAAACTCTTTCAAAAAGTTGAAGAGGAGAGAATACTTCTAAAGTCATCCTATGGGGTTAATACTACACTGATATCAAAGCCAAAGACACTAAGAGAAAAGAAAACTATAGGTCAATATCTTTCATGAATATTGATACAAAAATTCTCAATAAAATAGTAACAAAGCAAATTCAGCAGCATATTGAAAGGATTATACATCATTTTTAAGTGGGATTTATTCCTGGAATACAAGGATGTTTCAATATATGAAAATGAATCAATGTAATTAACCACATTAACAGAATGAAGGAAAAAAAGTGATCACCTCAATGGATGCAGAAAAGGCGTTTGACAAAACTAAACATGCTTTCATGTTAAAAACACTAAAAATCCCTCAGAGTAAAAGGAAGCTACTTCAACATAATAAAAGCCATATACAGAAATCCACAGAGAACATCGAATTCAAGGGTGAAAGACTGAAATGTTTTTATCTAAGATCAGGAGAAAGGCAAGAAGGCCCACTTTCACCCTTCTATTCAACATGGTATTAGAAGTTCTAGCCAAAGCAATTAGATAAGAAAAAGAAAGAAATAGCATTCAAATTGGAAAGGAAGAAGTGATATTATATTTGTTTACACATAATATCTTATATGTTGAAACCCCTAAAAATTTCACAAAAAATTTTAGAACTAATAAATTATGCAGAGTAGTGGGACAGAAAATTAACTTGCAAAAATTAGTTGTTCTTCTATACATTAATAACAAGTAATCTGAAAAAGAAATTTAAAAAATTTACATTTTTATTTACAATAGCATCAAAAAGAGTAAAATACTTAAGAATCAACTTACTCACGGAGGTAAAAATCCCAATGATGTTTTTGCAAAAATAGAAAAATCTATCCTAAAATTCATATGGACTCTCAAGGGACCCTGAATAGCCATAACAATCTAGAAAAAGAACAAAGTTAGAGAACACACACTTCCTGATTTCAAAACTTACTACAAAGTAATCAAAACAGTGCAGTACTGGCATAAATACACACAATATACTAATGAAATATTAGAGAGAGCCCTGAAATAAACCTTTGCATATATGGTCAAATGATTTTTGACAAGGGTGCAAAGATCATTCACTGGAGAAAGGATAAGTTTTTCAACAAATGGTGCTGGAAAACTGGATACCCACATGCAATAGAATGATGTTGGACACTTACCTTACACCATATACAAAAATTAACTCAAAATGGATCCAAGATATAAATGTTGGAGTTGAAGATATAAAATCCTTAGACGAAAACACAGGGTAAAAGCTGCATGTCATTGGGTCCAAATGCCATTGCCAACAATGATTTCTTTACTATGACACCAAAGACATAAGCAACAAAAAAAATAACAAATTGCACTTCATCAAAATGAAACGTTTTCTGTATCACAAGATACTAGTAACAGAGTAAAAAGGTAATGCACAGAATGGTTGAAAAGATTTGCAAATCACATATCTGATAAGGGATTAATATCTAGCATATATAAAGAACTCCTACAACTCAACAATAAAAAAAAACCCAATTTAAAAATGCACAAAGGACTTGAATAGACATTTCTCCAAACAAGATATAAAATGGCCAGTAAACACATGAAAAGTTGTTCAACATCACTAAGTATCAGGAAAATGAAAAATAAAACCACAATGAGATACATGTTCACACCCATTAGCATAGTTACTATCACAAAATCAGAAAATAACAAGTGTTGGCAAGGATGTTGAGAAATTAGACCACTTGTGCAATGAAGGTGAGAACGTAAAACTGGAAAACAGTATGGCAGTTCCTTCAAAAATTAAAAATAGAATTCACCATATGACCTAGCAATTCCACTTATGGGTTCTGAAATAATAGAAAATATATTTATCAGTCTCTGCCTCCAGTTCCTGGCACAGAGCTCCTAAAACTTTGTAATTTCCTAAATGATAAGAACACTAGGAGCAACTCTTATTCTAATATTTGTCTTTGACACCATTCCTGACACAGAGACCCTAAAACCCTTGTAATTTCCATTTTTTTTTTTTAGGAAAATCAGCCCTGAGCTTACATCTGTGATAATCCTCCTCTTTTTGCTGAGGAAGACCGGCTCTGAGCTAACATCTATTGCCAATCTTCCTCCTTTATTCTCCCCAAAGCCACAGTAGATAGTTGTATGTCATTCTTGCATATCCTTCTAGTTGCTGTATGTGAGATATGGCCTAAGCATGGCCGGAGAAATGGTGCATCGGTGCGTGCCCGGGATCTGAACCTGGGCCGCCAGTAGTGGAACGTGTGCACTTAACTGCTAAGCCACGGGGCCTACCTCCTTGTAATTTCCTAATTGATAAGAACACTAGGAGAAGCTTTTGTTCTATTGAGGCAACTCTGGGTGGGCTTCTGGATGGCTCCTTGATGGGGGCTGGTCACCAGGAAGACCAAGCCCTGATTAGAAGGTTCGAAATTTTGGCCCTACCCCTTATCTTGCAGAGAGGGGAGGGGGGCTGGAAACTGAGTTAATAATTAATCATGCTTATGTGACAGAGACTCCATTAAAATCCCAATAGAAGGAGGTTCAGAGAGCTTCCAGGTTGGCAATGACAAGGAGTGCTTGGAGAGTGGTGCACTTGGATATGGCATGAAAACTTTGTGCCCCTTCTCACATACCTTTCCCTATGCACCACTTCCATCGGCTGTTCTTGAGTCATATCCTCTTATAATAAACTGGTGATCTAGTAAATGTTTCTCTGAGTTTTGTGAGCCACTCTAGTAAATTAATCACACCCAATGAGGAGGTTGTGGGAACCTCTGGTTTATAGCCAGTCAGTCAGAAGTACAGGTAACAGCCTGGGCTTGTAACCGGCATCTGAAGTTGAGGTGAGGTAGGGTGGGTGTGCAGTCTTATAGGACTAAGCCCTCAACCTGTGGAATCTGATGTATCTCTGGGTTGACAGTATCAAATTGAGTTGAATTATCTGACGACTAGCTGGCATTCCAAGAATTGCTTGTTGGAGGTGTGGGGAACCCTCCCACGTGTGAAAAAATGAATCTCAGAACACCATTTATGAGCATACACCCAAAATGATTGAATGCAGAGGTATAAAGACATAAATGTACACCCATGTTCTTAACAGCATTATTCAAAATAGCCAGAAGCTGGAAGCAAACCAGGTGTCCATCAACAGATGAAATGACAAAAAACATGTGGTGTATACACACAGTGAAATATCATTCACCCTTAAAAAGGAAGAAATCCTGACACATGTTATGACAAGGAAGAACCTTGAGGACTTTATGCTAAGTGAAATAAAGCCATCCACAAAAGGAAAAATACTGTATGATTCCACTCATATAAGGTACTTAGAGAACTTAAATTCATAGGAATAGAAAGGAGAATGGTGTTTCCCAAAGGCAAGAGGAAGGGATAACAGGGAGTTGTTGCTTAATGAGCACAGAGTTTCAGTGCAGGGTGAAAATAGTTCTGTGGATCGTTCGAGGTTATGGCTACACAATAATGTGAATGTACTGCATGTCACTGAACTGTACACTTAAAATTGGTTAAAATGGTCAATTTTAGGTTATGTATATTTTATGACCATTTAAAAAAATTAATTATTTTCAACAAATGAACAAACACTAGCTACATGCAATAGATGAATATCACAACCAAAATGCTGCATAAAAGAAATTATATTCAAAAGGCTATAGATTTTTTAATTCCATATATATAAAATCTAAAAAAGAAACAAAACCGAGGTCTGGCTTCCAGTAATGGTGGAGTGGCTTGTTGAACTAACACTCTCACAGATAACAATGATAAAATCTGCATAAAATATTATATGTATTTATATAGAATCATGTATTTATATGTAATACACATATAATAAATGCATATATGTGTGTATGTATAAATGTCTTCCGAAAGCAAACAGAACTGAGAGGGAGCCTTCCCTTAAATGATGGGAATTGCACCAGGAGATATTTGCAAGCTTGAGTCTTTTGCCTCAAAGCATTCCAAAATCTGTACATGGCCGAGACAGGGGAAAAACTACAGTCTTACTTGTAAAGTTAGAGGATGTATTTTGGGGCTGACAGAGTAGCTGGAAAGTTAAGGGAGAAATTCTGGAAGGGAGGGAGACACACAGAGGAAAATCTCAAAATATGTACGTAAGTCTCCCCCACACACACACACCAAATTGGCAGATCTTTGAACAACACACATGCAGGGTAGACACCAGAGGGCTTAGTGTAAAAACAGCAATTGGTAGATGAAAGAACTGAATGAGAATTTCAGCTATGCTCACGGTAAAGGAGAGAAGATTGGAGTTTCAGTCCAGCCAAGTTAACTCCCTGCTAGAAAAATAACAACACTCTTCAAAGGAATACAATAGAATCCAGAGTCTCTATAACTATCATTCATGGTTTCCAGTACACAGTTTAATTTTTTTTTATTTATTTTTCCCCCAAAGCCCCAGTAGATAGTTGTGTGTTATAGCTGCACATCCTTCTAGTTGCTGTATGTGGGACGTGGCCTCAGCATGGCCGGAGAAGCAGTGACTCGGTGCGCGCCCGGGATCTGAACCCAGGCCGCCAGTAGCAGAGCATGCACACTTAACTGCTAAGCCATGGGGCCGGCCCTCCTGTACACAGTTTAAAAAATCATGAGATTTGAAGAGATGGGAAAATGTAATCCATATATGACCAAAAGCAGGGAGGAGAAACTCTCCCCAAGGTGTTGCAATTAACTGACAAGGATAAGACAGCAGCTATTATAAAGAGGATCAAGGTGGTATGAAAAATATTCTCATAATGAATGAACATATCTGGAAACTCAGCAGAGAAGTGGAAATTACAAAAAAGAACCAAATAGGAAGATTAAATAAAAAAAATACTTTTGAGTTTACATGTACATTAGAAACAGTAGAAGAGGGCCGGCCTTGGGGTTTAGCAGTTAAGTGTGCGGGCTCCACTGCTGGCGGCCCCGGGTTCGGATCTTGGGCTCGCACGGATGCACTGCTTCTCTGGCCATACTGAGGCTGCATTCCACATACAGCAACTAGAAGGATGTGCAGCTATGACATAGAACTATCTACTGGGGCTTTGGGGCAAAAAATAAATAAGTAAATAAAATTAAAAATAAAAAGGAACAGTAGAAGAAACATGATGATAGAGCAATAGAAATTATCCAGTCTGAACAAAAGAATGTAAAAATTTTGAAGAAAAATGAAGAAAGCCTTACCTGTGAGATGATTGAGTTCCCAGCAGAGAGGGGAGAGACAGAAAAATTAAATGAGGCAGAAAGACAAATCAATAAGTAATAGCATAAAACTTCCAAAATTTGGTGGAAAATCTAAAATTTTAGATCCAAGGAAGTCAGCAAACCCAGAAAATAAAATACAAAATAAAACCATACCTGGGCACATGATAGTCAAGCTGCTAAAATCCAAAGATAAAAACAAAATCTTGAAAGCAGTCAGGGAAATACATATATACAGGGGAAGACATTACATACAGGGAGAAATAATGTCATTGATGGATGATATATTATCAAAAACAAAAGAGACAAATCAACAACAAAATGACATCTTTCAAGTGCAGAAACAAAACCCAAAAGTCAACACGAGATTCTATATTTAGCAGATCTCACTTTCAAAAAGGAGGCAGAAGCCACAATAATATTCTGCACACCCATTAGGTGGCTGAAATAAAAAATAAAATTGCAAATATCAAGTCCTGCTGAGGACAAGGAGCAACTAGAACTGGGAATGCAACATGATAGTTGCATTCGGATAATGGTTTAGCAGGTTCTTATAAAGTTAAACATACACTTATTATATGACTCAGATATCCCACTCCTAGGGATTTACTCAAGCAAATTGAAAACTAATGTTTAAACAAAATCTTTGGGTGAATATTCATAACCATGTTATTCATAATTGCCACAAGCTGAAAATAAACTAAATGTCCTTCGTCAGGTGAATGGAGAAAGAAATTGTGGTGAATTGTGACATTAGAATACTACTTGGCAATAAAAAGGATAAACTCTTGATTCACACAACAACATGGATGAATCTTGGCTGCATTTCTCTAAGTGAAGGAAGCCCGATTCAAAAGGCTGTACAGTATGTGGTTTCATTTGTATGACTTTCTAGAAAAGTCAGCATTACAGAGATGAAAAATGATCAGTGGTTGCCAAGGGATGGAATGGGGGAAGGGGTTGATTACAGAGGGACAGTATGAGAGAATTTTGGGGAGTGAAAAAAACAGCTCTGTATGCTACTGTGGAGGTGGATACATGACCATAAAGTTGTCAAAACCCACAGAACTGTACACTACAAAGAGTGAATTTTACTCTGCAAATTTTAAAAATCAATCAGGATGCTGGGGAACTCAGATGAAATGCAGTGACAAATGAATCTCACTGTATTACAAGCATGTGACATAGCCACACATAATGGGTGGGGATGAAAGGTCCTGACCTAAGTTACAGTGGAAGACAGTGTTTTGATGGGATACTGTAAAACTAAAGTAATGTACACAAACACTCTACTCTAGGTGGTAAGTTTGTTTTTCATAAGGGTATGGATTAGCAATTCTGAAACTAGTTGACACATTAGGAAATATATTGTAGCTAACTGGAGTTAAATTTCTCACTGTTGGTCAAAGAAGTTAAAAATAAACAAAAGGAGAATGCTAGAATAAACTCTGTGGTGCTGGATAGGAGTTGGAAGTATCAGTATGAATCCATGTCACTTCTAATATATCTATCCAGATAGATGGATAGATTGATAGATGAATAGATAGATGTGTATACCTGTGTTTATATTCATACATACATTTCCAGGCTCTGCTGAGAGGGTCCAGAAGCACTGACACCCTAGTATCAATGAGCACACTTAGCTCCCAGATCTTGGTTTCCAAATATCATTCTCCAATAAAAAGAACCAGGTTTTCTTGGAGAAATGGCTAATTCTAGGGTGGAGATGGAAAATACAATATGAACCTGGACCATCTTGTAGTGTCAGAAGTAGGAAAGTGCTTTAAATAAAACACAGCAAATGATGAGATGTGTCAAAAGGAATCAATCTGAAAGACTTCTCAATGGCTCAAGCTGGAAAACTGTGAGCAACATAAAAAATAATGGTAGCATTGGATTATTATACAGAGAATAAAATAAATATCCATGAGTCTATACTGACATAAAATAGATTAAATAAGAAAGGAAGAAAGAAAGAGGAATAAAAAAGAATAAGAGAAAGAAAGGAAGAAGGACGGGAGAAGGAGGGAGGGAATCTTCCTCACAGAATTCCAAATAATAAATGTGGCTGGATAGCATGAAATAGAGAATCGCCACTAGAACACCACAGTAATAATTATTGTGGGTAAGGCTGACTGATGAATGCAAAAACTGTGGGTGAAATTAAAAAAAAAGAATACATTTGCAGAGCCTCAAATCATCTGCCTCAAAATATATAACTTTTTTATGTTAATTACTTTAAAAGACCTATGACTATTGAAAGCAAAAATTATAACACTGTATTGTGGGATTTATAACATGAGAAGATGTAAAATTTATGATAACAATAGCACAAAGGACAGACAGAGGTAAACGGAACTGTTCTGTAGCAAGTCTTCCATATTTTACATTGATTAAACTGGTGCACTATTAAGTCTAGGTAGGCTGTGATATGTTAAAGATGCATATTGTAATCTGGACCAACCACTAAAAAATGCAAAGGTGTGTCACTTAAATGCTAATAAAGGAATTAAACAGCATACCAAAAAACGTTTGTACAAGACTGTTCACAGGAGATGACCTGCACGTCCCCAGGACGAAGAAGAGCCCACTGCGACGCATCCACAGAGCAGAACGCCCTCAGCTGTGCCGAGGAGCAAACGCTGACACACACATGCTGGGAGAGACTCATCAACCTCGTGCCGAGGGAAGCAAGCTGGACAGAAAACAATACACGTGTGATGATTTCAGCCGAGATGAACCTATGCTGAAAAAACCAGAACAGTGGTTGCCTCGGGGGAAGGAAGAAATTGCCTAGGAAGGAACAGGAAGGGGTTTTCTGGGGGTGATGGAAATATCCTGTTCTTAAAGGGGTGAAGGTTATATGGGCATGTTTATTTGCCAAAAATGTAAGGTTGAGATTTGTGCCTTTCAGTGTGCGTACTTCTTACCCCCCCACACACACAAAGGACTAAAAGAATAATAAAGTGATGTGGGAATGGGATGGAGTGTGGAAGAAACAAAAATGGCAGATGATTAGTAGTTGTTGAAGCTGGGTGACGAGCCTACTATGCTGTTTTGTTTATTTTGTATATTGTTTAAATTGTTCTGTAATAAAACACTTGTATAAGAAGACAAACTCGATATATAGTGTTCGCTGGTAAGGTGTCAGCTACCTTTGGGGAGGAAGGAGGGAGAAAGGGGTTGTCGGGGCCTGAGTGAAGCTGGTGCTAGTTCTTGGTCACACAAGTGTGTTCACTTTGTAATAATTCTTTGAGGTTTACATGGATGACTTCTGCGTATATTTCTATACGCATGTTATACATCAATAAACATTTTAAATCCGGTATATTTGCAAAAAGATCCTAACTCAATATCTCAGAATAACAGCAGTGTTTTGTTTTAAAGTGGAACACGTTCACTCATGATATCATCAGATGGATTTTAATACTCCCAAGTATCTAGTAATGCCCTCACCCTTGAGTGGCCCCCCTGGGTGGTTCCATTTTTGCCTCAATTTGGCAAGTGGCATGGCTTTGAGTTTTTATGATGGGTATGGGCCCTTAAGGTGGGTGGGTTCCAAGGGGAGGATCTCTGCAGCGACCCTGATCACGAGGTCCAGAGGGAGGAACATGGCAGGCTGGATGGATGGAGGGGATGGTAGGACAGATGGCCTTGAAAAGGCAAATTCCAGGATCCCATGCACCTGGTATTTCTATTTTAGATATTGAATTTACATTTCAAATACTGGCCAGGGAGCTTCCACCAGGGCTGCAAGCAACCTCAGCAATAGCCAGGCTGGTGAGCCCCACCCCTACCTGAGTACTGGCCCCAAAGGATGCAGCCCAACCACACTGCACAACTCTGGGGGATTGGCAAGGCATGGAGAGATGACATTGTATAGAGAAGAGGCGGAGTAGAAGGTGGGGTGTAGAAGCAGAGGGGCGTGGGCCAGGGGTGGAGGGACAGGTGGGAGTGGGGTCCCCTAGCTGTGTATGCTTGGTGCTTTTGTCTCTTAACCATTCCCTGCTGGGAGCTTGCAGGACAGCAGGACTACAACTCCCAAGATGCTCTGGGCACGGGGCGGTGTCTAGCCCTGGGGGGAGGAGCAGGGCTGTGAAGGCTTGCCTCAGGGCAAAACCGCCGTTGACTCAGGACTCTGGTCCTGCACCCGCTCCAACTGGACTGAGTCCCGGAGGGATGTGACGGGACGAGAGGGACCAGGGAGTTAGGAGGGTGTGGCAGCTGCATGGGCAGCTGCGGGCCTGCAGCGTGCAACTGCTTTTGTCCAAAATTGAAGCTGAACTCATGCCTCTTCCCCACCGCCTCCCTCCGTTGCTTGATTCCTCCTCCCCCCTGTGTGCCTGTGGGTCTTTCCACAGCCTCCTACCTAGTCCAAGGCCAGGTGCTTCTCTAAAGTGCTTATGGGAACTGGTTTGACATCCCAGAAACTTTCCACTTTGCCTGCTGCCCTCTGCCTTCTCCAGCCAAAGTGCCATCATTTCATCAGCTTTTGGGAGACATTCGCCCTTGTGGCCCCTCTTGCAAGCCCAACTGAAGAGTTTGCAGGGTGGTAACATTGGCTGTTGCTTGCCTTTTTCGCAGATGTGGAAGTTGAGGCATGTGTGAGGTTACTCACTGGTTTCCCCACAATCCACTAAGAGCAGAGGAGAACAAATCAATTCCCAGGCAAGTATCTAGTAGGCCGTTTTCACCAACCCATTCCAGTGCAGAGGCCTCCAAAACAGCATCCTTAAGATGAGAATAGCTTAAGTATTTTGCCCTTTAGATTGATCACCTAATCTCAGCTCAGGCCTGAGTGGCCAGTCTCTCAGGGACATGGGTGGTGATTCTGATCCCTCAGGAAGAGACCAGTGGTCCAGCTTTGCGAGAGGGATATTCGTGGTAGACAGCACCTGGGCAGCATTTGAAACCCGTCAGCTTTAACATCTCTGTTTTGGATTCAGGCAAGTTTCCCAGATAAACACACCTTGGGATAGTCAGATGTACCGTATTCTTTAAAAATTGATTACATCAGTGAAAAGAACAGAACATAAAATATCCTGCTCATTTGCAAAAGATAAAATGCAAGCAAGACTTTCTTGTTAATTTTTTTCTGCTCATTCTCTTGGCTGTACTGTACGCTTGAATGCAGAAACAAAAAACTTGAATTGCCGTATTCTCTTTTCCTGAGATTAGTAAATTAACTTAAAAGTCTTATTGAAACCTGTGGAGGAATGATTAGCAGTTTTTCTGATTTATGTCATCCTTAAAAGTCTGGGCGTTGATTTAAATGAAAACAAGTCCTTGTTTATATCAAACACCCCAATAGGTTACATTTCCGATTCCTGAATGTGTAATATTATCAAAACAACTGGAAAACCTGGTCATCGAAACTAGACCCTGTCACTTTGTCAAGAATTTGCCTCTTTATGAATTAATGACACATGAATTCTTCAACATTTTTGTAAAGAAAGGATGAGAATCTCTGCAGTGTCTCTGAATGTGGCAAGACAGGGAATTCTCGTTAGACCGCAACCTCGGGTTCTTCTCTCGTGTTCAACAGGCCCGGGTGGTAGTCCGTGTGGTCAGGTGCAGCACCGCTCCCCAGCCCCCAGTGTTCCATCCTACTCTGGCCTGTGACCTCTTCAGGGGGTTCTGATGACACTCGTCCACAAGTGTTGGAAGGAGACATTGTAACGTGAGGATATTCCTCATCTTGAAACAAGAATTAATTGAGAGGAAAGTCTCTGGGTCTGTGTGCTCCGATGCACTGCTGTTGGGGTGTGGCTGCAGTGACCACTGTGCTCCCAGCAGTCCCCACAATGGCTGCCTCATACATTTGATCTTCTGGTGCAACCACAGCAGCTGTTGACAGAGCTGGGCGCTCACCATGGTTAAGTGTCTTCCATCAATTTTGTGGCTCTGACCCTCCTCTGATCAGCCCCTTCTCATTCCTAACTGCTGCATTGATTGCTTTGTAGTTGTTTCCTAGGAGCCACTGTGTGTAACTGGATTTCACAGTGTCTTTAGGGACCCACCTTCACTACACGAGTCACTGTACAACAGCCACTTATCCTGGTGTAGCCCATGTTCGTCCTCTAAAGTGGAGCTGTGAAGAACCCTGCTTACTCGGAGCTCCTCTCATTCTCATGCTGCTGGGGCTGCTTATGAAGCTGGGCATCTCGTCTTTGGTCTCATCACATTATTCTTTTCATCGATTATTCTGAAGTCGGATACGACTTTGTTAATAATGTGACACTGGCTGTCACAGGCACTTCTATGTATCTTCCTCAACAGCTCTGTGAAGTATGCCTGTGATCCCCATTTTACAGGGGGGACACTGAGGCTCAGAGAGGTCGAGTAGCTTCCTTCACACAGTTTCTTGGTGCATTTTGAGTCTCCACCTGGAACTCCGTCTCTCAGGTGTGTGCACTTAGCTGGTGTTCCACTTTGTCCCTCTCTGCCAGCCTCACCAAAGGCACACGGCCCATCCTGAGTCCATTGTCTGCTAGTTGGCAGTCACCCTGCACAAACAGGCCCTGGGTGGGGAGTGGACTAGCAGGGCGTGGTCGTCCGGCCTACCCTGGGCAGATTCTAGGTTTATTGCAAGAGCTGGAGTAGTGGAAGATACTGACCGTCACTCACCTGCAAGGTTTCTTATGTAGAAATACTCCACTGACTTTTTACAGGTGTCATGTCTTTTTGTCTTCATTGCTCCTCTGGGCTTTCTCCTACAGTCCGTGTTGTGCAGTAACATACAGTACAGAGACTGGTGAACATAATATTGTTGCCCTGCACCAAACGGTCACATCATTCATTTTTCTAATTATGAAAGAATTACATACTTCGTAAAAAAAGGCAAATTACACAGATCTATGTAGAGTAAAGTGAAACCTTCCCCTTCCATCCCCTTCCCTGCACACTCACTCCCCTACTCAGAAGGAACTATTGTTAAGAGGTGGCAGCTTATTCTTCTGGACATTTCCTATGAATTTATAAATACACATAAAGTTTTTTTAACATAAATAAATTACATAACTACATCGTTTTGCAGCTTGCTGTTTCCCAAAACATATATCATAGACGTCTCTCCTTATCAGTGCACGTCCCTCTAACTTAGCTTTTTAGAAGTTTTAGAGCTACTCCAAAGAACAGGAATACCATGATCTGTATATTTCTTCTTTGATAGAGATGGGGTTATTTCCAGTTTCACTATTATACATAATGCTGCAGTAAGATCCTTGTATGGAATTTATTACACTGCTATTCAACTGCTCAATTTGCTTTGTTCCCTTTTAGTCAGAGACTATGATATATTTTTAACAATTTTATGGGAATTGTTTTATAGGGAAATTAATTTTATCTCTGAATCAAGACATTTATGGGGAAACTGGAGTTCAAGGTCATCCATCTCAGTATTCTGGAGAAAAATCATGAAACTTAGAAGATATTATGCTAGCTGCATCACATTCTAACAAGTCACGTTAACAATTTAAAGTTGAATGTTTGGGCTGGCCCGGTGGCGCAAGCGGTTAAGTGCGCGTGCTCCGCTGCGGCGGCCCGGGGTTCGCGGCGGCCCGGGGTTCGCGGGTTCGGATCCCGGGCACTCACCAACGCACTGCTTGTCAAGCCATGCTGTGGCGACGTCCCATATAAATTGGAGGAAGATGGGCATGGATGTTAGCCCACGGCCAGTCTTCCTCGGCAAAAAGAGGAGGATTGGCAGATGTTAGCTCAGGGCCGATCTTCCTCACAAAGCAAAAATAAAAAACAAAATAAATAAAATTGAATGTTAGTATAGCCTTACAGTCTTTGTTCAGAAGAAGGATGACATTTTCTTGTCTTGAAGACTTCTGACTCCAGGGGCTCTCAGTTGGGCTTCAGAGAGGATAAGATGTTGGTGTTGTATCTGTTTCTCTTCAGCTGTAGGCTGCATCTTCTAAAGATCATAGAATTGAACATGGTCCAATCTATATATATGATTTGGGTCAAAAATTCAAAGTAATGAACCCAAGATAGGAATCTATAACTTTGGTTCATTTTTAAAGTTTTTTATTTATTTATTTTTTCCCCCAAATCCCCAGTAGATAGTTGTATGTTATAGCTGCACATCCTTCTAGTTGCTGTATGTGGGACGCGACCTCAGCACGGCCGGAGAAGCGGTGCGTCGGTGCGCACCCGGGATCCGAATCCGGGCTGCCAGCAGTGGAGTGCGCGCACTTAACTGCTAAGCCACCGGGCCGGCCCTATAACTTTGGTTCTTAATGAAGAATTTCCTTTGATATCCTCAAGTCTCTGTGATTACTAGTAAAAACTCACCTGTGGATGAAGAGATGTGGTTCTGCTGGCAATGTCTGGCTTGAACATCTATAGTTAAGGCTGCCACATCCCTAGGTAGATTAGACTTGACCTCTCCATGACCTCTGCCCTTGTTCTTTGACGTGGGAAAAATAAGAATTTAAAAAAACTGTTGTTACTAGCACTGAATGCTAGAAATGCCCATTAAAGAGTGAGTTTGATTTGGTAAACCAAAGGGAGTATAAGCAGAAGAAAATCTTTAATATCTATGAAATTTCAAGATGTTCTAAATTTTTTAAATGTAACTCTATTTTTGCAACAATGCAAAATGTATATATATGAATGAAATATCCCTCTGTCTATTTCTTAACTTGTTTCCATTGATTTGATGGATTTATCCTCTAATCAGGATTCCAAGTGTGAAAGAACATCTTGGTATTTCAAAGAAAAGAAGCCATTGATATTTGATTTGCTTTTAGCTCGGCATCCTACAGGTTTGAGGAATAAATTATCATGTAATGATACAATGATTCTGAAATCTAATTGTTAATTAGAGGAGTGTAAGGGATGATTGAATAGTGGTTCATCTCCATGGTCAGGGGTATTGTACACATGGACATGTAAACACGAATCAGGAAGCTGCTTCAGCCCCGTGACATCGCTGAGAACCACAGTGCAGGAGGATCTAGGGGCACAGCCCTTTGCCTCGATCTCCTGGGTTACATGTAGATCCAGAGGTCTTGACAGTGGCTTCAGAGCAGCTAACTTTTGTCTATTTCTCCCCTTCCTTCTCTCCAGCTTATCTCAAACAGTCCTGACTACCATGTTTTAAAGTAAGGCCAATTATAGTTATTTACATGAGCTTCTTGTTCATTATTGAAGAGTAATAATCAGGCATAACATTAAATATCATTTAATCTACCTAAATAAATTTGTTGTACCTTTTAATTGATTAGAACACTAAAGTTGGTTCAGAGTTTGATATTCACCAAGTGCGTTAATCTGCTTACAACTGCCATGTGCCTCACTCCTCTTAGAAGTGTATCATTGGCCCATCACAAGATTTTAATGACTCAAATCATCATAAATTAAGATAATGCACTCTCTTTTTGATGACCGGGAAGCACATGGGTCCATTTTGGAAATATGCCCATCTGTCTTTTCTCCCCATGGGAAGTTTCTTGTCACTAGGTCTCCAGTGGCTTGCACAAGCCCTAGGTCTGTAATAGCTTGGTGCCTCTCCTTCTACTTGGGGTAGAAATAAAAGAGGTCAGAGAGACTTATTAAAGTTTTGGTTGCATGAAGTCTTCTATGAAGACCATCCATACATATTGTTCTGGATAGCTCTCTGTTCCTAAGACTACTAGTTATTTTAAGGGCTTGTCAGAAACCGTGAAAGATCTGATGTTTTACCTTACCTGCAAACCAATAAGTTAGCCTACAATGGTCTTACAGATGCTGGCAAAAGTCAAGAGACCCATGCGTCAGAGACAAAGGACTTAATGACACAACAATAGCGGTGGCTAGAGTATCAGCATTTGCACCAGTTCAATAAATCTCACTTCCTACAGGGTGATACACAGTGGGCCAGGTGACATGCAGAGAGATGCAAGATCTCAGAGCCTAAGGAACTCAAATCTTTGATAACGGGCAGGATGTCTGCTAACCTTTGCCCTGGGGGCGGGGGGTGTTATTTTTATTATACTGGGCAGTAAGCCAGGCTGCCCTTTGCTCCAGAGGAGGCCACTATTTCTATCTTCCAAGGCTGACAGCTCTACACACATCCTTGAAAAGACAGCCTGGTTTTACTGGCTTTCAAAGATAAGCTTGAGTGAGACTTGATCATCATTCAGTTCTTCTGTGTCCTGTTTTGAGATTGTGCAAATATGTTCTTTTCTCTGTAAAGTTCACTAACTTTATTCATACATAAGAGATGCTTTTTGTTTTATTTATTAAGTTGAAATTTTCTTATTAGAGAAAATGATGAAACTATTATGGGTTGGATGTGAAAGTATGTTTTTTCAGGAAAAATGTGAAAGTAGATCGGTGCTCGCAGAACTTTGCCACAAGGAGCTGATAGCAACTTAAATGATTTTAATTTGAATACTGTTTTGTACAACTTTCTTCCATCTTACATCATCCTCTCTGCTTCCTGTAATTCCCATATGAGAATGGGGCAGTTTCAGGGATTCACTGAACTCATATACAGTATTCAAATGGTTTTGTCTGTTGTGGTTTTTTAATTGAGATAAAGTTGACATACAACATTAAATTAGTTTCAGCGGTACGACATAATGATTCAATGTTTGTATATATGTTGAAATGATCACCACAATAAGTCCAGTTAACATCCGTCACCATATAGAGTTACAAATTTTTTCTCTTGTGATGAGGACATGGCATATTTCAAGGTGCAGAAGAATCAACGATGATGTCATACATTTCCATAGACAGCTTGATGAATTTGGACTTAAGCATACACCCTTGAGACTGTCACCACCATCAAGGCCACAAACATATCCATCATCTCCCAAAGTTTTCTCTCACCTCCTTTATTACTATCATTCTGTTGTAAGAACTCTTAATATCTACTCTATTAGCAAATGTAACGTATGCAATACAGTCTTGTTAGCTGTAGGCACTATGTCGTATCCTAGATTTCCAGAACTTATTTATCTTGATAACTGAAACTTTGTATCTTTGAACATCAGCTCCCCATTTCTCCATCTCCCCAGCCCCTGGCAACCACCATTCTAACCTCTGCTTGTGTGAGTTTGACTATTTTAACTTCCACAAATAAGGGAATATTTGCCTTTCTCTGTCTGCCTTATTTCACTTAGCACAATGTCTTTTAGGTGCATTCATGTTATCAAATATAGCAACAATTCCTTCTTTTTTCAATGTTGAAGAATATGCCATTTCTTTATCCCTTCATCCATCAGTGACGTTTAGGTTACTTCCATATCTTGGCTATTGTGAATTTGCTGCAATGAACATTAGAGGGCAGATATCTCTTTGAGACCCTGATTTCAATTCCTGTGGGTGTCTACCAGAAGTGGGATTGCTGGATCATAAGCTAGTTTTCACTTTTGGAGGAAATTCCATACTGTTTTCCATAATGGCTGTACTAGTTTACATTCCGACGAGGTTTCCTTTTCTCCACATCCTCACCAACATTTGTCATCTTTAGTTTTTTTGATAATCGCCATCATAACAGGTGTGAAATGATAGCTCATTGTGGTTTTGATTTGCATTCCCTGATTTGTGATGCTGAACAACTTTTCATACACCTTCTGGCCACCTGTATGTCTTCACTGGAAAAATTTTACTCTGGTCCCTTGCCCATTTTTAAATTGATTTGTCTTTTTGTTTTTGAGCCAAACAAAAAAAGAGAACAAAATTTCCAGGCATTATGGGTGCTTCCCAGTTGATGCAGATGGCTTTGTATTTACAGTGGTACAAAAAGATCGTGTTTCGTGCTTTTTCTTCAGCTTGTCATAAGACCAGCAGTAGCTGTGGCACGGCAGATAATCGGGATGTTCTGGGTTTGGAGGTTTACAAAATAAATGAGTGGTAAGGAATTTTTTATTTTTCCAAGGAAATTATTGTGATCATAGTCCATGGAATCCAGGATTGATAGGTGTAGGAGGAAATTAAGGTGAGAATCGTTGATCTGGCATTACTACTGATCTTGAGGGACAGGTATCTACTGTATGAATGTTTGAATAAAAATATTAGAGATCAGGCATCTGTGATGGGTGAATATGTTTTCTGAGTTGTTTACTTTTGAACATAACCATTTGGATTATGTGAACATCTGGGATATGGGAGTAAGTTGCTAACAGGGGGTGGTTGATAACGTCACTATTGATTTAACCTCTATGAACACAAAGTGGTCAATGGATTAAGCAAATGAGTAGACAGAAAACACAGAAATGGTAAGATTTGGGATTTAGTAAAGGACTGGGGGCCGACTGTCCTGAGAGGGAGTGCCAGGACTTGTGCGGTTGAGAGTGACAAGGAAAAGAAGAGAATAGACTAACACTCAAACAAGGAGGGCGTGTTAACAGGATGGAGGGGGAAATGATCTGGAGGAGCCTTGAGTTTTGACCTTGAGCTTTCTGTTCTTGATGCAAGTCTGCCTGATGACATCCCAGGACACAGGTCAGATATATCCCGAGTGCGTAGAGGGAGGGTGGAAGTACAAAACAGCCAGGATAATTGTCCTAAAAAGGCAGGCCTCTTTTATCATTTGACCCAGTTTCATGGTTTGTTTTTATAGGGTAAGAGGAAAAGAAGGATGATAAGTCACGTCTTCACAGAAGAAGCAGCGTAACTGTGGGAACCAGTCCAAACCAAAGCCTGGTTTAAGCATTTCCATTCTTTTGAGGTTGTCCAGTGACATATTCAAGAGGCCAGTTACCAGAATCCCATCCCATCCTGGCAATTTCTGGTCTCTGAGAGGACAACTTGGACCAGCCCCACCAGATCTGCTGGCCCGAGAGACCGCAAGGACTCCAGGCCTGCAGCAGTGCATGACAACACGTAAGTCCTTTCAATCTTGCCAAAACGTTGTAAAAACTTGCACCTAGTCACACAGGTGAATCCCTGCCAGGTGTGCTCGCAGGTGGTCTGCATTCCAGGTCCCATTCCCACTCCTGCTGGTCTTCAGATTTGGCAGAGATGATTCCAGGAACTGATCTGTGCATTCCACAGCTCCACTGTGGAGGTATCAGGAAGGAGGAAAGGGCAGTGAAGAGCACAGGAGCGAGACTGGTGATAGCACTGATGGCGGACACACTTGCTAGCAAGGCAGAGAAAGTGAGGGTCTAAGAAGGCCGTCCTGACAGCAGATTAAATGGAGCAGGCACCTCAGTGAGGTCTCTTGGCAGCGTCCCTAATGTTTCCTTGCTTTGAGCTCTTGAAACTTTAAAATATATTGATACTTTTCTTTTATTAAACTCTGCTTCGAGACATAGAAAATATAGACAACAGTTTCTTTCTGAGGTGAGAGGTTGAGTTTCAGGTGAGGAGAGAAAGATCTTCCTTTTTCATGCTGTTCTCTCATTTTCCTTTACTATGTATATTATTTATTTGTACTTTAAAGTCAGCAGCGAGTTATCAATGTCACGGGATGATTCAGTTTTTCCCCTCACAGTCACAGTAAAACCTACTAAAAATGGATTATTCTTTTTGTATAATATTCCAATAGATTCCAAAATATTATTTCAAACGCACTTTTGTGTCTATGTTCTCAAATTAGATATTTACTTCTTGGTCTCCATTTTTCTGTTCTCTGTTGCATGCTAATTCAGAGTTGCATCTAAGGAAATACCAGATTTCCCTTAGTTTTTTAGATCCATATGTGTTGGAAATTTGATTCATGGAGATGAACATGGCAGTTGGGGGATCGTGCGATTATCAAAAGAGATCTTTTCAGCATCAATAATGCGGAAAGAACCCACTGCTTGTTGGGATTTAATTGTCTATTTGAGGGATCAAGCTTTCACTGTTGGCTCTTCTCTTTCTCTTTGGAGAGAAAGTACAGCCTTCCCAGTCTTTCCGTTACCAAATCACTTTCCTGGGTGGCTGTGCCATGTCAGGAAGGGCTTGGGATGCTGGGAACCAGGATTCATTTTCAGCTTCTGGTTGTCCTGAGAAGGCTTCCCTGGCAGAGTGCAGCCTGTGTGTCTGGGTGACACTTGCAGCCATCAGAAATGAGGGGATAACTCACAAATGCCAAGCGATTCATCTGGTCCTTGTCTTACAGGGTGTTCCCAAGGGATGAGGTTCAAAATGCCACTTGGTAACCATTTGAAAGCTCCTAGTCATGGGGTGGGTTCTCGGTGCGAGCTCAGAGCAGTGTCTGTTCACCACCAGATGGGAAGCATTTCAGTATTTTAATTGGTAAGGCTGTGTTCATGCACGTCCAGGGACCATCGGTTCAGTGGCATTCCCTGCTGTAGCCCCCCACACCTCTGTCGTGCGTCATCTTTGAAAGCTCCAAACAGTGTTCACACTCCAGCAGGTGGTGGTAATGTAACCACAGCACAGGACTGGGGACAAAAACACAAAAACCCAGGGGCAACACAGTTTATGGGCTCAGGCCCAATTGCCCCATTTGGACGAGTTGGTAACACCAACACTTAGTGTGTAAACTGGAGGATTGTCCAAGACCATGGACCTCAGAATGACACGGGCTCAGAAGTCACCTTGGACAGCAAGGGACAGTGTGAGGTCACTCACTGACCAGGATTATGGTCCCTTATACTGGCCAAGTAGAGCTCACCCGGGATCCATCGAGGGAGGAGGCTTGGGGCCTTCTGGGGAATTTCTGCCCTAAAGGGAATTGCATAAGGAAGGCAGGGGTGCTGAAAATCCTAGTTCACAGGGAGCAGTCATGTTTATGGAACGAGACCCAGCAGTAGCCTTAAAAGCTGCGTCACAAATCTTTCCGCCTGGATACAAAACAAGCAGGAGAAGGAATTCAGAGTCCTGGACAAGGATCCCAGCAGGATTCAAATCCAGGTCAGGGGTGAACAGGGAGCTCCTAGAGGGGCCTCAGGAGCGAGGTCCTGCCTGCCTTTAGTCCATTTGCAAATGAGCTTCCTTGGGCCTTGTCCTCTCAACGTGAAAGTTTTGATCTTTTTACATTGTTTTCATCACTTAGAGCTGATGCAATTCCAGAGATTCAACTAGAAAACTACAAGTTCCTAAAATTTAGTCAAAAGAAATCTCAAAAAGAGGAGCAGAAAAAGTTCCCTGTTCCTCAAGAATGGAGAAAGGCAGCCCCTGCCTGTGGCACGACGTTGTCCTGGGTAGTGCTATTTTAAAGACACCCACATTTCAGTGGTTGTTGCTCTGCCTGTGAAAGTACCTTCCACCTTAAAATCCCAAGAGAAAGGGTGGGGGCCATGTCTGCTCCTGGAGGAGCTGAATGATACTGAAATGAACTGATCTTCGGAATTATGGGGACTTGGGAGTGTCCCCACTAAGCAGGGAAGGGGCTGGCCCTTCTCCCTTCGCCCACAGACAATAAGCTGATGAACCCAGAAGAGTTCGTGATTCAAGGAGAAATGTGAGATTCAGTGTCTCACTTACATGCCTACAGAAAGCGACAGAACCACACCACAACTCCCAGCTCTAAAGGGAACAGGACTTTAATATAATATTCAAATAGGGCATTTATTATTTACAACAAATAACTACTGTCCCTCCCCAATGGGTGAATAGGTGCTGGGGTAGAGACATCAGGGAGCTGGGGTGGGGTCGTCCCCTCTCTCTTGGGTTTCAGGGGACCTCAGAGATCAGCTTACAATGCTCCCCTTCCCGTCAGGTGGGAGGAGCTGGCCCAGTGCATCGAAAGCCTCCCAGCTGTGTCCCCGCTGCTGAGGATGGGGCTGTGATCGGCCACTGGTACAGGGCTCGGTGTTGGGGCCTGGGGACTGAGTAGAAGAGTCGGGTTACCCTGGGGGGCCTCCCTCAGAATCATGGCCCCCACCCTGTCCCCACTGCACTGAGTGCTCCAGACTCTGTGCTCAGTGCTGTCAGCCACCAGTACCCCATTTGTCCCTGCCACGCAAGAGATCATTTGGTATCACCTATTTCACAGAGGAGGAAACGGAGTCTCAGGAAGCTGAAGAGAGTCACCCCAGTCACAGGACTGCTCAGTAGTGGAGCTGGGATCCCAGTGCCAGCTGTCCAACTCCCCAAGGGCACGTTTAGCCCGAAGCTTTACTGAACCCCTGGGAGTCAGTCACCACGGCCCAGACACTCACTCACCCCTGACCTTAATGATGGCGGGTTCTTCTTATCCTTGAGTATTCTTCTGGCCAACTAGGTCTGGGGGGTCCAACTGGCAGGACAGGCTGTAGCTCCAGGACAGAAAGGCACCTGTGAGCCTACCAGGAGACACACCTCAGGTGTCCCCCCACTGCCTGCCCAGCAGCTGGAGTCTAGGAGTCCCAGAGGTCGCCATGCAATAAGACCTGGGGCTGAGTGGGGGGCCACGGAGACAGGCTCTCTGGACTGGCCAACAGGGAGCGTCCACCCCTGCCCTCACCCAACTCCTGCCCGGCCTCACCTATCATTCTCGTTGAGCAGCTCCATGTCCTAGAACCAGGCCCCAAATCGCTCCTCGGGCTCTAGGTTGTAATTCTTTGCGGCCACCTGGAGCAGAAGGATCGCCCTCATGACTGGGTATTCCTGGGACCAGAGGGAAGGAGAGGATGCAGATAGGGCCTGGGTGGGGGATGCTTCATGGACCTTGTGGGTGGTGAGGAGTGGGGCAGGGGACCATCCTGGGAACCCTCCTTCCCTCCAGTTCCATCCAGGCTCTACCTGTTCTCAGAATGGGAATAATCAGCCCCTCCTCCAGGATGTTTTCCTTGATGTCATCTTCCCCTCAACCCACCCGCCAATTGGTTGGGTCTCCCACTTCTCTGTTATCAAACTCTTCCACTAAATGTAAGATACAGGGGGTGGAGCCAGGGACTGTTCTGCCCAGAGGGTCTCTGATTTCCTCCTCCTTCCCCTCCCCTGCAGGCAGTGCGGCAGCTGTTCACTTCAGTCCTCTTCTCAGGTTGATCTCATTCCCCTGGAAGGCAGAGAGCCAGAGTCCATCAGACAGGGCCCTCTAGCCTGACTAGACCCCTAGGCCCACCCCTTCTCATGTTGCACTACTGCCAGGTCCCCAGAGGGGGCCGGGCATGCACAGAAAACAGGACTTGGACCTAGGCTGGGATCTGGGCTCCAGAGAAGCAGGACATGGGGGAGAGGCTGAGGGACCTGGCAGCACAACCCTCTCTGATGACAGACTTGGAGGCTGAGGCCTCAGGCAGAGGGGACTGCTCAGCCACTTATGTGCTGCCTGACTTGGAGGGGTCTGACATCTCTCTCCCTCCATGGGCAGCGTGGGAGGGAGAGGCTGCGTCCAGCTCAGATAAAACCTCAAGCAGCTGTGCCGTCAGGCAGATCTGAGCTTCCCCAGCCTGAGGAACCAGAATGGGTGTCTCAGGTGGAGCCTCTGTTCACTCATCCCTAAGATGGGCCTGATGCCCCAGCTCCCAGGGGTGGCTGAGAGGCTCTTATGACAGGAGATGTGCCAAGTGCTGAGAGCTCAGAGCTCAGTTCGGGGGCTCCCCATCCCAAGGCTCAGGATCCTGGTCCTCCCTGCCTGGTCCTCAGGTGCACCCATCTCGAGATTATCACCCATCAGCAGGTGCAGCATCAGCAGGTGACCAAGGAAAGTGCCAAGATAGGGGACGACACTTTGTGATATCGGGGTGTGGGTGGGATGAGTCCTTGCTCTCAAGTCAGCCCCCTGCAGAGCCTCCCCTGAAAAGTCCTCACCCTCAGCCTCCTGGCCCACCCCAGGGTTCCCACGGGGAGCAGCCAAGACCCTTAGCAGCCTCCCCTCAACTCCTCCTCCTTTCACAGCCCAAGAAAACCACACTCCTCCTCCTCACCTCCCAGGGCCGGCTTCTGGCAAATCACAGGGTGTGCAGTCCCTGGCCCTCCCCACAACAAACCCATCCTGCACCAGCTCTTCCAGGCCCTCACCCCGGTCACTTCTACTGGGGGATTCAGGCACTGTGGCAGCAAGAGGAAGGGGCCTCCTCTCTTGATTTGAGGGCCTCCAGCTGGGAGGGCAGAACCCCTCCCCCACAGGCACACTCACCTGCTGCTGCTGCTGCTTCTCCTGCACTCTCTGGGGGCTGATCTGTGGGGGGGCAAACGTGGAGGGCCTCTGCTGCCAGGGTCGAGGTGAGTGTCAGTAAGACCATAGTCCCCTCACTCCATTTCTCTCCAGCACCGCTGGCCTCTGACCGTGGACATCTGACTCCAGGCATCTGGTACCAATAGCACTCCATCCTCCAAGGTGTTGTGATCCTAGAACAAGCCAAGCTCCAACTCTCACTCTGGGTGTGAGCTTGGGCTTTGGGCCAGGCCTCCCCGAGGCTGTTTCCTCATCTGGAAGGTGTGAGAATTCCAGCTACCTCACAGGTTCTCCTGAGGACTCAGTGTCACATGACACTGTTCTCGCCCTCACTCTTCCAGGTGGATCAGGCAGAAAGCTCCCACAGTCCTTTCTTCCCTCTTACCTCATCACCCCCTTGTGTGGCCTGCAACTGAGGCTCAACTTGGGGAGGACTGGCCCCCAAGTTCACTCTCAGCTTTCAGGGTTCAGTTTGGACTGAGAGCCTGAGTTTCTTTCTGTCTGTTGGCCTGGGCAATCTCGTGCTTCTCTCCTCTCTAGGCGTCCACATTGGGCAGCCCAAAAACACTGGTATTTGATTCCTCAGTTACAGGGATTCGACAGAGTGAGAGAGAGAGAGAGAGAGATGGGACATGAAAGAGGGAGTAAGAGGAAGTGAGAGACTTTTTTAGTTAAAATTTAGACAAGACATCCCATCACTTTGGCTGTTATTATGTTAAGAAGCCAGTTACTAACTACTTAGTGGTTCCACTGGGATGGCTATACCATGGGTGGCGCTTACTAGGTACCACTGTGGAGATTGCCCACCTCGTATGCGAAGATGAGGCACTTGGGTCACATTCTCCATTAAACAGGAAACAATTGAATGGTTTTATGCCACAGGATGGCAGTATCTAAATTTCCATTAGTTTCAACCCCCTCATGATGCTGACCTGAAAATGAGGCCAAGTTGGAAGCGACTGTTCCAATATCACATTGCTAGAACCCAGGCCTGTTTTGAGTGGTGTTCTGTGCTACCTGTCACCCCTTCTTGTTATTCTTCCATCTCTAAGTTTGTGCCTTATGTACATGTGACACCAGCCCACAGGGGTAATAGATATTATGTCATATACACCGGGTGACATCCCTAGGAAGTAGATTCTAGCCTGATCCCCATGGTGCAGGTTTAGAGACTGAGGAGGACCTGAGAGGTACAGGGACTTTCTCAGGATGAAGAACTGGTAAGAAAAAGGAGGTCTGCATTCGTCTCTGTCTCCTCAAAGCTAAGACCCGACTTAGGTTTCCAGGGAGCTGTGCCTAGGGCTGTGTAGGCTCCTTGTGTACAGTTCAAGAGATGACATGGGGGAGGAGGGTTAGCAGCCAGGGCACAGGCGGCAGCTCTGGACAAGTCTGATTGAGGGAAGGGGCCCAGGTAAAGGAATCTTGAAAAATGACCTCACTTCCTTGGTCATAAACCTCAACAGATCTTAGAACTCTGGTAACCAGGCACCCACAGCCCCCAATTCAGCTCACTTGACTGGAGACAGTCAACAGGCAAAAATATTTTGTTGTTGTATCCCAAATTTTGGAGGATCTAGGCTCAAAAAAAACCAGAAAGAGAAACTTTTTGGTCGTTGCCGACGTTGGCTCAGCCCTCATCCCCGACGCCTCTGGACATCTGGCAGGAGGCAGTGAAGGGTAACACGGGGCAGCCCAGGAAAGGCTAGTGCAGGCCAGGACACAACTGTGATCCCACCTGATCAGCCCCACACCCCTTACACTTCATCGTGTGTGTGTGTGTCTGTGTGTGTTTGTGCAGAGGGGAGAAGGCAGGGTATGAGGGGTAGGCCATTCTTGGGCAGGAGCTGGTTGTTAGGTGTCGGAAGCATGGTGGGCCTGTCATGTTCATAGCCCAGGTCATGGCTGGCAGCATGAGAAGGTGAGCTCCTCTACTCTTATGTTACTGAGCCATAGAGGTTTCATCTCTTTTCCTGCCTGACCACAGTTCTTTGCAGGGATGTCCCTCTGTGCCTGAATTGAGGAGCAGACTTTCTCTTGGGGGTTGACCCCAGTGGCAGTGTGCAGGCAGCCCCTGATTCCTTCTGGCCCAGCTCCAGAGCAGTCTTTGCAGAACTCCAATCAGAAGGTCATCGAGGAGCTGCCCAATGGTTTCAATTTCACCAACTCACTAGGCAAGGGGAAGGTGCCTGAGGCCACAAACACCATCCAGTGCTGCTCTGAGATAAGAGCAGGAGCAGAGGGTCTCCACACTCAGGACCTTGAGATAACCAGGTTGGAGCAGAACTAGGGCATGACCAGACTGGGGCTGTCCCTTTTTCAAGCTAAAGGGGATGTACACGCAGGTAACCTTGCCTGGTTCGGAGCTGAGCTGCCATGACCCTCTTACCCTTGCCCGGTTTGAGCTTCTGGAGGCCACTGAGACAGAGGCAGAGGGTAAGGGGGACTGCAGGCTGCATATTCCTGGAAGGGAAGTGGGATCTTTCCTGTGTTTAGAGGGACACATGGACAGTCAGCTATGTGGGTGAATCTTTCTCTTTATCCCACTGTAGCGCCAGCTGCAGAGCTCCAGCCAGTGGCAGAAGCAGAGCAGTGGGCAGTGGTGGAGGTAGAGCTGGCTACAGCTCCGTTGACATCACCCCTTCTAGCGTTGGAGCCAGCGTCCCCTCCATCAGCAGTGTTGGAGCTGGAGCAAGGGCCAACATCGGCTCCAGCAGGAGTGGGAGCTGCTGAGCTGGAGTCACCTGGACCATCATTTCTAGTGGGAAGTCTGTCTCCACCTGTGGCTGTTAAGGAGCGTGAGAAGAAGCCCAACCTCACGGCCTTCTCTCCTAAGCAGGTGGTAGAGCGGTTGACCGTGATGGATGCGGTGAGCAGCTGGGCTCTCAGGGCAGGGTGGAACAGGCCTTCCCTCTGCCATCGTTGTCCCAGACCTGATCCAGACTCCCATGATCTGGGCCCAAATCCCAGCTCCACCCCTTACCAACCGTATGACCTGGGCAACTTCTGGAACCCCCAAGCCTTTGCTGTCCACCTGCAGATCGTAGAGGTGGACACTAACAGGACCTGCTGCACAGAGTGGCTGTGCCGGCTCCATGAGGTAGAAGAGATGGAAAGCTGGACAGGGCCTGGCCCATCAGCGGTGGAGGGGAACTCACTGTGTGCAGCCAGGTCTACGGTGGCCCTGCCGTCTCCTCAGGAGGCTCAACAGCCTCAGGACTTGACACCTGATGTGTGCTTCACTACAAGGGAGACAGACAAGGCCAGTGGTTGTAGCTGCCACGGGGGAATGTGCATCAGAATGGGGAGTGGGATCAGAGCGGAGATCAAGGTGGTGGAAGATGCCTCCTTGACATGAGCAGAGTTGAGCCACCATCTGGAGCTTGGAGTTAGCCAGGACGGGCTGGGTGCAAATGCCCCTCTCCCTTCCCTGCCGGGATTGGGTCCTGGGTCATCCTGTGCTGGGCACCCTCGGTGGACAGAGAAGAAAACCCAGGGACTCTCACAAGGCTCAGGACACATCCTGAGCTTCCTGAGCTCCAGCTCTAAACTGTGACACCTGTGTCGGACTTTAGGGGCTGTGGACACAGAGGTGACCTGTGGCAGGGCTGGATGACATTCCCCCTGTTCCCCAGGAGCTCTTCTGGAAGGTGGTGCCCTCTCAGTGCCTGGGATCCACCTGGCACAAGAAGAACAAGCCTGGCAGTGAGCACTAGACACCCACCATCCAGGCCACCATCGACCAGTTCAGAAGGGTGGCCAGCCTCGTCATCACCACCTGCCTCAGGGACGCGAGCATGACAGCCCAGGACAGGGCGAGGGTGGTAGAGCACTGGGTCCAGGTGGCCCAGGCGTGCCGTGGGAGGCCCAGTGGAGCCCCTCTCTGGAGACTTGGGAACTGCCTCTCCACCTTTATCAGCTCCCAGGATTGCAGTGTGTGGTCTAAGCTCCTGCAAGTCCCTAGGCGCTTCCTGCCAGGGGCCCACTGACCTTGACTCCAGGTCCTAGTGGGAGGATGCTCACTTCCTACCTGTCTAATTCCCTGGGTTGAGCTAAACTCCTCCTCCTTGTGAGTGTTACTCTCTGAGTCCTAAATGTCCTTCTGGGGCTCCCTGAGCATCTGTCTCATCCAGGAGGGGAGATTTAAATAGAAGGGGACTGAAGCTAGAGCAAGCGGGGCTCCAGTGCCCAACCTCACACCTCATTCTTTTCCCTTCCCCAGGAGTGCGAGATCTGGAAGAACTTCTCCTCGCCCTGCACTGTCATCTCTGCTCTGCAGAAAACTTCCACAAGCCACCTGAAGAACACATCGGGGGAAGTTTCCCCGTGGGTAAGCCTCTCTCCATAGGAGGACCAGGATGGATGGGGGATCTCCTGTATGACTGCCATTGGCGCCTCAGTCAGCTGGGAACTCCTGGGAGGCAGCAAATGCTGGGGACAGGGCCTGGGCGTCGGCAGTTGGTCTCTAAGTCTCCTGGTGTCCTTAGTGAACCAGTTCTGCTTCAGGACTCAGTTTCCCTAAATGTCAGGTACTGGGTTGAGCCACATTGGAGATTTTCAAGTGTTTATAGCAACAGAACTCTATGGTCAGTTGAAACTCATAGTGGTCAAAACAGAGCTGCTCTGTAGAGCTGGGGAGTGGAGACCCCAGTGACCAACAGGAGAGTCCCCTCCCAGTCCCATGAGACCTTAGCGCTCAGAGGAGCCCAGTGAGAACACTCCTCCAGGCAGGTTGAATCTCTTGGGTTGTCAAAGAAAAGGGATTTGCACTCAGACCCCTCACATTATCCCTAAATTTATCCTTCCCTCTTTCCCCTCCCCTCGGGTAAAGCTCTGAAAAACTTAAGGAGCTCTATAGCCAAGACGAGTCCTTGAGCAGAGAACTGATGACCAAGACAGAGTGGAGGCTGTGGGTCTGGAAAGAGAGGAGGGGAGTGTGGGGCAGGGGACTGAGTGGGCTGTGGTTTTGATAGTTTCTCACTTGAGCATTCTCTGAAACATTCCCATCTATCTTGTCCAGGTTAACAAGCAGAGGGATCTGTTCAGCCCATGGGCAGCAGGGTGCCATTTTTGGGCAGGAGGCCCTGGTCATGGGACACAGTGGTGTTGGCTGGGCTGTTCCAGGAGGAGTTGCCGAGCTGGTGCCATCAGCAGGTCTCTGGCTTCCGTGCTCGTCTATCCTGCTGGATGTAGCTTCTTCCAGGCTGTTGCGGTGGGTTTAGCCCTCAGCCTAAACCTGTCCTCAGGAAGCCAGGCCCCTGCTGCTCCTTCTGTGTTCACCAAGTCTGCGAAGACGTGACTATCATCCTTCTTATCATCTTTCTTTTCCTCTTACCCTAGATAAACCAATCATGAAAGTGGGTCAAATGATAAAGGAAGCCTGCCTTTTTAGGACAATTATCCTGGCTGTTTTGTACTTCCACCCTCCCTCGATCCCCTGGGGATAGATCTGACCTGTGTCCCAGGATGTCATCAGGCAGATTTGCATCAAGAACAGAAAGCTCAAGGTCAAAACTCAAAGCTACTCCAGATAATTTCTCCCCCTCCATCCTGTTAACACCCCCTCCTTGTTTGAGTGTGATTCTATTCTCTTCTTGTCCTTGTCACTCTCAACCGCACAAGTCCTGGCACTCCCACTCAGGACAGTCAGTCCCCAGTCCTTTACTAAATCCCAATTTTTACCATTTCTGTGTTTTCTGTCTACTCATTTGCTTAATCCATTGGCCACTTGGTGTTCATAGAGGTTAAATCAATAGTGATATTATCAACCACCCCCTGCTAACGACTTACTCCCATATCCCAGATGTTCACATAATCCAAGTGGTTGTGTTCAAAAGTAAATAATTCAGAAAACATATTCACCCACCACAAATTCCTGATCTCTAATATTTTTATTCAAACACTCATGCAGTAAATACCTGTCCCTCAAGATCAGAAGTAATGCCAGATCACCATTCCTGACCTTAATTTTCTCCTCCACCTATCTAATCCTGGATTCCATGGACAATGATCACAATAACTTCCTTGGAAAAATAAAAAATCCTTACCACTCATTTATTTTGTAAACCTCCAAACCCAGAAGATCCCGATTATCTGCCATGCTGCAGCTACTGCGGGTCTTATAACAAGCCGAAGAAAAAACACGAAACATGATCTTTTGGTACCACTGTAAACACAAAACCATCTGCATCAACTGGGAAGCATCCATAATGCCTGGAAATTTTGTTCTCCTTTTTTTGTGTTGGCTCAATAACAAAAAGACAAATCAATTTATAAAATGGGCAAGGGACCACAATAGACTTTTTCCAATGAAGATATACAAGTGGCCAATAGGTCTATGAAAAGGTGTTTGGCATCGCTAATCATCAGGGAATACGAATCAAAACCACAATGAGCTATCACTTCACACCTGTTAAGATGGCGATTATCAGAAAAACTAAAAATGACGAATATTGGTGAAGATGTAAATAAAAGGAACCCTTATGGGAATGTAAACTAGTACAGCCATTATGAAAAACAGTATGGAGGTTCCTCCAAAAAAGAAAACTAGCATATGATCCAGCAATCCCACTTCTGGTATATACACACAGGAATTGAAATCAGGGTCTCAAAAAGATACCTGTACTCTAATGTTCCTTGCAGCTAATTCACAAGAGCAAAGATATGGAAGTAACCTAAACGTCACTGATGATGAATGGATAAAGAAATGGAATATTCTTCAACCTTGAAAAAAGAAGGAATTCCTGCCATTTTTGACAACATGAGGGACCTAGAAGATATTATGCTAAGTGAAATAAGGCAGACAGAGAAAGACAAATACTCATATGTGGAATCTAAAATTGTGAAATTCATACAAGCAGAGGTTAGAATGGTGGTTGGCAGGGGCTGGGGAGATGGAGAAATGGGGAGCTGATTGTCAAAGGATACAAAGTTTCAGTTATCAAGATAAATAAGTTCTGGAGATGTAGGATACGGCGTAGTGCCTTCAGCTAACAAAACTCTATTGCATACGTCACATTTGCTACTAGAGTAGATACTAAGAGTTCTTACCACAGAATGATAGTAATAAAGGAGGTGAGAGAAAACTTTGGAAGGTGATGGAAATGTTTGTGGCCTTGATGGTGGTGACAGTCTCAAGGGTGTATACTTATGTCCAAATTCATCAAGCTGTATATAGAAAAGTATGACACCATCGTTGAGTCTTCTGCACCTTGAAATATGCCATGTCCTCATCACAAGACAAAAACATTTGTAACTATGTATGGGGACGGATGTTAACTGGACTCATTGTGGTGATCATTTCAATATATACTCAAACATTGAATCATTACGTTGTACCCCTGAAACTGATATAATATTGTATGTCAACTTTACCTCAATAAAAAAAAACACAACAAACAAAACCATTTGAATATTGTAAATGAGTTCAGTGAATCCCTGAAAGTGCCCCATTCCCATATGAGAGTTACAGGAAGCAGAGAGGATGAAGTAAATGGAAGAAAGATGTACAAAACACTATTCAAATTAAAATAATTTAAGTTGCTATCAGCTCCTTGTGGCAAAGTTCTGTGAGCACTGATCTTCTTTCACATTTTTCCTGGAAAAGCATACTTTCAGATCCAACCCATAACAGTTTCATCATTTCCTCTAATAAGACAATTTCAACTTAACAAATAAAACCAAAAGCATCCCTTATGTATGAATAAAGTTAATGAACTTTACAGAGAAAAGAGCATATTTGCACAATCTCAATAAAGGAAACAGAAGAACTGAATGATGATCAAGTCTCATTCAAGCTTATCTTTGAAAGCCAGTAAGACCAGCTTATCTTTTCAAGGATGTGTGTAGAGCTGGGAGGCTTGGAAGATAGAAATAGTGGCCTCCTTTGGAGCAAAGGGTAGCCTTGCTTACTGCCCAGTATAATAAAAATAACACCCCCCCAGGGCAAAGGTTAGCAGACATCCTGCCCGTTATCAAAGATTTGAATTCCTTAGGCTCTGAGATCTTGTAACCCTCTGCATGTCACCTGGCCCACTGTGTATCAGCCTGTAGGAAGTGGGATTTAGTGAACCAGTGCCAATGCTGATACTCTGGCCACTGCTATTGCTGTGTCATTAAGTCTTTTGTCTCTGACCCATGGGTCTCCTGTCTTTTGCCAGCATCTGTAAAACCATTGTAGGCTGACTTATTAGCTTGCAGGAAAGGTAAAATATCAGACCTTTCACAGTTCCCGACAAGCCCTTTAAGTAACTAGTAGTCTTAGGAACAGAGAGCTATCCAGAACACTATGCATGGATGGTCTTCATAGAAGACTTCATGCAACCAAAACTTTAATAAGTCTCTCTGATCTCTTTTATTTCTACCCCAATTAGAAGGAGAGGCACCAAGCTATTACAGACCTAGGGCTTGTGCAAGCCACCTGGAGACCTAGTAACCAGCAACTTCCCATGGGCAGCAAAGACAGATGGGCATACTTCCAAAATGGACCCATATGTCTCCCTATCATCCAAAAGACAGTACATTATCTTAATTTATGATGATTTGAGTCATTAAAATCTTGTGATGGGCCAAAGATACACTTCTACGAGGAGTCAGGCACATAGCAGTTGTAAGCAGATTAACACACTTGGTGAATATCAAACGCTCAACTAAATGTAGTGTTCTAATCAATTATAAGGTACAACAAATTTAATTAGGTCAATTAAATGATATTTGATGGTATCCTTGACTATCACTCTCTAATAATAAACAAGAATCTCACGTAGATAACTATAATTGGTCTTACTTTAAAATATGGTAGTCAGGAGTGTTTGAGGTAAACTGGAGATAAGGAAGGGGAGAAATAGATAAAAGTTAGCTTCTCTGAAGCCACTGTCAAGACACCTGGATCTACATGTAACCCAGGAGATCGAGGCAGACGGCTTTGTGCCTAGATCCCCCTGCACTGTGGTTCTCAGTGATGTCACGGTGCTGAAGCAGCTTCCTGAATCGTGTTTACATGTCCGTGTGTACAATACCCTTGACCATGGTGATGAACCACCATTCGGTCATCTCTTACACCCCTCTAATTAACAATTAGATTTCAAAATCATTGTATCATTACATGATCATTTATTCCTCAAACCTTTGGGATGCCGAGCTAAAGGAAAATTAAATCTCAATGGTTTCTTTTTTTTGAAGGACCAAGATGTCCTTTCACACTTGGAATCCAGGTTTGAAGATAAATCCATCAAATCAATGGAAATAACTTAAGAAATGGACAGAGGGATACGTCATTCATATATACACAGTTTGCACTGTGGCAAAAACAGAGTTATATTTTTAAAAATTAGAATTTTTTGAAATTTTATAGATATTAATGACTTTGTTCTGCTTATACTCCCTTTGGTTTACCAAACCAAACTCACTCTTTAATGGGCGTTTCTAGCATTGAGTGCTAATAACAGCAGCTTTTTTAAATTCTTATTTTTCCCAGGTCAAAGACCAAGGGCAGAGGTCATCAAGAGGTCAAGTCTAACCTACCTACAGATGTGGCAGGCTTAACTATGGATGTTCAAGCCAGACATTGTCAGCAGAACCACATCTCTTCACCCATAGGTGAGTTTTTACTAGTAATCACAGAGACTTAAGGATATCAAAGGAAATTCTTTATTAAGAACAAAAGATATAGATTCCTATGTTGAGTTCATTACTTTGAATTTTTGAACCAAATCACATATATCGATTGGACCATGATCAATTCTATGATCTTTAGAAGACGCAGCCTACAGCTGAAGAGAAATAGATACAACACCAATATCTTACCCTCTCTGAAACCCAACTGAGAGCTCTTGGAGTCAGAAGTTTTCAAGACAAGAAAAAGTCATCGTTCATCTGAACAGAGAAAGTAGAGGCTATTCAAAGATTCAACTCACATTGTTAACATGACTTGTTAGAATGTGATGGAGCAAGCATAATACCTTCTAAGTTTCATTATTTTTCTCCAGAATACTGACATGGATGACCTTGAAGTCCAGCTTCCGCATAAATGTTGTTATTCAGTGATAAAATTAATTTCCCTATAAAATAATTCCCGTAAAAGTGTTAAAAATATATCATAGTCTCTGACTAAAAGGAAACAAAGCATATTGAGCAGTTGAAAGCAGTGTAATAAATTCCATACAAGGATCTTATAGCAGCATTATGTATAATAGTGAAACTGGATGTAATCCCTTTGCTATCAAAGAAGATATAAACAGATCATGGTATACCTATTCTTTGGAATACCTCTAAAACTTCTAAAAAGGTAAGTTAGAGTGATGTGCACTGATAAGGAGAGAGGTCTATGATATATGGTTTAGGAAACAGCAAATTGCAAACGATGTAGTTATGTAATTTATGTTTAAAAAAAATTTTGTGTATTTATAAATTCATAAGAAATTTCCAGAAGAATAAGTCACAACCTCTTAACAATAGTTTCTTCTGAGTAGGAGAGTGAGTTTGCAGGGAAGGGGATGAAAGGGGAATGTTTCACTTTACTCTACATAGATCAGTGCAATTTGACTTTTTTACAGTGTGTATTTGTTTCATAATTAGAAAAATGAGTGATGTGACCATTTGGTGCATGGCAACAGTATTATGTTCACCAGTCTCTGTACTCTATGTTACTGCACAGCCTGGACTGTAGGAGAATGCCCAGAGGAGCAATGAAGACAAAGAAGACATGACACCTGCAAAAAGTCAGTGGAGTATTTCTACATAACAAACCTTCCAGGTGAGTGACGGTCAGTATCTTCCACTGCTCCAGCTCTCGCCATGAACCTAGTACCTGCCCAGAGTAAGCCGGAGGACCACTCCCCGCTAGTCCAATCCCTGCCCGGAGACTGTTTGTGCAGGGTGACTGCCATCAAGCAGACAATGGACTCAGGATGGGGCGTGTGCCTTTGGGGAGACTGGCAGAGAGGCATAAAGTGGAACACCACCTAAGTGCACTCACCTGAGAAGCGGAGCTCCAGGTGGAGACACAAAATATACCGAGAAATTGTGTGACGTGAAGGAAGCTACTCCATCTCTCTGAGCTTCAGTGTCCCCCCCTGTAAAATGGGGATCACAGGACTACTTCACAGAGCTGTTGGGGAAGTTACATAAAAGTTCCTGTGACAGCAAGTGTCCACATTATTAACAAAGTCATATCCGACTTCAAAATAATCGATGAAAAGAATAATGGCAATGAGACCAAAGACGGGATGCTCAACTTCATAAGCAGCCCCAGCAGCATGAGAATGAGACAGGGTACTAGTAAGCAGGGTTCTTCACAGCTCCACTGGAGATGATGAACACGGGCTACACCAGGATAAGTCACTGTTGTACAGTGACTCGTGAAGTGAAGATGGGTCTCTAAAGACACTGTGAAATCCAGTTACACACAGTGGCTCCTAGGAAACAACTACAAAGCAATCAACTCAGCAGATAGGAATGGGAAGGGGGTGAGCATAGGAGGGTCAGAGCCACAAAATCTGACGGAAGACATTGAACCACGAGCGCTCAGCTCTGTCAACAGCTGCTGTGGTTGCACCAGGAGATCAAATGTCTGAGACAGCCATTGTGGGGACTGCTGGGAGCACAGTGGTCACTGAAGCCACACCCCAACAGCAGTTGCATCGGAGCACACAGAACCCGAGACTTTCCTCTCCATTAATCGTTGTTTTAAGATGATGAATATCCTCATGTTACAATGTCTCCTTCCAACCCTTGTGGAGGAGTGTCATCAGAACACCCTGAAGAGGTCACAGGCCAGAGTAGGATGGAACACTGGGGGCTGGGGGAGCGGCGCTGCACCTGACCACACGGACTATCACCCGGGTCTATTGAACACGAGAGAAGAACTCGAGGATGTGGTCTAAGGAGAATTCCCCGTCTTGTCACATTCAGAGACACTGCAGAGTTTCTCGTCCGTTCTTTACAAAAATGTGAAAGAATTCGAGTCATTAATTCATAAAGAGGTAAATTCTTCACATAGTGACAGGGTCCAGTTTCCATGACCAGCTTTTTCAGTTGTTTTGATGATATCCCACATTCAGGAATCGGAAATGTAACCTATTGGGATGTGTAATATAAACAAGGACTTTTTTTCATGTAGATCAACACCCAGGTTTTTAGGGAGGACGTGAATCATGAAAGCTGCTAACCATTCCTCCACAGGTTTCAATAAGACTTTTAAGTTAATTTACCAATCTCAGGAAAAGATAACTTGGCAATGCAAATTTTTTCTTTCTGCATTCAAGCGTATAGTACAGCCAAGAGAATGAGGAGAAAAAAATTAACAAGAAGGTCTTGCTTGCATTTCATCTTTTGCAAATAATCAGGATATTTTATGCTCTGTTCCTTTCACTACTCTAATCAATTTTTAAAGAATACGGTACATTTGACTATCCCTGGGCATGTTTATCCTGGAAACTTGCCAGAATCCAAAGCAGAGATGTTAAAGCTGACGGGTTTCAAATGCTGCCCAGGTGCTGTCTACCATGAACATGCCTCTCCCAAAGCTGGACCACCGGTCTCTTCCTGAAGGATCAGAGTCATCACTCATGTCCCTGAGAGACTGGCCACTCAGGCCTGAGCTGAGATTAGGTGAGCAATCTAAAGGGCAAAATGCTTAAGCTATTCTCATCTTAAGGATGCTGTTTTGGAGGCCTCTGCACTGGAATGGGTTAGTGAAAACGGCTTACTAGATACTTGCCTGGGAATTTTGTTGTTCCCCTCTGCTCTTAGCAGATCCTGGGGAAACCAATGATTAACCCCGAGGATGCCTCAACTTCCACACCTGTGAAAAAGGCAAGCAACAGCCAATGCTACCACCCTGCAAACTCTTAAGTTGTGCTTGCAAGAGGGGCCACAAGGGCGAATGTCTCCCAAAAGCTGATGAAATGATGGCACTTTGGCTGGAGATGGCAGAGGGCAGCAGGCAAACTGGAAAGTTTCTGGGATGTCAAACCAGTTCCCATAAGCACTTTAGAGAAACACCTGGCCTTGGACTAGGTAGGAGGCTGTGGAAAGACCCACAGGCATGCAGGTGGGAGGAGGAATCAAGCAACGGAGGGAGGTGGTGGGGAAGAGGCGCCAGTCCAGCTTCAATTTTGGACAAAAGCAGTTGCATGTGGCAGGCCCGCGGCTGCCACTGCAGCCGCCACACCCTCCTAACTCCCTGGTCCCTCTCATTCCCTCCGGGACTCAGTCCAGTTGGAGCGGGTGCAGGGCCAGAGTCCTGATTCAATGGGGGTTTGGCCCTCGGCCAAGCTCACATTGCCCTGTTCCTCCCCCCAGAGCTAGGCACGACCTCGTGCCCAGAGCCTCCTGGGAGTTCTAGTCCTGCAGCCCTACGGGTTGCCAGCTGGGAGCGGTTAAGAGAGAAAAGCTCCCAGCATGCACAGCTCGTGGCCCCAACTCGTGCCTTGTCTCTCGGGCCCTGGGCCCCACGCCTCTGATTCTCCATCCAACCCTCTTCTCTATACCACGCCCATTCTCCATGCCCTGCCCACCTCCCAGAGTATGCGTAGTGTGGTTGGGCTGCATCCCTTGAGGCCGGGACTCAGGTAGGGGTGGGGCTCACCAGCCTGGCTGTTGCTGAGGTTGCTTGCAGCCCTGGTGGAAGCTCCCTGGCCAGTATTTGAAATGTGAATTCAATATCTAAAATGGAACTACCAGGTGCCTGGGATCCTGGAATTTGCCTTTTCAAGGCCACTGTCCTACCATCCCCCCATCCCTCCAGGCTGCCATGATCCTCGCTCTGGACCCGTGGTCAGGGTCGCTGCAGAGATCCTCCCTTTGGACCCAATCTGCCTGAAGGGCCCATACCTTGGTCAGGAGTCTTAGAAGGACTGCCCTGAGCCATGTCATAAAAAGGAGAAAACATCACATTGGACAGCCCCAATTCCTGCATTATACAGACAGGAAACTCAGGCGCACTGGTAAGTGACCCCTAAGCCACTTCAGGGGACCACACACATGTCCCTTTTCCCACGCTGCACACAGGCTGGTTCACTGGACTTCCTTATCCCAGTGTGGACCTCTTGGCCTCGTTAACATAGGCAACAACACCGAAACGTCCCTTTGGTCCTTCCCACAATGTTAGGCAAGTTTGTGCAGGAAGGTAATATGCAATTTCTGCTCTACTATAGGGCTGGCTCCTTGGGAACTAGTTTTAATATCCTTGTTTGAATATACCCTCAGAATCACAAAATAATTTGTTGCTGTGGGGGGTTATGGTGATAATTCTCTGAAGTCGTTTTTCCATTTAGCTTTTCTGATTGACTCCAAATACTACAGCACCACACACTTCTTAGACTGGTGGATGCACAGCTCCACTTCTTTGCAGGGAGGATGCACAACAGCAGAATATCTGTGGCCTGACTTTCTGGAGCATCGGTATTACTACAAGATTTGGAAGAAGAAATGTTAGGTCATTTCCAAGGTAAGGAATTAAAAACTTAACACTAAGATGAGGTGGGAAAGTCATATGCCATTAATAATTGTCAGTAATCTGTGCCTGAAATGTCAGACTTTCTCTGAGAAAGAACTCTGAGACCCTATTTCCCATTGTTTTAAATAGGAAAAATTAGAAGGCATAGCAAAGCTATCGAAAAACTCTACCAATTTCCTAAGTCACAGTATGGCACCTAGACATAAGTTACGAACATCATGAGCTCCTCATTTTGTTCCTCATCCAACCCAGTCTCACAGGTCTTCAGTGCATGCTGTGAACACGGCACTGTGCTAGGTGTCGAGGCCTTGGTGAGCATCGTGGTGGGGGTGGACCTTGCTGGAGAAAGATGGCATCATAAAAACTCAAATCCATGCCACTTACAAAACTGAGGCAAAAATGGAAAGACCCAGGAGCCACGCAGGGATGAGGGCATTAATAGATACTTGGGAGTATTAAAATCCATCTAATGGTGTCATGAGTGAATGTGTTCCACTTTAAAACAAAACACAGCTGTTATTCTAAGATATTGACTTAGTATCTTTGTGCAAATATGCAGGATTTAAAATGTTTATTGATGTATAACATGCGTACAGAAATATATGCAGAAGTCATCCACGTAAATCTCAAAGAATTATTACAAAGCGAACACACTTGTGTGACCAAGAACTAACACCAGCTTTACTCAGGCCCCGACAATCCCTTTCTCCCTATTTCCTCCCCAAAGGTAACTGATATCTTACCAGTGAACACTGTATATCGAGTTTGTCTTCTTATACAAGTGTTTTATTACAGAACAATTTAAACAATATACAAAATAAGCAAAATAGCATAGTAGCCCCATCACCCAGCTTCAACAACTACTAATCATCTGCTATTTTTGTTTCATCCACACTCCATCCCATTCTCACCTCACTTTATTATTCTTTTAAGCCTTTGTGCGTGTGTGGTGAGTAAGATGTATGCACACTGAAAGGCACAAATCTCAACCGTACAGTTTTGGCAAATAAACATGCCCATATAACTTTCATCCCTTTAAGAATAGGATAGTTCCATCACCCCCAGAAAACTCCTTCCTGTTCCTTCCCAGACAATTTTTTCCTTCCCCCGATGCAACCCCTGTTCTGGTTTTTTCAGCATAGGTTCATCTTGGCTGAAATCATCCCATGTGTGTTGGTTTCTGTCCAGCTTGCCTCCCTCAGCACGAGGTTGATGAGTCTCTCTCAGCATATGTGTGTCAGCGTTTTCTCCTTGGCACGGCTGAGGACGTTCTGCTCTGTGGATGCCCCAAAGTGCGCTCATCTTGCTCCTGGGGACATGCAGGTCATCTCCTGTGAACAGTCTTGTACAAACGTTTTTTGGTATGGTGTTTAATTCCTTTATTAGCATTTAAGTGACACACCTTTGGATTTTTACTGGTTGGTCCAGATTACAATATGCATCTTTAACATATCACAGCCTACCTAGACTTAATAGTTCACCAGTTTAATCAATGTAAAATATGGAAGACTTGCTACAGAACGGTTCCATCTACCTCTGTCTGTCCTTTGTGCTATTGTTGTCATAAATTTTACATCTACCCATGTTATAAATCCCACAATACAGTGTTATAATTTTTGCTTTAAATAGTCATAGGTATTTTAAAGAAATAAGAGAAATAAGTTAAATGTTTGGAAGGAAATGCTTTGAGACTCTGCAATTGTACTGTTTCTTCTTTAAGTTTCCTCCACAGTTTTTGCATTCATCAGTCAATCTTTCCAACAGTAATTATTACTGTAGCGTTCTAGTGGCGATTTTCAATTTCATGCTATCTAGCGCATTTATTATTTGGAACTCTGTGAGGAAGATTCCCCACCCTCCCTCTCCTTTCCTTCTTCCTTTCTTTCTCTCTTTCTCTCATTCTTTTTTTTCCCTTTTTTCTTTCTTCCTTCCCTTCCTTTCTTATTTAATCTTTTTTATATCAGTATAGCCTCGTGGATATTTATTTTAGTCTCTGGGTAATAATCCAATGCTACCATTATTTATTTTGTTGCTCACAGTTTTCCAGCTTGAGTCATTGGGAAGTCTTTTAGACTGATTCATTTTGACACGTCCCATCATTTTCTGTGTGTGTGCGTGTGTGTGTGTGTGTGTGTGTGTGTTTTAAAGCACTTTCCTACTTTCTGGCACTACAAGATGATCCAGGCTCATTTTGTATTTTCTATCTCCAGCCCTAGAATTAGCCATTTCTCCAAGAAAACCTGGTTCTTTTTATTGGAGAATGATATTTAGAAAACAAGATCTGGGAGCTAGATGTGCTCATTAATATTAGAGTGTCACTGCTTCTAGTCCCTCTCAGCAGAGCTTGGAAATGTATGTATGAATATAAACTCAAGTATACGCATCTGTCTATCGATCTATCAATCTATCTATCTTTTTTGATAGATATATTAAAAGAGACATGGATTCATACTGATACTTCCAACTCCAAGCCAGCACCACTGGGTTTATTCTAGCATTCTCCTTTTGTTTATTTGTAACTTCTTTCACCAACAGTGAGAAACCTAACTCCAGTTAGCTACAATATGTTTACTGTGTCAACTAGTTTCAGAATTGCTAATCCATACCCTTATGAAAAACAAATTGACCACCTAGAGTACAGTGTTTATGTCCAGTACTTTAGTTTTACAGTATCCCGTCAAAACACTGTCTTCCACTGTAACTTAGGTCAGGACCTTTCATCCCCACTCCTTCTGTATGGTTATGTCACATGCTTGTAATACAGTGAGATTCATTTGTCACTGCATTCCATCTGGGTTCCCCAGCATCCTGATTGATTTTTAAAATTTGCAGAGTAAAATTCACTCTTTGCTGTGTACAGTTCTATGGGTTTTGACTTTATGGTCATGCATACATGTCCACAGTACCATACAGAGCTGTGTTTTTCACTCCCAAAGTTCTCTCATGCTATCCCTTTGTATTCAACCCCTTCCCCTACTCCATCCCTTGGCAACCACTGATCATTTTCCATCCCTGTAATTCTGCCTTTTCTAGAAAGTCATATAAATGGAATCATATTCTATACAGCCTTTTGAATCTGGCTTCCTTCACTTAGAGAAATGCAGCCAAGATTCATCCATGTTGTTGTGTGAATCAAGAGTTTATCCTGGGACCGACCCATGGCTTAGCGGTTGAGTGCGTGTGCTCCCCTACTGGCGGCCCAGGTTCAGATCCATGGTGCGCACTGACACATCGCTTCTCAGGCCATGCTGAGGTCGTGTTCCACATACATCAACTAGAAGGGTGTGCAAATATGACATACAACTATCTACTGGGGCTTTGGGGGGAAAAAGGAGGAGGATTGGCACTGGATGTTAGCTCAGGGCTTATCTTCCTCACACACAAAAAAAAGAGTTTATCCTTTTTATTGCCAAGTACTATTCTAATGTACCAATGCAACACAGTTTCTTTCTCCATTCACCTGATGAAGGACATTTAGTTTATTTCCAGCTTTTGGCAAGTATGAATAAAATGGCTATAAAGATTCCCACAAAGATTTTTGTTTAAACATTAGTTTTCAATTTTCTTCAGTAAATACCTAGGAGTGGGATATCTGAGTCATATAATAAGTGTATGTTTAGCTTTATAAGAACCTGCTCAACTGTTTTCTGAATGCAACTATCATGTTGCATTCCCAGTTCTAATTGCTCCTAGTCCTCACCAGCACGTCGTATTTGCAATTTTATTTTTTATTTCAGCCATTTAATAGGCGTGCAGTATCTTATTATGGCTTCTACTTCCTTTTTGAAAGTGAGTTCTGCTAAATGTAGAATTTTGTGTTGACTTTTGGGTT